>NW_015548236.1:1941477-1966568 GCF_001515605.1 Sinocyclocheilus anshuiensis | reverse complement strand
CACACACACACACACATTTATATAATCACTGCTTTAGAATCCATCTGGCATCAACTGGACCAACAACGTGACAGTCAGTCCCCTCCACCACCAGGTGCTTTCAGATCAAGGCACAAACAATGAGAAAGTCTGTCTCCCATTGAGCTATGTGACTGTTAAATAACAGTAAATTTTGATGTTCTCCGAAGACACAATGGGAAATAGCAAAATCCCCTGATGAGAGCTACAGTACGTCTTAATCTGCTTCTAGAAACGTCATCTGAAATTTACTTACATGTTTTAGTGCATGCAATGTCCAAATTACCAACTGAGCTGAACTGAAGCAAACTGCACTGAAATGAATCACTATTAAACTAAACTCATTTATCTCAATTACCTTGGGACCAGTTGTTTAAAAGTAACTGCAGAAAAATTGTTGAACTGAACGGGGGGGACTACAAACTGAACTAAGAATAAAACTTTAAACTTAAAATAGACCTATTATGCCCATTTTTACAAAATATGTAATAAGTCGTAGGTGTCCCCAGAATGTGTCTGTGAAGTTTCAGCTCAAAATACCCTACAGATCATTTATTATAAAATTTTGAAAATGCCCATTTTGAGTGGAAGCAGAAACATGCTGTTTTCATACATGTCTCTTTAAATGCAAACGAGCTGCTGCTCCCCGCCCCCTTTTCCAGAATAGGGCTGTTCCTTTACAGATCGTACCTCTGATACTCTGCTAAAAAACATCTGTTTGGTTTTGATTATCATGTCTATCATGCTGAAATTATGCGTTTTAAATCATATCAGTTTAAACTTCTGATATACGGTTTTCGGAGCGCACACATCCGAAGCATGCGCAGAGAAAGCGGCTGTCACACGGCATGTGAGTACTAAACTAAGTTTTCTTTCATGTCTTATTGCGCTTAAACTGTCAAATACACACAAGTTTGTTAAAAACACAAGTTACAAAAACAGTCAGTTATGTTTATGAAGGTAATGAAAACGCATGTTTATATTAGACGTGTGTGGCAGCACTAATAAACCAATAAATCCACTGCTCTCTTGTCTTCTCTGAGGCTGGGACTCTAAACAGAGTTCTGTGCTTGTCAGTGCAGCCAAAGACAGAACAGTTAGCATACTTTGCTCGAACTTTCGCCAGAACTGGTACACCGTTGTTGATTACCAAAACTAAATGGCGGTGCCGTGGGTGGAAACGTGCGTATTAAGGGGCGGTAATATTATAATAAGATCCCCTTTTCTATGTCATGGGGGAAGTGAAATCGGAGCGTTTTTTCACATGCTTGCAAAGTAACGTTTACCAAAACAAAGTTATTGGGTTGTCCTTTTTCACATTTTCTGGGTTGGTAGATGCACCAGGGACCCGATTATAGCACCTGCACAGTCTGACATTTGTCCAAAATTTTTGCACGTGGAAAAATAAATATGACCTCACGTTGTGTCAATCACGTTTACACACTGCCTCCGAAACTTTCGTCCGTCATAAAAAAAAAATCGGATTGGGTTAGATTTTCTGGATTTTTCGCATCCGTAGCATTTTGGGAGTTTTGACAATTCGGAGCCACCATACAAGCGAACGCCAAACTCCAGAATGGCACTTGTCAAGTGCATCCACTTCGTCTCGCAGCACAAAGCACTGTAAAGATCCTTGCACACTGAGGATCTGCACAATATCGGACTCAGTGTGCAAGGACCTTAAAGGTTTCTGCAGGAAAATAGCTAAATTGAACTGGTGAATAAATAAACTGAAAGCTAAACTAAAACGGAAATTAATTTACCCAACTAAATGACCATAAGACCTGTTGGTTAAAAGTAACTGCACAAAAATAGATAAAATAACTAAAGAAAGAAAGGAATGAATCAACGAACGAACGAATGGAGCGAGTGAGCTAAAATGAATAAGGACCAACTGGTTAAGAGCAACTGCAAAAGAATATACTGTATGTATTGTATTGAGTTGACTTTACCCAGCTGGTTAACAGTAAATGCACAAAAAAAAACATTATATACAGTATAGTTCAACTTAACTGCACTGGATAAGCTTTCATTTCTCAACACTGTAAAAGCCCTTCCTGGCTCTGAGGCTTTCAGTTCATGGTAAAGAGAAGAATGTCTGGATCTCTATGGCAGGAGCTCAATAAAGAGATGCATGTGGGCTGTGTCTGATATTGAGCTGTGCCGAGGTGGGCTGATTGTGAAAAAACACAGCCTTTGTTTTCTATTTCCTTCTCTATATATCTCTTTCTTTATATTCTAGTATGTGTGCCAGTCTAACTCTCTGGAAACCTCTCTTTCATGTCCGTCTGCCTGTTTCTTGCACTCTGATAGCCTTTTCTTTCTCTGTCTGTCCTTATATTTTATTTTTTGCTACACTGTAAAAAATTTCCCTGTAAATTAACGGTAATATACTGGCAGCAGGGTTTCCAGGAGTGTACCGTAATTTTACAGTTTTATTACGGTATTCTGAATTACGGCTTTTTTGTAAATTAACGGTAATATACTGGCAGCAGGGTTTCCAGCAGTGTACCGTAATTTTACAGTTTCATTACTGTATTCTAGATTGTTTTTTTTTTCTTTAATTAAACGGAAGAACTGGCAATTTTGCTAATCATTAACTTTATTATAAATATCTGTACTTGAACAAATTCACAGTTATTTGTGAAAAACTATCGTCATTTCATGTACACACACACACACACACACACACACACACACAAAAATCAAGCTTCTCATCTAAAAGTTTGGTCTAATGTGAAGTAATTGTGACAGAAATATATCACTATTGTACAGTAGAATATGTCGTTTTCAAAGTAATATAATAATAAAAATAACAATTATAGTAATAATAATAATAATTAAAAAATTATGTTTAAGGAATAATTACACAATTGTTCTCAATTGTGTAATTATTTAACAATAATTACACAATTTCAAGTAAATCTTAATTTTTTTCAGTGCAGAGCACTCACATAAAATTTTAAATTATTCATAGAAGTGGAAAATGCTTCTTTTCTCTTTTTAATTGCCAATTGTGTAATTTATTCTTATCAGTTCAAGATTTATTGTAAATAGGCCTGTCACAATTGCTCGATATAATCAACTGCGTCAACGCTGATAATTAGTCGACATCATTATTTTGAATCGACTGATGATTTTATATTATTTTACCTTTTAAATTTCGTTTTTACGCTTCGACTAAAATAACAACAGTTTCTTCCACACCACTAGTATGAGCAGTGCTTAATTTGTAAATTGCGAGGTCCCGGAACAAAGTGGGGTGACCGGTCCGGCAAGTGATTAGAGGACGGAGAGGTAACGGTGCATTCGAGCAACATTAGTGGACCAACTTAACTGATTAACAGCTTGCATCAGTTGCTTTTATAGTGTGCATGTACTCTAAAAAAATAAAATCATGGTTTTAATAAAATCATTATTTTGTTTCAACCCAAACATTTTTTTTTTGTGTTTGGGTAGTTTTTGTGTAACCCAGCTCCTGGGACCGGACAGTTGCAACAACAAAGGGGTTGTAATGAGTGCGGACTGCATCCTCTTCAGAGTAGTTCTCAGTGCCGCCGACGACTTGCATTTTTTGGTCAAATATAGATTTGTGGATATTTTATCTATAAAACCGTTTCTTTGCTGTAAATTATTTTATTTTATGCAAAGCAAACTACAGGGATGCGATGTCATTCACCAAAACGAGTCGCATCAGTCTTTTACTTTTCAATGTAATTTTTGTTTTTTTTACTTCTAAAATTAAAGTTAAACAAGTTTAAATGTAAGAAATATTGTATACGTGTTTAAATGGTGAAATATGTTCTATTAATAACTGTATTTAATGAAAATGTATGTGCAACTTCACTTGCCTAGATGAAATCCCATTCGAAATCCATGAGATTTTTTTAGTAGCGAGGCAACCTTTGGATTGACTGTAGATTTCTTATTCGCCACCTTCCCCGTCTTCTTGGAGACTACCTTGCCTCTGCAGGTCTTTGAGCCTCTTTCTGGGTTTATTCCAATGAAGCGTCTAAGGGCAGTTGCACTACAAATTACCTAAGTAAACAATAACCATTTCTTAAAATTCTGATTAATTAATTTGATTTTAGAATTTAGATTAATTGGTAACACTTTATAATAAGTAATACAGTAACAAAGCACGTATAAATCATATCTACCATACAGCATTTGCCGGCTCTGCCATACCTAAAATAAAAATAAATAAATAAATAAAAACAATAACAATTAACACATTTTTTTCACAACTCATTTCAAAGAACTACCTTCAAGAAAATTCAATTTTAACAATCGTGTACCATAGCAATGTTAACAATTTTATATCTCAACCATTAGTAAATGTTTCTACTTCATCACATGTAATGACACACTAACCCAGCAAAATCAGACGAGGACTGGCAGGCAGATTGAGTGTCTTCTCAACATCAGATGCAGATGCAGCAACCTGTAGAGAACACACAATACACAAATAAGAATACATAATATAATTTAGTGAAGTGGAAAGAAGAAAATTAAATACTTACGTCTGCATGCAAAACCAGTCCATCTTCATGTTCCTGGAAGTGGGACATTAGAATCTTGACAAGCAGGTGTGCCATCTCTATGTTCTCAGCCTGGGACAGGACATGCTTCACCTTTTCATTCAAAACACGTACTTAAACAATTAAAAATATTCTGTCTACCGCTCTCTCCTTCTTACACACACACACACACACACATACACAACTGTATCCGAGTATGAGGAACAAGTTATAATGTAAGTGTCAGAATGAAGTAGCATATAGATAGAGGTTTTGTACGCGGTTTGCGCCAATTTATCCAGTGCAAAATATGCGATTAAAATGTGCTCATATACAAAGCCCACTTAATAAACAATACGTTAGAATATATTTAGATTACACTCTAACTTGCTTTAGATACGACTTAAGATGAAATCCGCGCAACGCTTCCACTGAGAATGCGTCACTTCGAAAAAGCAAACGTTTCTCCTCATCCTCCACCGATCAAGTCAAGTGCTCATGCAAAAGGCGGCAAGTTTACATGCTTCCTTAGTCAAATTAAGTTTAAACGCCTTTTTTCGATTTCCCTATATATAAGGTTAATATATGCCAACTTTACACACGCCTAACTTAGGAACAAGAATGCAAATTAAGCAAATCCTCCATTTTAAACCACACTGGGTTGGCGCCAATGCAAAACGCAAATATAAAGATTGTGCAAATAAGTTAATTGTTTCAGATAATCAAGCAAACACACTTACTTCAGATCCCTGTTATCTGTAATCGAGCTTCAATTTGAGATAAAATCCATTTAGGCTATATATCCACTGAGACCGACACTTCTCTCACTGGTATCAAAAGCTAACCGTTGCTCCCCTCCCCCACCGAACACAAGTATTTTATATTTCCCTCTATATACGGTTAACATTTACAGGACTTTACACCAGGAAACAACAAAACATGCAATTAGCTGCAAGAATCGCTCTCTCTCTTTCTTACACACACACACACACACACACACTTAACTTAACGCTAATTCACCGTCTTAAACCTCAGGGTTGGCAACAATCTGTCAAAGGCAAATTAAAAGATTGTGCCCACATAAAAAATAAATATATCAAATAAACTTATTTCAGACTCTGATCTGCTTACCTGTAAATGAGCTTCAACTTGAGATGAAATCCATGCATATAAAACTTTCACTGAAACCGATGCTCCTCGATGCATCGAGCCTTTGGTTCCCCTCCCCCACCGATCACGTGTTCATTTACGGTAAGACACCGTAATTTTAGAAAACAGTTCAGTACTGTAAATTTACGCTGTAAATACGCTGTAAATTTACAGGGATTTTTTACAGTGTAGAAAAACTTAACTAGTTTCTATCACCATTCCAATTACACTCAAAGCAAAAACTCCTGGTAAGCAGATTTTATTTGTATTCATCCAGAGTTAAACATCTCATTTGCAGTCCAAAACCTTACACCTCACACTCCAGGAAGCAGACTAAACCCTGTCTGGGTCCAAACAATGCCGTCCACCTCATACCAAATTCATGACTTCATGTCACATACACACACCTTTCACAACAGTTCCCCGAGGTTTCCAAGAGTCATCTGTAGGTCAGCTTGGTGTCTCCTGCACAGCAATTTCAACAGTAACTATACATTACCTCAATTTCATCACCCCAGCAAGATCCCGGCTCCAAAATATACAGGCAGTTAGTCTCTTTTCAGCCAATTGCTTGCATCATTATCTGTTTTACTAGCTTTCAGGTGGGCCAGCTTTTCAGGAGCTGCCGGTAGATAGAGGTACAGTTGGAGGAATTTTAATGAACATTGCAAATGGATGGTATCTGCTCACTATGGGGAGCATTTGTTTGGACATAATTATCTGTTACAGCTGGCAAATTGAGGCCCATATGTGTCGGCATTAGCACACGTTAATAAAAACGCAGCACTGAGCTAGCCTAGGCCACTCATTTAACCGAGCTGCTTCACATTGATCTTACGGATATGGTCAAAAGATCGGATCTGTGCATTAAGACTTGCAGTGTAAACACAGCCTTAGAAAATGTGGGAGCCAGTCATGAACGCACTCATCTGATGTGCCAAACCAGACCGGGAAATCTGAAATGTTTTAGTCTCCACTAGCAGTATTCACACAGACAAAGAGCCTAGAAGAAAAAGAATATTTCACATGGCTCAATAATAAGGATTTTTTTTTTTTCTGGATCATTGGGCCTGTAGCTCAACGTTTCACAGGCCTCACCACAAAAGAATGCTCTATTTTAATTTTTAGCAATGTATTTATATTTTGTATTTCTCATTTATATTTTTATTAAATATTAAGATGATGCATTTTTAACAATATTTTTAAAAGATTATTTTTAATATCTTTATTGTTATTATTTTACAATGTTTATTCTAGTATATTATTACTAATGTATAACATTGTCTATTATAACATTTTCAATTACAAAACAATTGCAACAAGCTGGAACTTCCTGTAATAAATTTATTTGGATTTATATTGATTATTTAAATGTAATATTAATATATTTATATGTAATCAATTCTTATATAAACTAAAAAAAACATCATAAACACCATTTTCATTATTTGTTGTTATTATACATTGTTAATTATATGTTGACAATGTTAATTACTTTATAATTTACATATTTCAAATTATTAAAAAATTGCAACAAGCTGAAAATTACTGTAATACATTTAGTTGGATGTATATATTTAATATTATTATTTATATGTATTAAATTCTTATATAAACTCCATAAATTCATAAACACATATTTTTATTATTTGTTAATTATAAAATGTTAATTGTTATAATAAATAAATTCTTATATAATCTCAAAAACATTGATGGTAAATGATGCCATATAATGTTGCACGTTTGTAGTTTAACACATTCTTACTGATATTTTTGCTTTACAAAGTCTTTGTCATTTCAAACCTGTGTTATTTTTTTATTGAACAAAAGGCTAATTTTAAATATTTGAATGCTACTCATTTCATACAGTATAACAACAGTTCCACCAGAAGCTACTAAAAAGAAAAAGAAAAGCATCATGGAAAGTCAATTCAACATGCACTATCTTAAGTCTTCTCAAGTCTTTGCATGACAAATACACTGAGATACACAGTATAATATTACTGCAGCATTGTATGGACCAGTGTTATGGTGCTTTTTGTAGCTCAAAAGATGTGGTCACTTTGAACTGTCACATAGAAACGAGCAGCATGAAATGTCTCCTTTTGTATCAAGCAGAAAAAATGTCATTACATGAAGATAAAAAAAAATAATGATTGAAATGGGTGAACTATCCCTTTAAGGCCTCCTTAGCTTTAGCCTTTTGTTTCTGATGCAACGCAGCACCAATAACAGGTTAAAATCCCTGATGTCTTACTCTCGGATCCCCATAACGCTGACACAGCCCTGCAGAAACCTCGTAGGAAGGAGTCTTCAAAGACAAGCAGGTGATGGCAGGGAGCAATGTGGTGTATGTGGGGGCGGTTGGGCTGGAGGGGGAGTGGCTTAAATGCTAATAAGAGAGCAGACGAATAAAGGTATCAAAATGACTGTGAAGGAAGGAATAAGCTGTGTCTGCTCACCGAGTTGTTGCAGCTGAATCGATGTTGAGGGGCTACCGAGGTAATTTACGACATGATCGCTATGTCGCTGAGAGTAGGGCATAAATCTACCTCATCACAATTAAACCAAGGGCATAGCAAGGACTAGCCTAATGTGGAGAGAAGAAAAACAGGAAGAGAAACAGATAAATTAAAAGATGGAACAGTTATACTACACATCGCATTCACTAACTACCCACAACCCATGTTAACCAGGTGCTGAATTAGTTGAAATAGTGCTCCACCATATTTACATTAAGTAAATTACATTTTTAGCACAAATGCTTGCTTTCTATGCAAATTAGGCTCATTATGGATTCACAAATCGGAGCTGCACTATTAGTCCAATAAACCACTATTGTGTTTTGTTGTAGTTCTTTGTTCATTTGCATGCTAATATAAGAGGCATTTCAACAATAACTAATCAAGAGAAAATGTTGACCAGTTTCTCCAATTCATTCATCAATGGTTTCTGCAGTTTTCCTCACCACTCCAGCTTGGTCAGTTCATTTACATAATTAAACGATAACATATATCTCCTATGCTACCCTCTAAATGCAAAGGGCCCTACTGAAAACCAGGCCTGCAAATGAATGAATCTAAACAATCTACTGACAAGCTTCCCAAGGGATACTACCATACTTCATCATATGTAATGCAATTTCTCAGATGTTCGCTCCATAAAAAGCTGCAATAATTAATTTAGAGGCGTGGAAAATTAAATTAGACAGATTTGAACTCACAAGATCAGATCGGCTGCACAGATTATTTGTTTTCTCTAAATGTGATAAATTAATAAATATATTAATACAGAAAGTGAGTTAATATTTGGGTTAATTTTGCACTCTTTCATCACAAAATGTTTTATTTGACAAATTATAGTAAAATTGACAAAAATTATTGAACATGATGAGATGAAATATATAAAGCTAAATGAAATAATATACGAGTCGTATGATAAATTAAAAGATGTATATACAGGTGTCAGACTCTGTTCCATGTTTTGTGTGTGTCCTGCTCCCCATGTGCCTTCCCATGCCCTTATTTGGTTAGTTTCCTGTTCGTGTCCTGATTAGTTTATTTCATTTGTCCCAGGTGTTTCCCTTGGTTTTATTGCTCCCAGGTGTGTCTCGTCATCCCCTCCTCCTGTGTGTGTGTGTGTATAAAATGTGTTCCCAGTCCCAAGTTCTCTGTCCGCTGTTGTACGTCTTCGTGGAACGTCTTCCTGTGTTCGTCTCCCTTGGTTCGTTGGTGCAAATAAAGTCTTGTCAACATATTCTCCAGCGTCTCCTCGTCCCTCGTGTGTGTGTGCAACGTGACAACAGGCTGTTCAAAAGTTTAGGGTCAGTAAGGTTTTTTTTTTTAAAAACTAATACTTTTATATTGCAAAAATGCATAAAATTGATGAGAAAATACAGTAAAAATATTTATGATGTTAAAAGATGCAAAACATTTCCATTTCAAATAATTGCTGTCCTTTTGAACTTGTCTATTTATTCAAAGACTCCAGAAAAATATTAAATATTACACCTGTTTTCAATATTGATAATAAAAAGAAATGTTTCGTCAGCACCAAATCAGCATATTATGATTTCTGAAGGATCATGTGAAACTGAAAACTAGACTAATCATACTGAAAATTCAGTTTTGCCATCACAAGAACAAAGAAATTAAAAATAAATTATTCAAACAATAATAAAAGAGAAAAAGCTATTTTACACTGCACAGTATTACTGTTTTTACTGTATTTTTTATCAAATAAATGTAGCCTTGGTGAGCATAAGTGTGAACATTAACATTCAATTTTATCGACACCAAATCTTTGAATGGAAATCTATATGAAAATCACAATGTTCACAAAGTGAACTGTTCTAATTGTCCAAAATCGAATTGCTTCCTACTAGGTCATAAGCGCAAACCTCAACCCAACCCACATAAACCCGCTCTGCTTTATGCCACAACTTTTTTGAGTTAATGTTAAAAATTAAATAAAGAGATAATATGTCAGGCCAGACATCTGTTGCCAAGGCAATGGCCCACCCAGCCAGACCGTGATTGGTGCTGGTAGGCGGAGGCTGGGAATGGGACGCTTGATGAGCGTCTCAGGTACGTGGGCGTGTTCAGCCCCCGCGTTCTGACGGATGAAGCGATGGGGGAGCTCATCTGACAAAGTCATCTTGCCCCCCAACTGATACACCTTAATGATGAATGTGTACCTGACGTAGTTGACAGGAGAAGGTGGAAAACAATTAGTGCCATGTTGATCTGCCTGTCTCTCTTTTGGGTGAAAGCGGGACAATCAGTCTCCTTATCTCCATTAGCGCCGACAAACAACGAGACAGAAAGCAAGAACAAACGAGCGCAGAGAAAAGATAAACGCACACCGGTGCAGGAGGAGAGAGTGGAGAACAATGAAGTGTCTGGCCTCGTGACGCCATTATCATTAGTAATAATACGAGCTGAGTGAAGCGCGAGAAGGGGATGAAATAAATAACAGGATGCGTGATGAACAGATGAGACCGGGAGAGGAACAGGGGGATACTGAGAGCCGCAGCTCTGTGGCATCCAGGTCAGCTTGATGAATGCAAGTGTCTCGCAGGGGGACGGCATGCGGAATTCTCTTCGTCTCATCTGCTGCAGACACAATTTGGGTTTTGTAGAATAATTCGCCAACATGAGGGTGGACATGTCTTCCCTGTCCTTTCGCAGCTGTGGGGACAGGTGCTATTGTTCAGACTGTATGATTGGAAGGTGATGATTAAAACATTTTTCCACCCTCCCTTTGTCTGAACAGCGTTGTAGTCCTAAACCCCTGGGGGAATTTGTATCCAGAAAGGGTGACGGTCATGGAAACAGTCCTTTATCCACAAGAGGAACGTCTCTATTCTTGGTTTAGGTTAGTTTTCCATTGTGTATCTTAAAAATAGAGTTCAAGTATATTCAGAAATAATGAAAGGGAAAAAAGGATAAAGGACATGGGTTGTTTCACATTAGTGTAGGAGTGCACAATGAAAAACAAAATTGTGCTGCAAGTATTTGTCCATTCTTTTCCCTTCACCGTCATCCAAAATCAAACCATTACTCATCAAGCCCACGTGAAATCTGCCCGCTGCTCATTTTCTATGTTGTTTGGGAGGAAAAAATCTATGGAATTTAAAGTAAAAAAAAAGGTGGAAGGGCCAAACTCTTTCATTGTGTCCTAACCAGGCATGACGAGACAAAATTCACATAGTTTTGTCTTTTTTCTTCTCAAGGGGGCTACAAGAATGAGGGCTTTTCAACCAGGTATGACATGACAAAATTCCAGCAGCCTGAAAGAAAAAATGGGGTGTGGCCTGAAGCAATCACAAAAAAATAGCCAATCAGAAGAGTTCTCTGCTAGCTGAACAGAAAATAGAAATAGAAAATCCCAATCATTTTCTCTACGGGAAAACTGATTACCGATGTTTTTTTTTTTTTATAAATAATTGCGTTTAAGAGCAGAATTCCAGGTGAAAATCTACATCACCCATTATTCTGCAAAAAAAACAATGAGAGAAACCAAACAAGAAAATCGTGTCAAAAGATCTCATTAACACTCACAGAACTCCCATGAAGCACTTCGAATGATGTAAAAGAGTGAGTCTCCCTTTGCTCTCAAACTACTTAAATACAGGGCCATCCTTAGGGCGGTGCAACTGGTGCGGGCCCCGTGCATGAGGGGGCCCCGCAGCGAATGGACCAAAACAACCCCCCCATTCGTGAACGGACCCAGGGGGGCCCCGCCCCCTACCTCGCACCGGGCCCCACATCAGTTAAGGATGGCCCTGCTTAAATATTTATATATATATATATAGGCATATTTTGTAATAAATCTAAAATACATTGTTTCTATATGCTCCAGGGGGGTTAATAAAGGCATTCTGAAGTGAAGCAATGCGTTTGTGTAAGAAAAAAAACAATCTCTAGCTCTGGCTTTCGCTAACTGTCATACACGCATTCACAAGATAGTGGCGTTCCAGAGGATGACGTACGACATTTAATATAACTCCTACAGTTAATGATTGTATTCATCTGAAAGAAGAAAGTCATATAAACTTAGAATGGCTTGAGGGTGAGTAAATATTGAGGTCATTTTTATTTTTGGGTGAAGTATCCCTTTAAATCAGTAGTTTTACATTTAACAGTCATTTTTCATTTGACTCTCATTTGCAACGCTTCATGGGATGTAATTATTTTCCTCATTAAAGCTATTAATTTTGTAGTAACTTTTTAGTAACTTTGTCTTTCTGTCCAAATTCCAAACACTTTTTGCTTACACTATAACAAATTCAAGTGTGCGCACAGTTAGAGAATGAGTCCCACTCTTTTATGGACCATTCACAAAGTGTCCTTGCATTCCATTTTTTTTTTTACTTGCAAACATAATAGATGGACATCTTTGACCCATGAGCGCCGAGTTTTTAACATGTCCAATTAAAAACAATGGATCTCAAAACATTTCTTATATTGCACTCTATCTAGCAGCTTTGGAACACAAAAATGGGTCACACGTAAACAGACTCTTATTTGTAGCTGAAAACATTCATATATAAATGTTAATAACAGAATACATAACCACAATAATTTGCCGGGACCACATGCTCAGATTTCCGGCAATCTGAGTGAACATTCACACCTTCCATGTGATTCCGTGGAAGCCCTGGATTATCAAATCCTCTCTTATCCTCTTCCTCCACAGAGACATACGCATACAAGCCGATAGCATCTACATAAATGCAATTTTACCACTCAGTGGAGGTATTTTCCATTAAAAAGTGTTGTGGAGGAGGGGAGGCGAGTTGTTTGTTGAAACCAGATTTTTCTTTGATTTTTCTGCTGGTTGATCAGACCCGATGAAGTCACTGAGATGGCGTGAGCACAGACCTGCGTGTAGCACATATGTGCGAGAGCTTGTGGGAGTGTTAACTCGTACTGTGGAGGTTTTCTTTTCTTCTGCTTGATTGAGGTGGTGATGGAACCCACAGACTTTGTGATGGACACCACAGGAGCAGATTTTCAGAGTGACTCGAAGTGAGTGTGTGTGTGACGGTGATGACAGTGACAGAGATGGGCATACAGCAGTAATGGAGTTTACACACAGAGAGCAGGTATCATAGTGACAGATGGCATGGTGGGAGCGTAAAATACCTCATTCTTGTAGCCCCCTGAGAAGAGAAATAAAAAGACTGGACTGGACTTTCAAAGTCTTTTCAAAAACATGAACACACTTTTCTAAAGAGCTCTTGTGTCCCGAGGGATATTTAGTCACCTTGATGATGAGCTGGGGAAAGAAAGCTTATTATGGGATCACATCCTTCATGAAGAGGCTCTCACGCTCACACAGGAAGCTGCACAGGCCACTTTGAACTCATTTAACAAAATCATTATTTACTGCAATAACAGACATATTACAGTTGAGGTCAAAAGTTTACATTCCCCTTTCAGAATCTGCAAAATGTTAATTATTTTACCAAAATAAGAGGGATCATACAAAATGCATGTTATTTTTTATTTAGTACTGACCTGAATAAGATATTTCACATAAAAGATGTTTACATATAGTCCACAAGAGAAAATAATAGTTGAATTTAAAAAATGACCCCATTCAAAAGTTTACATACGCTTGATTCATAATACTGTGTTGTTACCTAAATGATCCACAGCTGTGTTTTTTGTTTAGTGATAGTTGTTCATGAGTCCCTTGTTTGTCCTGAACAGTTAAGACTGCCTGCTGTTCTTCAGAAAAATCCTTCAGGTCCCACAAATTCTTTGGTTTTTCAGCATTTTTGTGTATTTGAACCCTTTCCAACAATGACTGTATGATTTTGAGATCCATCTTTTCACACTGAGGACAACTGAGGGACTCATATGCAACTATTACAGAAGGTTCAAACACTCACTGATGCTCCAGAAGGAAAAACAATGCATTAAGAGAACTTTTTTATAAATTATTCTTTTCATAAAAAATGTATCACATTCAACCCATATTCTCAGTCCTGTAATGTACAAAAAAAAACACCCATACACAGATCGTAGTATTTGTTGTATTAAATGAATATTAATTACAATTTACATTTTAAATATTAATTTTAATATTTAATACTTTAAACATTTATTTAAAATTAATGTATGATCAAATAATTAGAATTATTTAAATATTATAATTATTATTAAAGCATAATAAAACAAAATAATCTAGAACTTTCTTTTTGTTATCCACCATATATTTCAACATGCATTTTATTATTAACGCTAACATCCTATAAGGCTTGAACTTGATGATTTTGTTGTCTGTGTTATCTCTGAGGAGGTCATGGGTTCAGTTCACCAGGATTCATTTGAGTTTGAATCATGATTCATAAACTTTGAAATCCTGAGAAGGGCAGCAGATCATGTGGGCAGCCTGAACTAGTTTTAATATCAGTCTTTCATCAAGACTTTCATCAGGACTGAGAGCTAAACAACGGGCCGGCTCACGCGGGACCAGACATACAGCGTTATTGATGTTCGTGTGGGAAAGGGAGCCGATTACTACAGCCTCTCTCAACCCTCAGAGAGAACGCACAACACATGGACACACACTGATGCAGTAAGGAGGCGTAAATACATAAGCACACACATCACCAAGGTCTAAATCGAAAAGTAAACTAATAACAAACAATGAATAGATGTAAGCAGTCAATGTAAACATATTAAGAGTCACACACAATCACAAACAAACCCAGTATATGCACAAACATTCATGCAAAAGCCAAAAAATAACAAAACTAATATTTCGGTATGAGCACACACACAGGTGTTCTCTCTGATTAGAAAGAGGCGACTCCAAACAGTGGGTAAAGACCGTGTATGTTGCAAATAAATGGGATTATGCATTAAGCAGATGAAGGCTGGTCCTGCGCAGTTATGATGACCTTTCCAGCAGAATAAATCATGAAATGGGAATAGAGATGTGGCAGGCACGGGGAGGAGGGAAAAGCATACACGCTCATGTCCCACATAACTCAGCTCGGCTCTGAGATATCAGAGCGTGGCCTTCAAAACTGATGCGCCGTCAGTATTCAGCTGTATAAACACCGACCTTCACTCCAATGTCCTTGACATTGCCGCTGGTCTCAGGTCTGCAGTTAAAGGAACAGCTCGTCCAAAAAGGAAAATCTGTCATTATTTACTCAACAATACGTCGAATAATGTTATTTTTCATGTGGAAACACAAAAGGAGAATTTTGAGGAATTTTCACAAATACTTTCTATCTGTCAAGCTAAAACAAATGGCCAAAAACTACCAAAAAGCAATACAAAAGGTCACTGCACTATATTTTAAAGTCATGTAGTATGATAGATTAACGGTTATGAAAATAATGTAAAAATGTAAATCTATCAAAAATGAATACATAATAAATATGAAAAAAATGAAATTAAATGCGTTTTTTTTTTTTACATATACATATGGCCTTTGCACTACATTCAAATACTTTTAAAGTCATATCATAGATTTGTGAGAAGGAAAAAAGGACAAAATTTACTTATTCCTCTTCATAGAAAAAAATCACAGGTACTAAAATAATATATAAAACTAAATGTAATCTAAAAAATATAAATATAAAACTAAAAATGTTAAAAATAATTTTCATTAAATATTAAATAAAAACTTAAGCTTAAATAATAAATGATGCTTTGTCAAGTGCCTGAAATAAGTTGAAGTACTAGTTAAATATAAATGAAAAATAACAGGAAAAAATAAAACTAATGAAATTAAAATATTGAAAAAATAGCCAATTCAAAATATCAATGAATATGATAAAATTATATAAATACTACTAAACCGCTGGACATCTGACTGATCTGGTGAACCATCATTGTTTGGGAAATACATAAAGAAATGCTAAATGTTTGGTGTCACAGAAGGATGAATAGGTTTAGAGGATGAATAAATTAAATGCATTTTTATTTTTGGGTGATCTATTCCTAAAACAACAAAAAAAGAAATCCTCCATAAATGCACTTGAATCCATTGAACATAATAGTAAACACAGTCTATATAGACAATATATACTGTCTTTTTCAACCCTAAATGCATGACTCATTTATCTCTAAAAGAAAGAAAGAAAAAGAGAAGGTGAGAGAGATACAGAGAGAGAGAGACTGATATGTCCCCTGGGTTAGCCCCAGTAATGGGATTATAGGCTGCTGTTGAATATTGCTTTGAATGGACAGAGCGTTGGATAGCTTAAGGCAGGGGTGTCCAAACTTTTCCTAAAGGCTTGTTTTGTTGAGGACAAAAATCTGCAAATATTTTGTTTTTAAAGCTTTAATAATTATAACATAGAATGGCTTTATGGTATTTAATCTATTAACATATGAAAGCACAAACTGCATCAAAAATGTCTGCAATTTGGCCTATATTTCATAATGCCGAGAGCGCATATGAGTTATCAAATTGATATCACTCGCGTTTTACTGCTACATCTGGTCTAAAATGTAGTGCTGCCATCTTGTGTTGACATTTTGAAACTGCATAGGCCTATTTTGTAAATTATGCTTGGCGGGCCATATATAATATAGACTATTAAGACAGCTGCGGGCCGCTTAAAATTCATCCACGGGCCGCATTTGGCCCGCGGGCCGTAGTTTGGACACCCCTGGCTTAAGGCCTCACATGGGTGATCTCTATAAAATATCTAATGGCTGCCTATATGTCTACATTAATTATATAAGAAGATTCTGTATAAATATAGAACATTTCTGCCACAATACCACAGTTACGGTTACTACAGTAAATCAAAATGTTGGTGATTTGTGGATTGAAAAAGTATTCTTACTGCATTGTTGGCGCACAATGTTTTTCCTATCTTCTGCGTTAGTGTTGTTGAGAATGTCAGCGCTGTTTCATCTGCCTTTGACATCTGTGGTTTGTATGGAAACCTCTGCTCCAAACTCAAACGCTTCTCACAGCGCTGTTTAGTGGTCTCGTGATCGAGATCAGTCAGCGCGTAAACGCATTTGTTCTGAGCTCGCGCTACGCTGTCTTTAGGCAGAGCTAAAAACGGTCCGGTACGGCTCGGTACGGTTCACTTTTGGGGGGGTTTCCACTGGGTACAGTACCTGGTATTTTTTAGTACCACCTCGGTTGAGGTTCCAAGTGAACCATACCGTTACCAAAACGTGACTTAATTTTATCACTCAGCATACCCGGTTAAAAAAGTCAACACTCGCCACTGATAAATATATATACCTTGCTACGTGTACTGCGTTAGGCTAACCGAGACTTGTCATTTGCACTTACATATTGTCACTCTTTGCTAGTTTTGATTGTTTCTATTGTCCTCATTTGTATGTCGCTTTGGATTAAAGCGTCTGCTAAGCGAATAAAGTATAATATAATATTGCATTTCAAAATCTTGCACACTTCCATTTAAGCTCTCTACACACTTAAAGAGACACACAGATACTACGCAGGGTCATTTGTTAAGAGTGAAATGGCTTATTAGTGCTAGTCCATGATCACCTGATTTATTCTCTTGTTGGCGCTCCCACTTGCATTGATTTACACTGCTTACAAATTACACCATGTATCTATTAGTGAGATCCCATCCACAGGCCCATCAGGCAGCTATAAAGAAGGCCTAAAACAAGATATAAAAGTACAGCTCACTGACCCACTACACAAGAATTACTACACTCACTTTATTAATCTTCAAACTACGCCCATCACAGTAAATGTTTACTACCAGCAAACTAGCGTATCAGCCTCATTTGCGGAGTGTCCCTTGAAACCTCTACATTTAGCTGTTTTATGACATTTCAGAGTGTTAACATTAGACTTTAAAGAGCAGCACAAACTTGATACTCTCTGTCAGGTTCATTATAATTTCTGGACAGTTTAATCAGCAGGCATTAATATTAAAGAAGACTTCATATGAAAGGATTTAAGCTGGCCCGCAGGAGACAGGCCTCGTGACCCAACGTGTTACGTGAAAGTTCAGGCCTGTACACGTTGCACAGCAATGAGGGCTGCACTTCAGTGTTCAGTTCTCCAACAATATTACTGACAAAATTGACAACAAATAATAAAATAAGAGAAAGAATTACACTGCAGTATGGTAAAAATGATTTTAAAACAAAAAAAAAGTTGAATTAACATTGTGTTCCAGTCAGAATGTGAAAACTACAACATCTTAATCACATGTTAAAATTAAGATTAAATAGCCTATTTGTCAGTGTTTCGAAAAAAATTATTTAAATACTAAGAAATCCATTTGTTTATATAATAACTGTTGAAAATTTTGGGGTTTCTATTAATCAAAGAATCTGAAAAAAGGATAACTTTTTTTCACAAAAATATTAAACAGCATAACTGTTTTCCATAATAATAATAAGAAGAAGAAGAAGAAGAAGAAGTGTTTCTTAAGCAGCAAATCAGCATATTAGACTGATTTCTAAAGTATCATGTGAAACTAAAGACTGAAGTAATGACTGCCAAAAATTCAGCTTTGCCATCACAGGAATAAATTACTTATTTTTTAAGTATATTAAAATAGAAAACAGTTATCTGTAAAATATATCACAATATTTTACTGTATTTTAAAATCAAATAAATACAGCTTTGTATAACATTTTAAGACCTTTAAAAAACTATGAATATCATTTTAATGTTGAAAAATGTGGTTCACCACATTATGAAACTAAAAATAAATGCTGTATCCATTGACTACAATAAGAAAAAAAAAAAAAAGATGGATTGACAAATTATAAGAATTATAATTTACAACCCATTTACAATGTATATAGCGAAACAGGATGTTCAAAAACAAAAATGTAGAGTGAGATGAGATTGGATCATAGATGTGGGCACTATATAACAAAATGGAGCAAAATGCGAGGCTGAAAAAAAACATCAGCTGAAAGGGAATGTTGTTTCCGAAACACAAAATGTTGCATCCAAATAACTCAAATGTTATCGCAAGAGTATTTATTATTGACCTCTGTTCTTATGTTATATGTTTGTGCACAGGTATATTATTCTGAAGGCAAACTCAGTGACTGAGGTCTGAGTGACAATTAAAGGCCGTATGTGCAGTTAAAGAGCGCCCTCTATAGGTGAGTGGAGCTATTACCAGTCTGTCAAGGGGCAACAGTCACAGTGTCCACATAACTACCTCATTCAGTCATGAATTCCTCCATCAGATACGCTAACACAGCACGAGAAACACCAACACACAAGCGTGGGCATGAATCGCATCACTGACTCACAAATCACACCGGAGACAAAAATAACCATTTCCCAAAGAGGTAAACATATTCAAACACATCCTTCATGGTAAACACGGTACAAATTTCAATTTAAAGCTGTCACCCAAAATGTTTTCCTACTAATCTGTCCAGTTGTGATCAAATGGCACTCCACTCACTGCATGAAGCAGTTTGAGCCGTTTTGCCTCCAGCTGTGACGGATGAACTCATAATGCAGGAATTTACAAGGACAAACAGTCTGATGGATTGACGAGAGAGAACAGAGTGACGAGAAGATCAAACGGATGTGAATGGAAGCGGGAGACCAGAGGGGTGAAAGCAGTTCAATCAATCTTACATTCAGTACAACACAGAAGTATGTGGGTTTGTTTTACAGGATATGTGAAGACACTCCAAACCACACGGCTGTCATTGAAACACCTGAGATGAGAAGTCTGTCTGTGACTTGTTTATTTGTCCATTAACAAATGTGTTTAATTCAGAGCATCCTAAGACAGAACTATAACAAAAAAACATCCACACACACACACAGAGGACAGTTGCCTTCGGTCATTTCCTTCAATTCACACAGTCTCCCATTGGGCCCTTAAGCTACACCTAACCCTTCAGGAAACCATTCTTATCTCGGACCATGTGCCCCTCAACAACAGCCCTGGATGCCCAACTGACATTGATGTGCATCTTCCCAACACTGTGTTCCACATTCAACACACATTCACATACTGCTGCCTGTATTTCACACACAGTGAGAGCTCGACATGCATGCGCTCACTACACAATCTCACTAATATATATCCACACTGCTTGCACGAGCGGTGGTTCTCAACTGATGGGTCGTGACCCAAAATATGGACCAAAAATCCCTTTCAATGGGGTCCTGGGAAGAAGGCTCATACGTGGCTAACTAATACCATTTCAATTTCAATTTCAGGATTATCAATCGCAAAAAAAAATAAAAACATGTCCATCCTCCACATTATTCATGGTGACTTGCAATTACTAAACGATAAATAAAATTTTTTTTTTAATTATTCCACCCCATACGAAGATATGATGCACCGAAATTTCGTCAAATGAAAATGTTTGACAGAAAATTTTTAATTTCATTCATTCAAATACCCATTTTCCCACATTTAATTACCAAATAAGTTTTTGGTTAAATGAAAACTATGGAAAACTAATGAAAATATTGTTACATTTTCGGTTTAAAAAATGTGGTTAATCACTAATATGAAGAAATTAACTGATGTTAAGGATATCGGATTGTTTACCTAAAAAAAAAAAAAAACAGAACAAAACACGTTTCAGCTTAATTTGCTTGGAAAAGCAACTAAATGTTTCTGTCTTAATTATCTATGTATTACAATAATTTCAGGTAACTGTACACCAATTATCATCAACATTATTGAAAGATTTTCACTCCACAACAACACATTCTGCAAATAACATGACAGCTAAGAAAAGTTGCTGCAAAATCAATAATTTTGGGCACAATAATCAGAAAAAACAACAACTATGTTCAATGTAAAATATGGATCCTGAAGCAAAACCAGTGATGAACAACATACAAATATTATACAGGTTATACCTGAAACAAAATATATCACGAATATATTGATGACAAATATTACAATATGAGGTATTACACAATGAAATATAATAATACATTGGACCTCACAGTATAATCATCCAGAGAATATTTAAGGCTTTTAATATTCCTTTCTTGTGAAAGTAACAAGAAAACTGACACCCAATCTGTCTGTGCTCCCTTGTTCTCTACATCTATTCTCCAGTTTTCTATTAAGTTACAGCAGCAGTCTCTGATTCAATTCATGAGTAAGGCCATTAAAAAAAGATAATGAAGGATAATAGGCCAACTGGCATTGAAAGATCCCGGATTTGCTCATTTTCCTCTTTGTTATACCTGAAACAAAATATATCACGAATATATTGATGACAAATATTACAATATGAGGTATTACACAATGAAATATAATAATACATTGGACCTCACAGTATAATCATCCAGAGAATATTTAAGGCTTTTAATATTCCTTTCTTGTGAAAGTAACAAGAAAACTGACACCCAATCTGCCAGTGCTCCCTTGTTCTCTACATCTATTCTCCACTTTTCTATTTAGTTACAGCAGCAGTCTCTGATTCCATTCACGAGTGAGGCCATTAAAAAAGATAATGAAGGATAATGGGCCAACTGGCATTGAAAGATCCCAGATTTGCTCATTTTGCTCTTTATTAATACAGGCCATGAATATGAATGGTTATGGATATTAGTGCTTTGAGAGAAATCAAAAACTCCCATTAAAACTACACACGCAGCTTTAAAATGTCTGCTCAGGCACATCGGTGAAACAGGAAGAGCGAGAAACTGAGAAAGAGAGAGAGAGACAGGCAGAGAATGAAATCACAGAGCTCATGGTCGTGTCAATGAAGGCAGAGGGGAAGAGGAAAGCTGACAAACATGTCAAAGCAGACACTAAAGCACTGCTGCGCTGTCAGCCGAGACAAACAAACGCACTCAAACATTTGTTTGAAAACGTCTCCATTGATTTCTGCTGCAAAACACATAGAGAATTAACATGGTGCACACGAAGCGGTTCACAACAACGAAATAAGAAGTTTGGTCATAAGGAAAAAAGACCTATCTAATCAATCAGCATTTCAAAGGCAGAAGAGTGATGTGTCTGTTTGTTCTGGAAGTCTACAATTTCTTTCCATGTGTAATTCAAGACTCGTGAACAAAACAAAGTATTTTTTTTTCACCAATAAAAAAAATCCAAATCCCAAGCTTGATTTTGGATTTGAGAAAGAACTATCAGGAATACATTTGCTGACATGGTTCACTTGAGCCTGCAGACACGGGACATCACTCTTCAGAATGACAACCGATGAGACGTAAACGGGTTCACGCTGAACTCCAGTTACTGACAGACTGCACATCATGATGTAAAAACCATTACCTCAGAGGAAAAACTTAACTTTTCGCATTGATTGACAGGTGAGCTGGTTTGAATTCTAAAGGACGTTGCTTATTTGCTCACTGAATCATTCAGGTTCTCAAAAAGAGCAGGTTACCTCTCTTTCTTGATAAAATGTTTCTCTTTAATAAATGTTACAAATAAATAAATTGGAAATTATAAATACATGTTTATAAATGATAGTGGTGGTGGATATTGATTCATCTCAGTGCCTTGAATATTTAGAATCATCGAGTGTTCACCTATTCATTCAGTGACCATTGATGCAGATTACATTGTGTCAGTAGATGACTAGTGATCATCTCCTTAAGTCTTTACGTGTTCACTGAATTTTTCTGATTCACTAAAAAAAAGGTTTGTTCATGATCAAAACAATCCTTATTATCGGTTATTTAAAAGTGCAAGCTAAACTAACTAACAGACTCCAGATAGAGTGTTTAACTAACTTTTTAGGAATCGTCCATTGGGGAGTTCCGTGTGAAGGCGAAAAAGATGCCCACACAGATTTCACTCATGTTCAAGTTGGCAATTCATATTCACCAGGTTGATCAACAGAAACTTACTTGGTTTAAAAGTGACGTCTGTGTGAGCTGTGTTTCAAGGTGAGCGCATATTTACTACACGTGACAAAGCAGATCATTGTGCCAACTGCTAAACATGGCAAAACAACAATAGTTTAATCAGTGATTTTCAATTGTATTTTTCATTATTATAAATCTGAATAGTCATTAATAATTAGGGCTGCCCTCGACTAAATATTTTTCTGGTCGACTATAGTAGTTGTTCATTTTAAGCATTAGTCGAATAATCGCACATTTATTAATAAACCATTTAAATCATTATAATGAGCCTTTAATTGCCTAATAAGCGCTCGAGTGCACACATACTGTAAAGCTTGCCACAGCACACTGGCAGAAGTAATGATTATGAATGTGTCAGGGAAAAACGGTAAGGAGGCTGCGTTAACATTTTAATAATGTATTGATACACTAGTGTTTTCTTTGGTTTTAGTTGAAGAGATGACGTGAACGCTAGGTTAGCATTAGATTGAGCGGCCATGTAAAGTTGCTAATACTTACATATTTCAGACGATAAGCTATAATTGAGGTTTATGAATGACAGGCAAGCATTTGGATGTCCTGCCGGAGTACTGTATTAGATCTACCACAAAGACAGCCATTAACGATCTGTCCGTCACGGACCGCATGACTTCGCCTGTGGATTTTTTTTTCTCAAGCGACTAAGCGACTAATAAAATTTTGGTCGACTAATGGTTATCATTTATACACGATGAACGAGCTGAATGACTCACATGTCCTATTGTTTACTGTATGGGCCACATTCATACAACAAGTCAAACCAATAAATAATAAAGATTTAAATTAAGATTTAAAAACACATTTGTTCACGAGTGAAACAAAACACACCGCAGTTTCGTCTAATTTTTTGAATGCTATGTTTTTTATTACTAATGGCCTCTATGTATATGAAGTGTGAAAATGTGATACGTCTTGATTTGAAACTAACTAATCGAACTAATTTGGGGCTTTAAATGTAGATGTTACAAAACATATCATTGACGTTCGTCTTAAAATCAGGAATGATATCATAGCCCAACACTTTATTTATTTGGTAGGCCATGGCGTAATCTGTTCAAAGGATTATTTGCAATAGTTTTGTTGTACCCAGGCACTTGAGATGAAAAATCATTTTTTGATCTCTCAATCAGTTTAGTAATTGTGGCATTATGGGAATGAGTGTGTTTTTATCTTCATCTTTTTTTCTCTTTCTCTCTTTTCCTCTTCAGTTAATTTGCACAAAGTCAACCACCATCTTACGCTGTTCTCCCCCCTCCCACGTGGCTTCACAAATTGCAATTCTAAGGTTCTTTATTGTAGTCTATGATTAGTGAGCTATTACAAAATGAGACAGAGAAAGTGAGACAAAGAGATTACTGGCAAACACTGGAGGCCTTTTAACACAAAAGAAAACTGAAGCATCAAGCACAAGAAGTGTGTTTAGATCATCTGAGTGCTCAAGGGGCAGCGGGTTACACACACTGAACAAGACAGCATGATCTAACAACAACTGGAGGACTCTGTACTGCAGGCACTGTAACCATGACAAAAGCACACACACACACACACAAACACACACAACATCCTTCTCAGCATCTCCCCTTTCGGAGATGTGACACAGAGCCAGTGGCACTCTGAACTTTATCCAATTCATCCATGTGAGAGAGTCAGATACAAACAACTGTACGAAAACTGATATAAGTTCAAGTTTTATCAAGCGGTACATCAAAATGTTATTGACATTTATGATTCACTGCTTGAGGGAAGGAAATAATGATATGACAGAAAGTATAGGATGATAAACTGAGTCTCTGTGGAATGAATGCGATTAATTCGAGAGAGACTGAAAAGTCCCCTACGGTTACAAATTCAGTTGTTGCCACAATGATGCAGATATAATATATATTTCTGTACAGGTACCTACTGTAAAGCCTTGATTGCAAACAAAAAGTTATTTCCTTTTGTGACTACATGCCCCAATAGCAGAAAATGTTGTCATAGTCTATGGGGTAAAGTCACAATGGAATCTGCCAATAAAAAATATGAAAGACGTAATTTTCATGTAAAATTCCTGCT
>NW_015548236.1:1934142-1939667 GCF_001515605.1 Sinocyclocheilus anshuiensis | reverse complement strand
CACTGGCAGAAGTAATGATTATGAATGTGTCAGGGAAAAACGGTAAGGAGGCTGCGTTAACATTTTAATAATGTATTGATACACTAGTGTTTTCTTTGGTTTTAGTTGAAGAGATGACGTGAACGCTAGGTTAGCATTAGATTGAGCGGCCATGTAAAGTTGCTAATACTTACATATTTCAGACGATAAGCTATAATTGAGGTTTATGAATGACAGGCAAGCATTTGGATGTCCTGCCGGAGTACTGTATTAGATCTACCACAAAGACAGCCATTAACGATCTGTCCGTCACGGACCGCATGACTTCGCCTGTGGATTTTTTTTTCTCAAGCGACTAAGCGACTAATAAAATTTTGGTCGACTAATGGTTATCATTTATACACGATGAACGAGCTGAATGACTCACATGTCCTATTGTTTACTGTATGGGCCACATTCATACAACAAGTCAAACCAATAAATAATAAAGATTTAAATTAAGATTTAAAAACACATTTGTTCACGAGTGAAACAAAACACACCGCAGTTTCGTCTAATTTTTTGAATGCTATGTTTTTTATTACTAATGGCCTCTATGTATATGAAGTGTGAAAATGTGATACGTCTTGATTTGAAACTAACTAATCGAACTAATTTGGGGCTTTAAATGTAGATGTTACAAAACATATCATTGACGTTCGTCTTAAAATCAGGAATGATATCATAGCCCAACACTTTATTTATTTGGTAGGCCATGGCGTAATCTGTTCAAAGGATTATTTGCAATAGTTTTGTTGTACCCAGGCACTTGAGATGAAAAATCATTTTTTGATCTCTCAATCAGTTTAGTAATTGTGGCATTATGGGAATGAGTGTGTTTTTATCTTCATCTTTTTTTCTCTTTCTCTCTTTTCCTCTTCAGTTAATTTGCACAAAGTCAACCACCATCTTACGCTGTTCTCCCCCCTCCCACGTGGCTTCACAAATTGCAATTCTAAGGTTCTTTATTGTAGTCTATGATTAGTGAGCTATTACAAAATGAGACAGAGAAAGTGAGAGAAAGAGACAAAGAGATTACTGGCAAACACTGGAGGCCTTTTAACACAAAAGAAAACTGAAGCATCAAGCACAAGAAGTGTGTTTAGATCATCTGAGTGCTCAAGGGGCAGCGGGTTACACACACTGAACAAGACAGCATGATCTAACAACAACTGGAGGACTCTGTACTGCAGGCACTGTAACCATGACAAAAGCACACACACACACACACAAACACACACAACATCCTTCTCAGCATCTCCCCTTTCGGAGATGTGACACAGAGCCAGTGGCACTCTGAACTTTATCCAATTCATCCATGTGAGAGAGTCAGATACAAACAACTGTACGAAAACTGATATAAGTTCAAGTTTTATCAAGCGGTACATCAAAATGTTATTGACATTTATGATTCACTGCTTGAGGGAAGGAAATAATGATATGACAGAAAGTATAGGATGATAAACTGAGTCTCTGTGGAATGAATGCGATTAATTCGAGAGAGACTGAAAAGTCCCCTACGGTTACAAATTCAGTTGTTGCCACAATGATGCAGATATAATATATATTTCTGTACAGGTACCTACTGTAAAGCCTTGATTGCAAACAAAAAGTTAT
This sequence comes from Sinocyclocheilus anshuiensis, assembly GCF_001515605.1. NCBI lineage: Eukaryota > Metazoa > Chordata > Actinopteri > Cypriniformes > Cyprinidae > Sinocyclocheilus > Sinocyclocheilus anshuiensis. Next base: position 1,938,032 of record NW_015548236.1, on the reverse strand, counting down.
TTCCTTTTGTGACTACATGCCCCAATAGCAGAAAATGTTGTCATAGTCTATGGGGTAAAGTCACAATGGAATCTGCCAATAAAAAATATGAAAGACGTAATTTTCATGTAAAATTCCTGCTGTTTCGGCTATTGCCAGATTCCATGATGACAAAGTTTTATATAAATAATACATTTAAGTTTTCTAAATTAAAGTTCTGATGTGGAACTCGGATGCACTGTGCCTTGTTCACAAGCGGAGAGAGACACACGCTGTACATAAAACAGTCTTCGTAAACATGTCTGAAGAGTTCGACAGCGAGGATGACTTGCAATTTTTTGCACAGCCTTAATTTGAACCAGAATATACAGATGATGAACTAAGAGAGATGGACGTTCTACATCAGAACGCCGTCTCCTGCATCAGCAGCACCACATGCATGCGTTGTAGTACTCTCATGAATGCACATCGAAGACTGACACAGAAGAGAAGAAACTGTTGAATGGAGTCATTACTTTTGTTTTCTTTGCACATAAAAAGTATTCTCGTAGATTATAAAATGAAGGTTGAACCACTGATGTCACATGGACTATTTTAACAATGTCCTTACTACCTTTCTGGCCTTGAATGTGGTAGTTATGTTGCTGTGACTGTCTATGGAGGGTCAAAAAACTCTCGGATTTAATCAAAATATCTTAATTTGTGTTCCGAAGATGAACGGAGATCTTACGGGTTTGGAACAACATGAGGGTTACTTAACATGAGGGTTACAACAATAATTAATGACAGAATTTTCATTTTTGGGTGAACTAACCCTCTGAATTAAAGTTTTATATAAGTAAATTAGATATATAAAAGTAAACATTAAAAAAAATTTTTTTTTTTTTTTTTTTCTGCAATAAACCATTTTAATGCCAAATTAAATTAGTATCTCTTTGTTTTTGCATTTACAGTATCAGTCTTTCTCTCTATATATAGATTCATTTTCTTTAGAAGCTTGTTTCTAAGTTTCTATGAAATGAAAATCGCACCTTTTACAGTGTGACTCATTACCCTAAAGCCCCGAAGGCAAATTTTCAAACTCTTCTCGAATTCTTCTCTTTTCCTCTCTTTGACTTTCTCGCACTCTCTCCCTGTAGCAAATGGATCATTTTCCTTTGCTGAATCTTTGCACACACTACTTCAAATGTTAACGCGCTACGGGACAGTCCTCAGGATGAATAGAGACATCCATATTTAATGCCCTTAACCATCTATTTAATTGATCTATTAATTGAGTTGAACTGACTTCTGTTTGAACCATAAGAAGTTCAGAAGTCCATCCCATTTACTTTCCAAATCAGACCTCAATCCATGTGACATGACTGAAAATGAAGATATTCTGTGGTTTCTCACTCTAGTGTGATTCTGGTGTTTACTTGAACTATAGCCTACAATTCAATTGGAACATATTCCAATATATTTAATAACAACAGTATAATTTTTTGAGTCTGATTCTAATAACATTTCAACAATTTTGCCAAGTAGTTTTTAGCTTATGATTCATTAAAATGCTTTAGAATGTCAAAGTCTCATTTTTTCTTTCTTTTTGTCTCTCTCTTATCTTGTACGTGTCCTGCCACTGCAGCAAAGTCAAGGAGAGCGGCTGATTTATTTCCCTGGACAGAACATTATGGCACCTCATTAACATGCACAAGCACACACACATACATACACACAAGCTTTCATTTTAACTGGTAATTTCTCACGTCAGTATAAGCGGGGGACCACATAAGAAATAATCAAAAGGGAGCGAGTGAAAGAAACAGGACAGATGACAGGGTAGAGGAGGGTACAAACCGTCTTGACAGCTGCAGTTAGGCATGTAGGTGTTGAGAAGAACATAAAAACAGCAGGGAGACAGAGAGAGGGAAAGAGAGCTACCAAGGTACATTACCTCAATTCAGACTCCATGAAGCAGAACTCTCTCTCACTGCTGTAGGATAAAAAGAGAGGAACTTGTTCAGACACATGTGACCCAGTGCAGCGACACATTTACCACCTTCAACTGCCCCCTTCCTCTGTTATTATTTCATACCTGTCTTTCTATTCATCTTCTGAATGCTTTACTGTCTTCTTTTGTACAGAACATATGGCTGTCAATCGTTTAAAATTTTCAACTGGAATTCTAAAACATTCTAAAAATTATTTTAATAAATTATTTAAATACAAAATGTAACAATCATATTTAAATAATATACATTTTTAAGTGTTTATTTCAAATATTTATATATATACACTACCACTCAAAGGTTAGGAGCTAGTAAGATTTAAATTTTTTAACAAAAGAAATTAATACTTCTATTCAGCAAGTACACATTAAACTGATCAAAAGTGACAGTAAAGACATTTAAAAAAATTGCAATCTATCTAAAATGTATCATGGTTTATACAAAAATATTTAGCATCACAATTTTTTTTTTAGATTGATAATAATAAGAGATATTACTTGAGCAGCAAATCAGCACATTAGAATGATTTCTGAAGGATCATGTGACACAGAAGACTGGAGTAATAACTGCTGAAAATTCAGCTTTGCCATCACAGGAATAAATTACATCTAAATTATTTTATATAGTAATACTTTTTTCAAACTATTTCTGTTTTTACTTTATATTTGATCAAATAATTGCAGATTTTATGAGCAGTAAAAATGTCTTTCAAAAACATATTTTTTTTAATTACCGAACCAAAACTTGTAGTGTAAAATGTAATGACTATTTAAAAATAATATTTTTAAATTTTTAATAAATGTGATTAAAAAAATGCTAAAAATAAAAATAGACAAAATAAAAATAATAAATAAAGCAAGCAGAAAACTTCTCACTCGCTCTCTGTTTGCTTTGACTGTTAAAGGGGTGGTTCATTGCGATTTCACTTTTTTAACATTAGTTAGTGTGTAATGTTGCTGTTTGAGCATAAACAATATCTGCGAAGTTACGAAGCTGAAAGTTCAATGCAAACATAGAGATATCGTCTTTTAAAATTCTGGCAGTTTAATGCCTACAAAAATGGCTGGTAGGGACTATAACGAGTTACTTCCCGGGTTCGTGACATCACAAAACCAGATAAACCCCGTTTGTGACATCACAAACCCTGATAAACCCCGCCCTCGGGAAAAGGCAGCAAAGGGGGCAAGGCCATGCTGCACTGCTTTAGAGAAGAGGAAGAGAAAGATGTGCACGTAAAAATCTGTTCATATATGAATCGCGATTCTGTCTTCTAACGATTCTAATAGATTCACAGGTTTCAAAATCAATGTTCAAAAGCAGCGGTTCTCAATAAATGTTCCTCGCGTTGCCCCTTAGTGATGGAAATTTTGATTCTTTCAAGAGATTCGCTCATTTTCAGTTCGTTCACTAAAATGATTCATTCAGATTCGTTCACTGATTCGTTCAGTGACCATTTCTTCATATTACATAAATAGGTGGCGAAAAAGAGTGTCTTATGTGTTATGTTTTAAGTCAACGAACGTATTCACCTGTTACAAAAACTGATTTGGCTTTATTAAAATGTGTGCATAATCTACTCATTAAATAAATAAAGTCTAAATAAGTTGTTCAGATGACCAAAGCACAAGGTTTTCTTGCATAATTAACATTTTAATTGTTTGGTCAGACAATTACACATTCATAAATCGGGGATTAAACGCGGAGTTATGTTCTGTATGCTAAATATGAATATATAAACAAGCGTATGTGCACAGTACCTATAACTGCGCTTCGCATCTGCTGATTGCTGTTCAAGATTGACATGCTAAATGGCCGACTGACCAGGTACACTCTCATTCATTTCGTTCACGAACGAGATATGTACCAGTTCGGTCATTTCATTCACGAACGAGATATGTACCAGTTCAGTCATTTCATTCA
>NW_015548236.1:1905914-1931740 GCF_001515605.1 Sinocyclocheilus anshuiensis | reverse complement strand
CCAGTGCAGTCATTTCATTAACGAACGAGATGTAGCAGTTCATTCAACTCGTTCACGAACGACATGTACCAGTTCGGTCATTTCGTTCATGAACGAGAAGATTCGTTCAGACCGTTCAGACTCAAAAGAAACTCGTTCAGTGAAGGGCGTATTCGTTCACTACATTCAATAATCCATCACATGCGCTGCTCTGGAGGGAGGAATTTCAGTGAACGAGAAATATGAGTCAATGGATTACGTGAACGAGAACGATTCGTTCACCTAAAAGATTCGTTCAAAAAGAACTATTGCCCCTGCTCTTCACACGCTCTGCATCTCTCTCTCTCTCTCTCTCATTCAGCTCAGCTCCGACAATGAACTGTTCCAATTATACACTTATTTTCACATAGCTATGAGAAGCATTAAACATGGATGCTCATGCGGTTGCTGTACTGTATTTAAGCTTTAATCAGGATAAAACCGTAGATTAAAAGCTAGCATAAGCAGTAGCATTTACAACAGTGTGTGTAAAAGTATGAGACAACAACAAACAAAAAACATAGGCCTACCATTAAAAGCCGTGCTTGCACAGGTTCTGCACGGTCCTCTTCAATAATATTGGGGCTGAAAATCAGAAGGCTCGCCCCAAAGAGACAGACACGCATGACGCTGATTGATGACACGCAAACCTCTGCATTCATCACTGCCTGTGGATTCTCATAGGAACACCTGGAGAAGGTTGTTGTTGCATCTTCTCCCTCTGATGAACAGAGCAAAGGGGCAAGGGAAAGAAGTACATTTGCACTGAAACCGCTACTCTTGAGGCTAAAGGTCTGGGTCTGTGCTGCAGTCTATATCATTTTCTGTTCTGAAGCAGGGGTAAAATTGAAAACATGACCTGGAGTCCCATATCCACAACCTCTAAAATCAATTGCACCTATTGGTTTTCAACACCAGAGCACCATTAAATAATAATCTTATAAAGGGCCGAGGGAAAACTACGCATTTATGCTATTATAAATTAGCAGGACTGCCAACATACAATTACTACTCAACAGGAGGAAGGTGAAGGCATACTTGAAAAGCCTTGTAGTTGAATACCTGGACCTTGGCTTGCAAAGGAAGAAAACATTTGACATTCGTTTTATATAACGAATAATTAGTCCAAAAACATCAGCAGTGAGCAGGGATATATTGCATTTATTCCTTTGATTCATTAAAGATGTAGAAGAATGACAACTGTAATTTTAAGACTCTTATTTTATATATAAAATGCATATAATGTATTTAAAACGTATTAGTATTTAATTGTAATTAGTACCGGTTTTATTAAAATAATTTCTGTATGCATGCACGCCTACTGAAAATTCAGCTTTGCTATTAGGAACAAATAACATTAAAATATATTAAAAAACATAAAATTTGATTGAGTTTATTAATATGTATATATTAGAGATGCACCGATCGACCGGTGTTCTGACGATTTGTTCTACCCGTTCAGATTGTGCTACCTCCCATTAAAAAGATAGGTAGCACAAATCGATAGCGAAAAATGCTACCTATCAGATTGTGCTACCAGGATGGTTTGAGGCTTTTTTTAATGTCCATACCTACCCCTACCCTAAACCTACCCGTCCACACCTACCCTTACCCTAAACTTACCCTTAAAACAATGCAAATATATTTTTGGTAGCACAATCTGATAGTTAGCATATTTTGCTGGTACACCGGTCTGTTTTGACGTCACACTTACGGCGATTGATAATGTATTTATGTCGTGCCAGATGAGGCTCGCGCAGCCTGAGTGAGTGTGTGAGAGAGACTCGTGCAGAAAACAAAACTAATGAGCTCAACAGCACTCATAGAAACGTATAGATGCATACTGCGGTAGTAAAAAAAATTATAATATATGATTTAGGTACGCAACATTGCATGAACAAAATGCGATTGCAATGTGATTTTATACAATAGTAGTTCAACAAACAAGTTAAAATTAAGTGACTTACAGTTTAGACACAATATTGACTCCAAGCAACACAGCCATGTTTCGTTACTGAATTAATCCACATTTTTTTCAGTAACCCTTTCATAAAGACCGTAGTCACTTGCCTCATTACTGAATGAATCAGCCATTTGAACGAAACGTTGAATGACGGACTAAATGACTCACTCATTCAAACGGTCATTTGATGCCACCTACTGGTTTGGGTTCATATTTAAAACTATCATTGCATTTTTCCCAACATTTCTTATTTGCACGTTTAAAATATTTAAAACATTAATCTTATACAATTCTTTATGCATTCGAAAGTTTGCAGTGTAAATGCATTTATGGCACCTCAGCTTCATCAAACAGTCTGTGTAAATACATCTAATGCCACTTCAGATGCAGCTTCTGTGTTTCCTGCAGTGGAAAGATGGAGTTTGTTCATACTAATTTTATTTGAATGGTAACAATTCTACAGTTTCATATTATTGTTCAAACTGAGTTAATTGAAACAATGTAAGAATTTGATGTGAAAGATGACATTTAATAAGGTTAGCGAAAAATGACAATTTAAGAAACAGTGGGAAATGACATCTGTTTTGTTAAATACTACAGCAGCTCCTTTTCAGTTAATTGTTATTTCTACCTCTTTTCTAGTCACAGAGCACTTTATTTTGAGAGTTGTTTAAGTAAGAGAACAACTGTAACTTTGTCCAGATTGGGGGAATTGTAATGTTTAATATTTTTTATTATGTAAAAAAAATTTTTTTTTGCATTAAAAAAAGTATAGATTTATGTTTATATATGCTGTCAATTATAGTTTTTAGAAAGAAAATCGGAATCGGCAGGTAACAAAAAAATCGGAAATCGGAATCAGCCAAGAAAATTGCAATCGGTGCATCTCTATATATATATAGACAGTTTATATGTAAATATAAATATATTTATTTATATTTTATATAAATATATTAAATATTTTTATATACAGACATAAAATTTAATGTCTTACATATGTCATTGTTGATGCACAGATATCGATATAATTTTATATTTTTAAAAAACACGGTTATTTTCACATAACTGGTAAATGGACTATGTAAAGTTACATACTATAGCCTACTAAAATTGTATTTTGACTAAAACATTAAAATACACTACAAACAATACAGAAACACAAACACAGGAAACATAATTGCTACAACTGAATTTAGGCATCATAGCATTATAATGTACTTTATGAAAGATGCATATTCATTTTGAAATCTGCTACCAGTTGCATTACATACACAGATGAGCACAAGTTAAGAACCAAATTTAAGTCTCAAGTTTTAAAACTCACAGCATTTGAGGTGGCGGCATGACTGGTGATCTAAATGCACCGTGGCGTGCACACGGCTGACTGATCCGCTGAAGTGTGAGAGAGGCATGCGGTCCATGATGAGGGGCTAAAGAGTCTCTCAGTTCATATTTCAGGAACTCTATCATGCCCGCCAACTCCATTACTTTCAACTGACTGCCTCAATAATGAAGCAGCAAAATTTTCTTTTGTCAGCCATCTATCTTTTCCGTGCCATCCATCGGTTTAGCCCAAGCTCAGCTTCATCAAACAGTCTGTGTAAATACATCTAATGCCACTTCAGATGCAGCTTCTGTGTTTCCTGCAGTGGAAAGATGGAGTTTGTTCATACTAATTTTATTTGAATGGTAACAATTCTACAGTTTCATATTATTGTTCAAACTGAGTTAATTGAAACAATGTAAGAATTTGATGTGAAAGATGACATTTAATAAGGTTAGCGAAAAATGACAATTTAAGAAACAGTGGGAAATGACATCTGTTTTGTTAAATACTACAGCAGCTCCTTTTCAGTTAATTGTTATTTCTACCTCGTTTCTAGTCACAGAGCACTTTATTTTGAGAGTTGTTTAAGTAAGAGAACAACTGTAACTTTGTCCAGATTGGGGGAATTGTAATGTTTAATATTTTTTATTATGTAAAAAAAATTTTTTTTTGCATTAAAAAAAGTATAGATTTATGTTTATATATGCTGTCAATTATAGTTTTTAGAAAGAAAATCGGAATCGGCAGGTAACAAAAAAATCGGAAATCGGAATCAGCCAAGAAAATTGCAATCGGTGCATCTCTATATATATATAGACAGTTTATATGTAAATATAAATATATTTATTTATATTTTATATAAATATATTAAATATTTTTATATACAGACATAAAATTTAATGTCTTACATATGTCATTGTTGATGCACAGATATCGATATAATTTTATATTTTTAAAAAACACGGTTATTTTCACATAACTGGTAAATGGACTATGTAAAGTTACATACTATAGCCTACTAAAATTGTATTTTGACTAAAACATTAAAATACACTACAAACAATACAGAAACACAAACACAGGAAACATAATTGCTACAACTGAATTTAGGCATCATAGCATTATAATGTACTTTATGAAAGATGCATATTCATTTTGAAATCTGCTACCAGTTGCATTACATACACAGATGAGCACAAGTTAAGAACCAAATTTAAGTCTCAAGTTTTAAAACTCACAGCATTTGAGGTGGCGGCATGACTGGTGATCTAAATGCACCGTGGCGTGCACACGGCTGACTGATCCGCTGAAGTGTGAGAGAGGCATGCGGTCCATGATGAGGGGCTAAAGAGTCTCTCAGTTCATATTTCAGGAACTCTATCATGCCCGCCAACTCCATTACTTTCAACTGACTGCCTCAATAATGAAGCAGCAAAATTTTCTTTTGTCAGCCATCTATCTTTTCCGTGCCATCCATCGGTTTAGCCCAAGACATATTAAAATATCCAACCAAATCGTATTAATATTAGATGGAGCGCACAGACTGTAATATATGCCGTACCGGAGGTCGTGCATCGCCCCTCTCTTCCTCACATTGGAGAAATGAGATTATTAATCGCTGTCATCTTATTAAAATAACTCTCTCTTATTATGCACCTCTAAAGCGGAGCTGAGCCGAGAGATATTAAACATACAGCTGCCATTAATAGGCAAATAACACAGAGGCTTTTGTTTGAAGTGGTCATTACTGAATCACAAAGGAGCCGGAACGGAGAAGGCGCCGAGGATAAACACCTGGGAAAAAGCAAGCCTTCTACACGTAAACACACATCATATCAGCCATTTATGCAGTGTCACTTTGCAGACTACTCTCATTAAAAACGCATTAAGATCCCATCCCTGGGGCGAGATCCCACCACAAACCCTCCTCCAACAACCGGTAGGATCTGTTTAAGCAGAACTCTGAAAGAGAAACGCTATAACAGGGTCCAAGGAGGGGTCTTCAACAGAATAACTAGATCTATCCTGCACACCCCGGAGCTCATGAGTCAACATTTAATTGATGAAGGCCAATTAAAGGAGCTCGTTTAACCTTGGGGGGTCCGGCAGGGTGAGAGGGGGAAGGATAGAGAAGAGAGAGAAAGAGAAGAGTAAGCATTTAGTCGGCATCATTAGACCGAGAAGAGTGGGAAGAAGAGAGAAAAACCGATAGGAGGAGGAGTTGGGGCCAAAAGGGACCCTGAGAAAAATCTAAATAATGCGATGGGGTGGGGTAGAGAAAGACTGAGAGGATGACAAACGGCTATCTGAAAGACAAACGGCTCATACAAAATCTAATCAGAAAGGTTAGAAGGAAAGGAAAAAGGTCTAAAACCTGGGGAAAGCTGCAGTTAAGTCGATATTAGGCCGATAGTCACTTTTCAAATGGGTCTTTGATAGTGCATCAACCAATAAATGGCATACAACTTTTCTTAATGCATCATTTGGGAAATGTTTTTTTTTTTTTTTTTACATTTTACTCATTCTCAAGTAGGAAATGTGTAGCTTAACAATTATACACAGCCGAAGACAAAAATGAAAAATACATTTGTCATTATTTAAATCACAAAAAAACTAAATTATTAGGGATGCACCGAATGTTCGGCAACCAAAATTACACAGTGTTCAAATTGGGATCTGTAATATTTTCTAATGTTTTAAAAGAAGTCTCTTCTGCTCAGCAAGGCTGCATTTGTTTGTACAGTAAAAAATATATAGTAAATATATAGTAAAATGTAATTGATTGCTGCGATCAAAGCTGAATTTTCAGCATGATTACTCCAGTCTTCAGTGTCACAGGACCTATCAGAAATCAATATGCTTATTTGCTGCTCGAAGTGTCCAGTTTTCCTTCATTTTTGTCTTTAGAATCACATGCCTGATTCAAGAAGGGGGTCTCAAAAATGGCCAAAAGAATTATTTTACTTATTAATTTAAGTTAAATTGTGCTTTGTTGGTATAATGTCTGCTAGAATGTTGAAAAATGTTCAGTGTTAAATAAATATTTTTAAATTGTTTTGTAATTGATTTTTTCTTTGAAAAGCAAGACAAAGCACTAAAAGCTCATTTTAACTAATTTATGCAATGGTGAAAAAAAATTGGCAAAATACATGGGGGAAAATGCTATTTTTCGCTATTCTTCTTCTTCTTCTTATTATTACTATATACTGCTGTTCAAAAGTTTGGTATCAATAAGGTTTTTGTTTTTGAGAAATAAAAGCTCATTTTAACTAATTTATGCAATGGTGAAAAAAATTGGCAAAATACATGGGGGAAAATGCTATTTTTCGCTATTCTTCTTCTTATTATTATTATTACTATATACTGCTGTTCAAAAGTTTGGTATCAATAAGGTTTTTTTTTTTGAGAAATTAATACTTTTATTTATCAAGGGCACATTAAATTGCTCAAATGTTACAGCAAAGACATTTATAATGTTACAAAATATTTCTATTTCAAATAAATGCTACAACACAACTGTCTGCAATTTTGATTTTTCTTGCGCAGGAAATCAGTATATTAGAATGATTTCTGAAGGATCATGTGACGCTGAAGACTGGAGTAATGATGCTGAAAATTCAGCTTTGCCATCACAGGAATAAAAGAAAAGTTATTTCAAACTGCAATAATATTTCACACTATTACTGTTTTACTGTGTTTTGATAAAACAAATGCATAGGAGACTATAAAAAAATAATTAAATTATATGCGTGTGTGTGTGTGAATTTTTGAAATGAGCTCCTAAATCATACAGAATAATTTTTTTAAAATGCATAGGAGACTATAAAAAAATAATTAAATTATATGCGTGTGTGTGTGTGTGTGTGTACATTTTTTAAATGAGCTCCTAAATCATACAGAATAATTTTTTTGAAAATCCAAAAATGCAGAAAGTTTGGTGTGAGGGGTAGGTGTAGTAGAGTACAGGGGAAAGAAAATACAGTTTGTACAGTATTTTAACCATTACTGTATGTCTATAGAATGTCCCCATAAAACATGGAAACCAGTCGAAGCGAGAATAATGATCTTTATAATAAAACAATTATGTATATTATGTATGTTCTGAATACAGGTTATTAAATTAAAATGTAGAGCGCTACGGTCATAAAAGGTCTTTAACCCTGTCATTGCTGATATGCTGATGGTCACAAAAATGAATATAGTCTCAAGCCCTTCACTAGCCTCTAAGATAACATGATAAGAAAGAAGTAACACAAAAAACAGAGATGGAATGAGAAACAGAAGGAGAGGCAGTTGCTGAGTGTTTGTATGTTTATCTAATTTGGACCCTCTGGAGCCCCTAATCTACCTCTTCAGCACTAATGAAAGCCCAGTTCAAACTCCACCTACACCATTCCACTCCACACGGTAAGACCGAGACCAGTCATCCAGAGTAAACACACCATCAGCAAAGGCTGCCCGCATACCTGTGACTACAGCTCAGCCTCATCGGGGGAAGGAAATACGCATACACTGATATGAGAACAGAACATCTGCTCAAAAAGTGCTGAATAGCCGAAAGAAACAAAGCAAGCACCTTTTTCTGCTGACGCCTTGGTGGTTTCTCCTCTAAAGGAATGACATGCCCCCAATTCCTTCATCTCACTGAGTTGGTGTTATTACGTCTTGAGGATGGGCACTGAGAGAGAGGCCTGACACCACAGGTGCCAAGATGTGTGCATTAGACATCTGAAAAGCAACCAGAGCACGTATATGAAAATGTATACATTGACAGGGTACACATTTTTCACTGCAATGACAGATGGGTTTCCAGTAGGGCCCAGTGCCTCATGCGCCATCATTATTGATTTACTGTGGCTTCGATTTGAAATAACAAACAAACAAACAAACAAACAATCACACAACTGTAAGCATTCAGTTTGCCATGCAAGCAAATATTTGTCTAGGTTAGATGATGAACACACTTATGAACACTGGGAAGTCTTCTAATGAGGCTGAACTGCTGAGTAGGCAAATGTGTTTATGTCCCAAGAAAGCTTCCAAGAAACTCCAAAACAATAAAGTTCAATGGTTCGTTTTACAGTCTGTACTTTAAATACTTGAAGTTGCAAGTATGACTAAATGAAGCAATATTTTCAGTGTTGGGCCACCCAAAACATTGAGCTTTTTTTCCGTGTAGTAAAGTGTTTTAAATCTCTTAGAAAATGTCTTTACCTGTAGTACGGAGTCGTTTGCAAGCTTCACATGCCGGTGAATAAAGTCCATCTTCATCGCTGGTAAACAACAACAGGATGAATTTTTATGTTTGATTTCGATGGATTGTACATAAATATCCACTTCGTTCAGCGATGTGGATGTAGGCTACTCTGTTTTCTGCGAGAGAACGCGCGCCAAACGATTAAGTGAACCGTCTGTATAAGATTCGGATTGTTTGGCAGGCACATATGGATATTTAAAGGGGTCATATGATGTTGCTAAAAAGAACATTATTTTGTGTATTTGGTGTAATGAAATGTGTTTATGCGGTTTAAGGTTCAAAAAACATTATTTTCCACATACTGTACATATTCTTTCTCCTCTATGCCCCACCTTTCTGAAACGCAATTTTCGATTTTTACAAAGCTCATTGGTCTGAAAAGCAAGGTGTGCTCTGATTGGCAAGCTATCCAGTGCGTTGTGATTGGCTGAATACCTCAAGCATGTGATGTTACTCCCCTTACCATACTGTGGCCGGAGCGACCAGACAAAAACATTAAAACCAGGGGCGTAGATTACGCGGGGGACGTCCCCCCACCACTTTTAATATCACGTAATTTCGTCCCCAGCACTTTTTCAGGGAAGTGTGTTCGCATTTTCAAGAGCCGGTGTGATATAGATTTAAATTCAAAGAGACGTCCTCCATAAAATGCGCTGCACACATCTGAATATTTGGGTTGAACTGTTCTGGAACAGTGTTGTAAATATAACTTAACCACTGATTTCTAGTTGTGTCCTCTTTTGGAAGGCCAAACAAAGTAGTTTCGCTTTCAGGCCGGCGGAGTGAGCGGAGTGTGTTTCACAACGAAACACAGCGTCTTCACGACATGGCGGCAGCAACAATACTACAGAGAGAATAAAAGTTACGCCTTCTTTCTTTGCTTGAACATTTGGGCGGCGTTATGCAAATCTTCCCACATAGTGAGGTAGACGTGGGGGCGTGTTAGAACGAGTCTTTTTAGGTAGGCGTGGTTGACTTAAATTTTATAAAGAATATCTCTTTGGATTTGAGACTTTAGTCTTTGCAACTTTACAGATCTTCTTTATGCACTAAGAGCTTGTAACACTTCAAAAAAAGTGAACTGAACAAACTGAAAACTTTATCTGAAAAAAAAACAAATGATTCATTCGCAAATGGGTATTGCCAATTCTGATTCAAACCGGCGAAAAAATACTCATCACAAGATTGATTGTTATAATATGTCAAGTAGAATATTTTCTAAATTGTTATGTTGTTATACACTAATCTCCATTATGGGAAAATGATTCATCAATAGGATTTTACGTGGTACAGAATAATTTTAGCTACTGGGCCTCAATCTTACACCCCACATAAAAAGATATAGGCTAAGGATAAAATAACTTTATAATGTAGCCTAATAGGCCTAATTGTGGTAACATTAAAATGTTTAAAATTAATTTTGTAAATTGGCTTATATTTAAAAATCTAAAATTACACTTTATTTGAGTATTTACCCTAGAAAATGGGGGAAAGTTTTATGAAAATAAACTGAAGAAAGTCATGGAAAAGCATTCATTCAACAGTTCATTCAACAATTATTTAAATATTACAGAACATATTTTTAAGAATTCGACTTTAAAAATTAAGGCCATATTATTTGAAGTGAAAAAAACAGCTAAAACCAGCCTAAGATGGTTGGCTGGTCTTAACTGGTTTAAGCTGGAAGTAGTTGGTTTTAGCTAGTCTCACAGCCTGGCTAGGCTGGTCAAGCTGGTTTAGCTGGTTGTTCCAGCTGGTCTCCCAGCCTGACCAGCTAAAGAAGTGGTAAAAACCCCTCTAAAACCAGCCTGCTGACCAGTTATGATCTGGATGACCAGCTAAAACCAGCCAACCAGCTTAGGCTGGTTTTAGCTGTTTTTTCTTTTTGTTTTGTTTTTTTCAGCAGGGAGCACAGTTCCCCTTATAGACTTCATATGCATAAAAGGGACATTCTGGGAGAATCTGATTGGTTAAATATGGAAATATAAATGCATATGTAAAAAAATGTCCTTAGTATAAATACTTCCATCCACCATGAATGTTTATGTATGATTTTAAACAAAGATGGGGAAAAACTGTGACCAAAACATCTTGCACTCAACAGGCTGGCCTCACAACAGGCTAAGTTTGCATAATTCCTCTTCATCATGTGCTCTGACAGAAGAATTTTCACTTTCACACTTAAGATTGAGCGCTTCGCTCAAAGATAGCGGTGACCTTCATCCTCATATGTTGGCGTTCTTAATTTGCTCGCCGCATGTCGGGCACACAAAGAGCGGCTCGCCATGCAGCACCCCATCCATCACACCATCCCAGAAAACAAGTGCTGAGGCGTGAAGCTGGTCCCCGCAATCCAGATCCATGCCTCATCCTAATTTATTTATCTTTCTGAGAACTGCATCCTTGCCAAAATAAACAAAGTCACCTCACGTCACCCCAATTTGCCAAGATTTCCAATTCCAAGTCTCCATACTCATGTCAGAATGGCGAGCTTCGCGCATCTCTCACTACACTATTTAATATTCGTAACGAGAAGGCTGCTTAGGTCGTTTTCAGGTTGCTAAATTTTGAGATGTCTGGCCTATCTATAAAACCAACCAGCCCTATCTTTAAAACACCAGCAGTAGTACAGCAGAAAATGGCAACATTATCTTGGCAGCCGTTCTGTCAAGACTGATTCAAATGGGGACATTTTTTTAAATATCCCTCAGTGTGCTCATATATTTGTTTGATGCTTTGTCTAGGTGTGTAAGACTTTAACAATGCCCTCAAACATCACAAATACATAGCAAGGATAATACATATGCATCGTAATTCTGTCAAATCAGTGCTGAACTTTTAGTTGCAGAATCGTTCGCTTATCATCACCTCTAATTGAAATGATTCATTTTTCATCCAACAGCCTCCACTAATGCCTGCCGGTTTCCCTGGTTATTGTAAAACTGAGTAAGTGTGGAAGTGTTATCTTCCCGTATGTCTGGTAAGAATGTAAGGAGTGGGATGCTCTGATCTGTGTTTGCAATAAAAGTGACTCGCAGGCAAAGCTGACTGATGTCTGTGGTAAAGCCAGTTTATTGCTTTGATCATAGATAACCGAGCAAGATAAGGCCATCACAGATTTGAAGAGCGAACACAAAGGGAAATTTGAGGCAATAGACCTTGTATACTCTTCCATGTTCATGAAATGTAAGGCTTCGGCACTAGGGGTAAAGAAACTTCCGCTCTATCCTTTATCGATGGCAGCAAACACACAGCAATGACAATTTTTAATGTAGAGTGTATCACTGAATGAAACAAAAAAAGAGGAAAGCATGCATTTTATGGTTTCAAGGTTAAGTACAGTGTCAAAGCAGAGTCTGAAAAAGAGTCAGTTCTATTATGAAAATGCTAAAGTATAATACTAAGTATTATATATATATATAGTACTTCAACGAATATTAGTAAAAGACAGGGACATGCATCACAAAAAAGCTAAATAATTATTTTTTACTCTGTACAACATTTACAATGCTTTTATGTCCTTACTATATAATCTCCAAGTGTGTATAAAAAGCAATAAAAAATGCTTTATATAAGGGGACCTTTCCTGGTTAAAAAGTGCTTTTAATTTACATTATTTAATAATACACATCAGTTACACACAAATCAATGAAGGTACATCAACATATTTTTTCCCTTTTATTTTGAACTGTTTGAATCAATTTATTCACAAATTCATACATACACACTGTAAAACAAAATAGTTTTTATTTAAAAAATAAGTTGTAAATAAAACAAAGATCATTTGTATAGAAGAAAATACTATTTCAGTCTTTAAACTTTGAAATTGCATGTTTAATGTATTACATGCAATTCTATGTAATTAATTGTTATATTTTCCAGCAATTTCTATGTGAAAATTGTTTCTATACTTCATTTATTCCGTGTTGGTTATACATATGATACCTGATATGATTCCTTTTACATAACCTTTTTGAGTAACATCATTCAATGTCTACTAACTAGCTAACTACTACCAAGAGCATATGTTAGACATTATACACTATCAACTCTCTTTTTCATCTTGCTCAAAAACACTTATAAAGCACTTTAAAAATAATCAACATTTACTCCCAATGCAAAGCATGCTGGGAACTACAAATGCCCTTCCCAGTTTGAGTGAGAGAAACTTGGCAAACTGTGGGAAAAGCTAAACTTGCCGCTGTATCGATTACATTTTTACAGATTTATACAGGCCTTTGGGGACCTTCTGTCAGAACAGTATCCAAAAAAAGAAAAACATCCATTATTAAGTGTGGCATCATTTTTGAAAGTCTTTATGATATGTTTTCCCACTGTTTACAAAGAAAGTGAGCATATGTCAGCCATCTTTTCTGTCTGTAGCATCAGCTTTCATTTTGTTCCTGTTAGATTCAACTCTGAATGAATAACTAGATGTCCTCCATACAGATTTTTAAGAACCTTTAAGGAAATATTCATCAAAATTTTGCTTCAACATCAGTCTTGAATAAGACATCTTGCTGAGAGACGGAAAAACATATTGATCCATTATTTGTACAAATTAATAAAAAAAAATGTGCTGTAGGACAATATGCTGCTACAGGGCTAGCATGAGAATGGCCAACATGGCTGAAGTGATCCAACATGGCTGCCCTTTGCTTACTGATTGGACAGGTTTCCCTGGTGTCGGCATCAGGAACAGGCTGACAGATGGTTTGAGAGGAGCCGGTTCTGCAGCGAAACCCACGGGGCCCATTTGATGGTCAGAATCCTCAGACCAGGGACCTCAAATTCTCTGGACTCACACTGGCCGTCCGTCTGCAACTTGTGAAGCCTCCATATATGGAGCACAGAGACTCACCTGGCAGGAAGACAGAAATAGTTAACTCAAGAGGTGTGACAGAGAATAATAGGCAGATTTTCACTTTTTTGCTTTGTCGTGTCTAAACATACAAAAACAGCAAAGGTTGTTCTTGTAATTTAAATCAAACATTGTGTTTCAATTACTAAGAAAGTTACTAGCCAGATGGGCAATATAATGGCCAATAATTCCATTTTATTTACTTACCAAAGTCCAAGAAACGGCTACATCCACTGCGTGCGTCTTGCGTTTTTCAATGCAAAAACAGTGTGAATGGCTCACAATATATTACAAAAGACACAATGACTGTCATGACAGTGGCAGCCTATGATACAGAGTCAGGGTCCATTGATACAGAACACATTTTTGTGTTTAAAAAAGCGAGATCAATTGTCAATCATGTGCATCAAGCACATTTACTTAGAAAAACAATAAAAAAGCATTGCAGTGGAAGGCAAAAACATACTGCAATTACTAATAAAGTTACGAGCTGAAGTATAAGTGCATGACAGTGTTCTAAAAACGTGGCACTCAAGTTAAATTAAGTTAAACTTTGAAAAAAAAATCTCAAGACCTTCCCTTTTTAAAAGCAACAACACGTTCTTGCATTTGTTGATGCAAAAACATGTTCTGTGTGAATGCACCATATAAGACACACATGCCTGTCATGACAGTAGATGTTAACAATACAAAGTTTTTGCTAAAAATGTAAGACACTGGGACAAAATATGGACAAACCCAGCAATTGGGTTGTTTTGACCCAGCTTTGACCCAGAAGGTTGAAAACAACCCAATCGCTGGGTTTGTCCATATTTAACCCAGCATTTTTAGACTGATTCATAATTATTAATTTAAAGAAGCCAAAAGACTAATATAAACTGTAACTCGCATAGTTGTATATGCGAGCTTCACAGTTCTTACCACGTGCTGGCTCGTGGGTTCTTGGCTTTGTTGCACTTGTTTGATACAGTTTGTTGTGTCAGTGGGCAGGATCATCCACTAAAACCAAGTCAACACTGTTATACGGAGTGTATTTCAAATGATGATCGTAGTTCAGACATTGTTGGTCTTGAGCCTTGTTTCAGAAAGCAGTTGCAGAACGATAAGCACAGGCTAGTCTCTTGCGCAATTTGTTAGCATAATGCAGCTGGTGTGCCCACTGTTGCTGAACTGGAAGCATTATTGTCCTGGAGTAATGTGTCCAAGGGAACTTGGGCTTCCTGTCCATGAGCCAGAAAGAAGGGTGTCAGTCCTGTGCTAGTGTGCTCAGTGGTGTTATAAGCCAATGCAACCTGCGGGAGGTGCTGTTTGGAAAGTTCATCTTTTAGAGTGTGATTAAAGCGCTCAACAGCTCCGTCACACTGAGCATGATAAGGGGACGTACGGAACTTCTTGATTGAAAACAAGTTACAAAGGTGCTTTATGAGCTCAGATTCAAACTGTCTGCCCTGATCCGAGTGTAGGGCCTCATGCTGTGGAATGTAGTGTTCAAAGATACAACCTGCCACAGAGACAGCTGTCTGATCTTTTAATGGATAGAGATTGACAAACTTGGTGTACAGGTCCATCATTACTAGTACATAGCGGTTACCCTTGGTTGAAATAGGCAACTCTTATGTCTGCGGCCACTATTTGGAATGGACGGTCAGGAGAGATAGGAATGAGTGGCGCCTGCAGTCAGGGCACAGGAGAATGCCGCGACTGGCAAGTCGTATATTGGGAGCAATATTTGGCGATGTCTGAAGACATATAAGGCCAGTAAAAGGACCGCATTTCTCTGTCCAACGTTTTGGCCAGACCATAATGACCCACTGATGGGTGTCAATGGACATGATTGAGTATTTCAGGAATCAATGATGTAGGAATGACCACCTGCAAGGCATTATCACCAAAAGAGTTGTGTAAGTGTCTGCATAACACCCCATTGTGAATGATGAGGCGACTAAATTGTGTCCACAGTTTTCTGAGATATGGGGAAGCATCACGTAGACTCCCTTTCCTATTTTTAGTTTAAAAGAAGTATACTAATAGCACACTTGAATAAACTTCTTTTTCGTAAGGGAAGGGTGGTCTACGCCCTGTTTCTATCCAAGAGAAGACAACGACTAAATCTGGATCTGACCTTTGTTTTTCCATCACATCCCAATCACTTTGAATTAGAAGGAGATTTGATGTTGTGTGACTAGGAACAGTCATGGGCAAAAGAACATTTTTGTTCATTGGCAATGTTTGGATGTGTGTTTTGTTTGCAAAGGTATTGATGTGGTCTGAGTTGCTACCGAAATGGTGGACATATCACCCCAGGAGCAACTATCAGATTACACAGGATTAGTGTCTGGCCGCCTAGACATGGCGTCTGCATTAAGGTGTTTAGCTCCATCACGATGAATGACATGCCAGTCATAAAGGTCCAATTCTATGGCCCAACGAGCTCATCTACCCGTAGGATCATGATCTAAAGGAAGCTTCTTAAGACCAACCAAAGGCTTGTGATCCGTAATTATAGTGAACGGGTGACAAGCAAGATAGTGTCGGAAGTGGCAAACCGACCACGCAATGGCATACAATTCACAATCGAAAGTAGACCATTTTCTTTCTGAAGCAGACAGCACATGACTGGCGTATGCAATGACATGCTCTTTTCCTTCCATCTGTTGTGAAAGAACAGAGCCCAGAGAATGAAGGGAAGCATCTGTATAAAGGAGGAAAGGAGCTAAAAGATTTGGAAAAGCCATAATTGGCGATGAAGTCAGCGCCTGTTTCAGTACATTGAAAGCTTAATTTGCTTCTGCTGACCAAGAGAATGATACTCCCTTGTGTGTAAGATGGTACGAGGGTTCAGCCGTGCGTACAAAGTGTCTAATGAATCGACGATAATAGGAACACAGACCCAGAAAAGCTCTGACCTCTGTTGCTGATGTTGGGATTGGCCATGTCTTAACTTTATCTATGTTAGATGGGTCTGGCTCAACACCGGCAATGGAAACACGGTGGCCCAGAAAAGTAACAGAGGAGCATGCTAGATGGCACTTGGATGGCTTAAGTTTTAGACCAGCTGTATGAAATCGCTGGAAAACTTCACGTACGTGCTAAAGGTGTTGCGGGAAATCAGCACCTTGATTTCAGTATACCCACATACGTGTCAGTGAAAGGATTCGCTACTCCATTATCTTTGACAGAAATTGGGATTACCATCTCTGACAGTCACCTGAGCAAAACTGACTGCAGAAATTTGTACTGGAATCAGTGACTGGGGTGGTGAAAGAGGCATTGAAGTGTTATATAGTTGCAAACGTGCATGTGGTATGTCAACGGTAACGTTGTGCTCAATTAGGAAATCCCATCCAATGAGAACAGGATGTGTAGCGATGCGTACTACATGGAATACATGGGAAAATGTGACATCTCCAATATGTATGGGAGCTGTCACAGAGCCAAGTATATCCAATAGCTGTCCAGTAACTGATGACACTAACATAAACGACTTGCTGATAGACTGAGTAGACAAAGCTAGAATGGATCTATGACAGTCATCTGTAATGAGAGATAGGCCTGACCCTGTATCCACCAAAGCATGGAGTTCAGTACCGGCCAGTGCAATTTGAATAAAAGGTGTGGGTGGAGTAGAGTTAAAACCAACTGTATCAGAGTGAACCATTATTGGGGATGAAGCTGGCATTTGGTCCCCAATGACAGCTTCTACTCGTTTCCCCGATGTGGCGAGAAAGGGGCTTTCCCTCTGTGAGACTGAGAGAAGTGTACATGTCTTGTGGGGGAAGTGTAATACCTTGGTGAACTATAGGAATGGGGAGGTGGCGACAGAGAGCTACTGTATAGGCCTATATGCGATAACTGGAATGTCAGTACTGTGGACTGGGTGAGGGTGAGCGAGCATAACGGGTTCCATGTTCACGGGTCGAGATCAGGCCGGCACTCCCGTGAAGGCAAGCGGCCAGACCTGGAGTTTCCATAATGATGTCTGTGGGGGGTGTATTCATCAGATTGTGTGGTGTGAGGCGTGTGTGACTCACGACTACGGGATGAATTAGAGTAGCTACAATGTCTTTGGCAGGAGAAGTCATCAATTGGGGGTGGCTGATCATGTTGGGAGTAGCCATGGTGGCGTTGTGGAGAACAGCAGTCGTCCCGAGGGTGTTGTCGACCTCTCTGTGTGTGTTGTGCAGTACAGCAGCAGTCTCGACGGCGATGATGATCATTCAAGCCAGGCTGGCGATGGCGTGCTGCGATGTTGTAGTCCACGGTTGCACAGGTCTAATGTGGAGAATGTGTGGAAGATGTCACTTCGTCCTAAAGGCTGCGAAAGCTGGTCCACACGTTCATCCGTCTGTCGCAGATGAGACTGGCGTAAGGCATGCAAGTCAGTTCGGAGTTCAGCTATGGCTGATGCCAGTTCAGTGATGTGGGTTGCTGTCTCTGTGTTAGCCGATGGTTGTTGATTCACCATCACAGGCATAGCAGCTGAAGGGTTAGCAACACTGATGGCCAACTGAGCACATTCACATTGAGTGGCCACTCTCAAAGCATTGTCCAAAGTCACAGTGCCATGCTCATGGATTTTCAGTTAAAGTGATGGGTCTAAACCGGTTACAAATCTACGAAAAATTTTGCAGTTCCGTGCTGCTGCATCATATTGAGGAAACGCTTCCGTCACTAAATTTGTGAGCTCAGCAGCATAGACTTAAAGAGGTTCTTGTGGTTTACAGGGATGTGCATTCAAAAATGTCTGAAATGTGGCCAAAAATGTTGTACGGCCAAAAACAGTGGTCAAACTGTATTACTCATAGTCAGCTTTCACTTCAGATGGTAGAGACTGCCAATATGCAAATGCTTGACCAGTGAGCTTCACAGGGAGAAGTTTGGCCTTATCCGGGGATACAGCTGAGACATTAAATGCAACTTCAAATCTCTGTATCCATGCACTAAAACGTAGTTTTAACGTAGTTGTATATGCGAGCTTCACAGTTCTTACCACACGCTGGCTCGTGGGTTCTTGGCTTTGTTGCAAGGAGGACACAGACAGGGAGCTCGACAGATCATAACACTTGATTTATCAAACATGAGGAGGTGAACATCATGAATTAGCCACATCCGATCACACAGTCCGTGTCATCTCTCTCTCTACACTCACCACTGCTAGCAGACCATTCTCTCCTGCGATCCTAATCGCGGGTCTCTGTTCTTGCGATATTACCTTCTTCTTCTTCTTCTTCTTCTTTTGTTTTTATGGGCGGTTGGCAAACAGCTTTCGGGTGCATTACCACCACCTACTGATCTGGAGTGTGGACTAAGGATCTAAATCACTATACACAACTCCAAAAAAAAAAACATCTTTTAACATTTAAACAAATAAAATCAATAAACTTATATTTCTCAAATTATATTTATTAGTCTTGTTGATCCTAAATACAGCGATATTACCTCTAGATCTTATTTAAAGTTATAGAACATTAATTTTACCCTTAAATTTCACTCCCTACATAAACTATAAAATTAAAAGTAAAAAAAATATATATAATTCTGTTTTTAAAAACTATACAATGTTATTTGTTAAATTCACAATTAATAATTTTGGCTATGGTAGCCTAAATTATATGGAGGGAATGTGTTTGAATGATAATGACGGTATGTTTACAGTTATCACTACTTTAAATTACACATTTGGCTTTAGTGCTTGCTTTGACCAATTTTTAGCTGCTTTGGTTTGAGGGACTAATTAACATGCTAATTTGTGCCAGCAGTAAGCACTTTGACCACAGGTGTGCAGCTAAAAACTGCTTTTGCTTTGAGCTTTGATTGAAAGGTGGCATTGAAGGCAGGTCTTTATTCGCAATGCGCTTCCGCTTGCTTTTTTCTACATGGCAACCCCACAAAGTCAAATGACTCAGCTGTTATATATGCTATGGGTATCATTACCACTGTCAGAAACATAGACCATAGAGCTCCAGGATGCAGGAACTGAACAATATCCAACTATCTGTCTCGGCATCTGAATAAATATAGGCTGCTTCTGGAGTGTGTAAGTGTTTTTGGACTGACCTGTACTATATAAAACTGTCTTTTTCAGGACCTGAAGGTTCACAGAAGCGTGAAGGCTGTGCTGGCTGTTCTCAAAGAGTAAGGTCAGCATTTCAGCTGAACTATAAACAAACATCACAACAAAAAAAACTGCATTTACCTGTGTATGACTATCTCTGTTCTGTATGCAACTACTGTATGGCCATTTGTGGACTTTTAGATAAATAAACTTTTAAATACACCTTTCTCACCTTGACTAATTTATTTGTCTACCAATGCCCAATGCTGATTTACTATTAATGTTGGAAACGGTTGTGCTGCTTAATTATTATTATTATTATTATTATTATTTATTTTGTATTTTATTTTTTGGAACCTGTGATACATTTTCAGGATTCTCTGATGAATAAATAAGTAAAAAGAACATATTCAAAATAGAAATATTTTATAACAGTATACACTCAATTTCTTTCAAAAGTTTGAAAGAAATTAATACCTTTATTCAGCAAGGATATGTTAAATAGATTTTTTTTTTAACTGATAGTAAAGATTTATTATTTTACAAATGTTTCTATTTTGAAAAACATATAACAGGCTCCAAAATAATATTAAGCAGCAACACTGTTTCCAATACTGACAATAAATCAGCATAAATATCATGGTATTACATAATCAAATAATCATAAATAAAAATAATCATGAACAATTTTATTTTGTTTCTAATAATATTAATTTTTATTATGCATATATATAATATATATTAAGACATTGATTTTTATGTATAGTTTATGATGGATTTAATAATAAAAATAATCATGAACAATTTTATTTTGTTTCTAATAATATTAATTTTTATTATGCATATATATAATATCAAGTCAAGTCAAGTCAAGTCTAAAAAATATATTAAGACATTGATTTTTATGTATAGTTTATGATGGATTTAATCATTTTTCACAAAGTTGTAATGGTTTTTATACTGTACAAACTGTATTTTCTATCCCCTTACCCTAACCCTAAACCTACCCTTCACAAGAAACTTTCTGCTATTTCAGATTTTCAAACACTTCATTCTGTATGATTTATAAGCTGTTTTCCTGATGGGGACCAAAAAATGTCCCCTCAAGGTCAAAATGTACTGGTATTACTATACTTGTGGGGACATTTGGTCATCATAATGTAGGGAATACCATACACACGCACATATTTTTTCATGTACTTGAAAAATAGCAAAAATGATGGCTGAATCCAACCATTAAAATGTACAAATGTATACATTTTATTGCATAAAAAGTTTCATACAAGACCTTTTCACAACACCAGGTCTGTGAATGTCTAAATACTTTTTGGTGCTATATTATGAACTGAACCGTCTTACATGAACCAAGCTGTGCTGATTTAAAAGATGCTTTCAACTTTTGATGGACGTGTCATCACCTGACATGTGACCCTCGCTTTAGAAGCATGACTGGTGAAGGACAAGTGCCAAATGAGTGATAGATGTGATATAACACAGTCAGACTGAACACTAATGGCCTTTCCTTCAGATTCCTCATCTGTTCAAGAAGCAGTCAGAACACCAGCAGAAATACCTGTAGAAACCAGTTCATGTTTTAGACTTCATTCAAAAGACTTTCTCATTTTATATGCTAATTATTTGACAAAATTCATCACAAAATCATTCAATTTCATTTAAACAGCATCCTTCTCAATGGTAACAGACATTCAGATATTTGACCCGAGGAGGATTTCAGAGATAAACCTGCGAGTCTGAATGAGAGTCTGATGTTTTTATGGACGACCGTAGCTGTGGCTATTTTTCTCCCTTCTCTCCTAATAAATTGGTTTTACCCTGTTTGCTTGCAAATTACCCTTCCCTCCTCTCCTAATTTTCCAATTTGCTGTCATTTATATGTAATTTGGAATCGCACTGGGCCATATTAGTTTTGCAAATAAGGTGATAGACTTTATTGGGCACTTTAGAGAAAGAGGGCTATGAACCAAAGCGCAATTGCCAACCTAAGGAGACTTAGCTTTTTCAAAGACTGCAAGTACTTTTTTTTAAGCTAATTTCATTCTCAGTGTCAAGGTAAGGATGTTTGTCATCCAAACCTATGCAAAATATAAGACAAAAAATAAAACCAATGCTAATTCGCCTGCTCGCAGCTCACATTTCTCAAATAATAGGACGTCCTCAGAGACCGAGGCTGGCATAGAAGAATTAGCATGAGCTCTGTTGTACTGTATCAGAACCTCCGAGGGCCTTCTTCTGTCTCTTTGATGTTCTGTGGCTTATTCAGTGTTGTTGACAGATAAAACAACATATTGGACGTGCCAAGAGGGCAAAACATGTCCTGAGAGTCTGCTGTTGACGGCTCCTTTACATTCATTTGCAAAGTCGATTGTAAAGGAGCACGACTTTCTGGCAGCAGATGTCCTTGTTTCTGCACCGCCTCGGGTTTGTGGTGACAGAGGGGTGGCCCATCAAAACACTGTTAAGGCTCAGACCATTTGGCAGAGGGTATGTGCCCAGACTGGTGCAGTATCATCAGCCTCAGATCTATGGGAACGTCAGGCTCTATTATCTAATTACTGGGGTCATCAAATGGGCAAGACATTTCTCCACATAATTAAACCATTGGGTTGTCTCCATGGAGCAGCTACGGTTGGGATAGATCCAGCAACCACTAGTTGTTTACTGAGCTCAACTAGATTTAGAATTGGACGTTTAGAAAATAAACACATTTCTTACCATTTTTGAAGCTCTTCATTAACAATCTTCAACCGAGCATATGCATGCACCAGGAAAATTCTGTCATTTTTGGTCATTCTTTCAGAAAGAACGTTCCCACCACAGTGGCATTTCCAGCACATCTCGAATGATGTATTGTGCTTATTATTATTATGTGATGGAAATTACAGTGGTGTCATTTATATTCTAAAAATTTTTGGAATAATATGGCTGACTCAAAGTGATATTTAGCTATTTTTCTTCACACGTCACATTACATGTTTTACTTCTCACTTTAAACAACTGTGAGTAAACAACTGTGCTAATAAAAAAAAAAAAAACCTGGGTAACACTTTATTTTACAGTGTCCTTGTTACTGTCACAATTCACACGGGGAGCACGGGAACGAAGGAGCGAGGAGACGAGGACTAAAGTAAATTCCAAAGACTTTAATGAACTCAAAGCGGGTAACACAGGAACACGGGAAATCACAGGGAACACAAAATGACATTTAACAGTGGACGGGAAACGAGGGGCAGAACACACTTTAAATACACAGTAACTAATGGGACACACCTGGGAGCAAATGAACTAAACAAGGAAGACCTGGAACAAATTAACATAAGGACAGGAACGGGAAAAAAACAAATATGGGCATAAAAATAAACAGAGCACGTGAGGGGAGGAAAACACACACAACACGGAACAAAGTCTGACATTACTCCCCCCTCCTGGAAGGCGCGTCCTCGCGCCGCACAACATCCAACAGAGAGGGGGGGTTGGCGCTCTGCAGGTCCCTCAGGACAGACACGGGACGGCGGGCCTCCAGAGCGATACCCATTCGAGGTGCCATGGTGGAGTAGGCAGTCCAGGAGGCCATGGCGGAGTAGGGAACTCGGGAGGCCATGGTGGATCACAGTCCAGGAGGTCATGGCAGAGCAGCCTCCGAGGCCTTAGGCCCTCCGAAACTTAATTATTTTGACTACCTTTCATGAAAACATGTTGTACACATCACTATAATGGAAGCTTAAGTATTAAGCAAAATTTCAACCAACTGCCAATTACTTATTGTTTATATTCAGCACAATTCAAAATGCCTCCCCAAAACAACCGTATGCTCATACAACACCATACAAACTCAGCAGCGCATCGCGTAGAAAACGTGTGTATGGCTGTATTATAGCTCCACTAAGGTGAGAAAGAAATGCCACTGTGGCAGACTGAGATGCTGTGAATAAATCGATTAGAGGACCCGCTTGACGGATGGTCTCGTAAGGGGGACAGGGCAGACAGAGGAATTCATTTGGCTGGTGAGATCGGTGCCAAGGTAATCCATCTCCCCACAAATTTGCCAATTTCCTCCATCCCACTGCCTAATTAGGCACCCGTCTCCTCTGGATTTTTGGTGATGATGCATGTGTGGAAAACACGGCTCTGATGTAGCGCATGACTGTTTGTAATGAAAAACAAATTTAGTTTAGGGGGGGAAATTATGGAAGCTCAGACTAAAAGGATAACACAGTTAGCTGACTTAGCAAGGATGTAAATACTCTGACCTTACGATTGTATACCCATTGAGCTATTTGGGACAGGGCCTATTTGTCCAATGGACTATATCAGCATGTATTATTCTGTAAATCAAGTCATGTATCTAGGGAGCAAAATATTTTCCAGCTCAATAGCTGAAGCATAACAGCGGTGTGAATGTGATTCATGAAGCAGGTGCGCTAGCGTACGTTTGCTAACAGGGGATCTGAACTCGACGCCTCAGTGAGTACAGCATCTGTTCAATCCCATAAAGCCACAGTTCTTCAGCACTGATCTTTAATGGCACAGTGAGTTTGTCTACAGTGGATGTAGAGCATATATGTCGTGAATGAATGTGCTGGAGGAGATGCAGCCTGCCAGAAGCTGTTAAGCAGCAACAGGACTCAGTATGGAGCTGATGTTGAACTTATCTCCTGCTCTCTCCTGTAATGAGGGCAGCACATTAACAAGCACTAATTGGATGCATTTTTACTGGCTCTTCCCAACCCTGAAGGTCAGAGACAGAGGAAGAGAGGAGACTGTGGGCTGTGTGTTGCAGGAGGCAGAGAGAGAGAGAGAGAGAATAGAAGGTAAGCTGTGTATCAGCTGTGATTCATTTGCTAGGTAGGCCTATTTCTCTTTCTTTTTCAACTGAAATAACTTTTTACAAAAAAAAGTTTTTAAAGCTCTTGAACTCTAATAATGACTAAATGGACCGAGATCTTTGGAAAGGAGCTGCAGTTCTGCTTTGTCCTTGGACGATTCTCTGCACAATGGTGTTGTATGGATATGTGCACACTGCCCTCTAGTGACATACAAACACTGGCAGCCCAGTGGATGTCACATATTCTGGAACGAAAAATATTCATATAATAAAATATAAATATAATTTTAAATATTAATATTCTGATATTATTTAATCAGAAATATTTAATTAAATAATATATGAGGATTTTTTTTAAATGACTGCACCAAAAACCAGTATATACATACATATATATATATATATATATATACATATACAGTATATATACACTAGGGCTATCAGTCGATAAAAATGTTTAATCTAATTAATTACATGATGTTTCGATTCATTAATCCAATTAATCGCAAAATAAATTTGACTATGAAAGTACCCACAAAAGATTATTTAAAGATATGTTTGTGTTAAGTGAGAACGTATCAAGAAGACATTACAAATTGTAGCTTTAGAAATATTTGATTTGATTCAACAACAAAAAAAATATTACACAAACATTTAGGCTACAACAACAATTTAGGCTAACATAAACTATGGAACATAAAAGAATTTTAGAAACATCTCAGTATTGTTTGTTCATACAATGAAAGTCAATGGTAACCAAAACAGCTTTGTTACCAACAGTCTTCAAAATACCTTCCTTTATATTCCACAAAAGAAAGGTTTGAAACGAGATGAGGGTGAGTGAATGATGACAGAATTTACATTTTTTTTGGGGTGATCTATCCCTTTAATGTTATTTTTATTATTATTATTATTATTTATTAATTTAATTATACTCTAAATAAGAAACTAAATCTGCCAGCAGGTGGCAGTAAATGTCTTTAGTCGATTCGTTCAAACGGCTGACTCATTCAGGAATTCAGTAAACGGCTCACTTAATGAATTGGCATTTGAATCATTGGTTCACACAATTCGTTCAAAACGCGGATTCTTTTAGAAACTAAACACGCTGTGTTCCTCGGAGACGAGCAATAGTTCTGCTGTGGCTTTATAGGTAATATATACACATAATATTGTGTTTAATATATAACACAATATCAACTTCTTATTTACTGAACTGTTGTATAAAATCACTTTTATACTCCTTATTAGGGCTGGGTTTTGACACAAATTTCACGATTCGATTCGATTCTCATTCACAAGCTTGCGATTCGATTCGATATAGATTATTTTGGATATATATCAGGTACAGTACATGCCAAATTTTCTCAAGGAAAAAAAATCTCTCAAATAATGCTTTAAAATATACATGAGAGTCAGTTCGTGCTACATTACTATAATATCGAAGGTTAAAATTAACTGATTTGTTAAAATTTCACTTAATGAAGTTTTTAAAATAAAAA
>NW_015548236.1:1889060-1903283 GCF_001515605.1 Sinocyclocheilus anshuiensis | reverse complement strand
ATATATATATATATATATATACATATACAGTATATATACACTAGGGCTATCAGTCGATTAAAATGTTTAATCTAATTAATTACATGATGTTTCGATTCATTAATCCAATTAATCGCAAAATAAATTTGACTATGAAAGTACCCACAAAAGATTATTTAAAGATATGTTTGTGTTAAGTGAGAACGTATCAAGAAGACATTACAAATTGTAGCTTTAGAAATATTTGATTTGATTCAACAACAAAAAAAATATTACACAAACATTTAGGCTACAACAACAATTTAGGCTAACATAAACTATGGAACATAAAAGAATTTTAGAAACATCTCAGTATTGTTTGTTCATACAATGAAAGTCAATGGTAACCAAAACAGCTTTGTTACCAACAGTCTTCAAAATACCTTCCTTTATATTCCACAAAAGAAAGGTTTGAAACGAGATGAGGGTGAGTGAATGATGACAGAATTTACATTTTTTTTGGGGTGATCTATCCCTTTAATGTTATTTTTATTATTATTATTATTATTTATTAATTTAATTATACTCTAAATAAGAAACTAAATCTGCCAGCAGGTGGCAGTAAATGTCTTTAGTCGATTCGTTCAAACGGCTGACTCATTCAGGAATTCAGTAAACGGCTCACTTAATGAATTGGCATTTGAATCATTGGTTCACACAATTCGTTCAAAACGCGGATTCTTTTAGAAACTAAACACGCTGTGTTCCTCGGAGACGAGCAATAGTTCTGCTGTGGCTTTATAGGTAATATATACACATAATATTGTGTTTAATATATAACACAATATCAACTTCTTATTTACTGAACTGTTGTATAAAATCACTTTTATACTCCTTATTAGGGCTGGGTTTTGACACAAATTTCACGATTCGATTCGATTCTCATTCACAAGCTTGCGATTCGATTCGATTACCAATTCGATTAGATTCGATTCAATTCAATATCGATTACTTTGGATATATATCAGGTACAGTAGGCTACATGCCAAATTTTCTCAAGGAAAAAAAATCTCTCAACTAATGCTGTAAAATATACATGAGAGTCAGTTGGTACTAGCTACATTACTATAATATTGAAGGTTAAAACTGACTGATTTGCAGGCTACACAACTGCTAAAATTACACTTAATTAAGTTTTTTAAATAATAAAGTTACAATTACATAATAATATTTC
This sequence comes from Sinocyclocheilus anshuiensis, assembly GCF_001515605.1. Taxonomy (NCBI): domain Eukaryota; kingdom Metazoa; phylum Chordata; class Actinopteri; order Cypriniformes; family Cyprinidae; genus Sinocyclocheilus; species Sinocyclocheilus anshuiensis. The sequence continues at coordinate 1,902,091 of NW_015548236.1, read as the reverse complement.
TACTTCAATTCGTTTTTTGTTTTTTTAATAGGCTATAAACATTTAAATGGTAGCTGTCATAAAACTTGACGGATTTATTCAAACAAATTAAACACTGAAGAACAGTAAAAAAAATTATAATTAATATGTTATATGGTGCATATATTTAGCAACATGCCCCTCTCTACAGTTTATTTTTCTAGCTGACTAACGAGTTTATGGTCACAGAATATGTTTTGTTTTTTTTCTGAGGTAACTGATGTTAAGTGACATTGTTTACAAGACGTTATATTGAAGTCTTTGCTCGACTGAAACACTGATTGTGTGATTACATGAGACAGAATACGGATTGTAAAGTTGTACTCTTTCTTTTAACTTACCTTCGGTTGTTTAGTAATGTTTATTTTGTGCTGAAACTGGTATTAATGTGGAGGAGATGATCAGTTCACGTGCGCCTCGTGCTGCCGCGTCTGTTGAACTGAGGGGCTCCGGCGATCTGTCACTCCACATTAAACAGCGCCAAAACGGCATTTATTGCTTGAATACTGCAATACAACAGACATCATTTGAAATCTGAGACTTTATTTCATATTAAAAGTACCAAAGCACAATGCTTATTGTGATTTATTGGATGGGAGGTGGCGAGGTGCCCTTCAATGTTCCGTCCATTAACTGAAAACAGGGTAGAATAATCGATTATTGGGATTTAAGAATCGATATCGTTCCGTAAAGATGAGAATCGATTAAAATCGAGATTTCGATATTTTTTACCCAGCCCTACTCGTTATATTAGGGACAAAATCAGAAATATTACTCGTGTAATAGCCTACTGCTCTCCCTGCTCGTGTGATATCATATGATATAAATATGAGACAAAAACACATATAGGGGCATTTTTGCCCCAATATCTTGAATTTTAGGGCATAACTGCATTTATGGAGTTGTTGCCCTGCATCATATTTGTCAACAGTCAACTGTATGAAATGTAAGATGACGTACAGGTCTGGGGGCGGGGCCAGTGCGTTAACTGCGTTAAAATATTTTAATAGTGTTATTTTTTTATAACTACTTAATTAAATGAATGCGTTAAACTGACAGCCCTAATATACACATATGTGAGGGATATGTGTTGATAATTTATACAGAAAACTTAGTTTGCTTGAGTGTTTAGGAGAGAGCAATAGACTAAAAATGAATAAACAAATAAATAAATTCATACATTCAACCAAATAATTAAAGAACTGCAAAAAATTTAATTATCCCGTTCAATTTCAATAATAATGAAACTAACATGCTCATGCATATTAGAGAGAATATACTCCGCTTTATTTCACAGAACATAGGCCTATTGGCTTTCTATTTGTCATGACTCAAGATAGGTATTCACAATCATTCCATTAATGTTCTCTCCAACTGGCTTCGCACAGCAGTCAGAAGGACTGGCAGTGTTTTTCTTTTTCATAAGCATGAAGCCAATTTCATTTGAAACTTGACATCAGTCCACCTGTCATCAATGTTTTATACTGCAACCACCAGAGGGCAATCTAGTTTAAGCAATACTATAGAACAGGTGCTGTCTGTATTTCTAGGCTGTCAATTTAAAGAAATCCTTTACAAAAGATCAGAAATTCCTCTCCTGAAATATAATTCTCTCTCTCACACACACACACACACATATATATATATATATATATATACACATATATTTAAACGTGCCAGTGAAAAGCATCCAGCAGGACAGGTATCCAACGTGAGAACTAACTTCATACTACACTATTTACATAGACAACTTTAGAAATATTATAAGTTGAAAAAATATTTCTGTTGCTAGATATATTCTCAACTGCATTCCATGTTATATTTAAATCTAGGTTTTTTTGTGTGTGTGCGTGTTCTAAATTTGTATGTAATTTAAGATTATTTTCACCATACCAATATAATTATTTGAAACTGAATCTGACTGGAATATCATCAGAAATTAACAACTAGAGCTGTGGGTAGATTACTTAAAAATTGTATTCCATTACTGATTACAGATTACATGATGAAAACTGTAGTTAGTAACGCAATCTAGGTTACTCATTTTAGGTTATGTAATGACTACTTTTTTAGATTACTTTATCAAACTTGTTTTAAACGTACCATATTGATATAAAAAAAAAGCAAAGAGAAAGAAAACATTTTCCATGTTTTGATGTCAACATCATAAAATGCATTAAACATTAATGAGTCGATAAGAGAGTGAATGGTGAATACGGAGCTGATAAAAACCTAAAAATTCATGAAATCATAAAAATGTAAAATAAAAGCAGTTTAAACACTATTAATATAAATATTTTATTTGTTTACTTGCATGTTATTGTTGCCATTAACCAACATCGGAGAACTGTAAACATGCATAATAACAAATATGTTGTTAAATTATTGAAATATTATCTGCTTCTATATTTCAACAAATATTTTAAGAGGTGACGTTTGGGAAGCCCTGCATTAAACACACATTTATAAACATGAAAACAACGACACGCCCAGTCTTTCAGGTGTGAACATTTTTTGTACAGACATCCACAACCAATAAATTATGAATAATTTACGGCCACTGTATGAATAAGAATATGTAATCATGTAATCCATAAAAAAAAAATGTACTATAACCTGATTAGAAGCATTTTAAATTATAATATACTCTTAATTACAAGAACAACATTTTTGGAATTTGATTATGTAATACAGATTACATGTAATCAGTTACTACCCAGCACTATTAACAATCTTTTTTTTTCTTTGCCATCATACAGCTTTTGTTGGTTTTTATTTATTTTTCTTTTTTCTTTTTTTTTAAGAGCTTGACACCTCCTGGTTACCATATACTTGATTAAATATTCACCAAATAAAAAAAACCTTCAAAAGAAACATAGGACAAGGAAAAGCAAGAGACAGCGGAAGCATAGTGGAATCATGGTATTTAAGAGTCGTATTTACAAAAGGCAGTACAACACAGATTATGACCACAACTAATCTTATTTACATTTACCTTTTAAAAGTTAATGGGAATGAAACTATAGCACATATTAAAAGCAAAATCCACACGTTACAATACAAAAATAAAACGGTAAAGAGTAAACAATGCTGACAGTCTGAAGTGATATTACAATGCAGTGTGCTGTACAAAACTGGAGACGGGGCGTTCACTTTGTTCCACACAGAGTTGTGAGACGATTCTGCATTGGGGGAAAAACAAAAAACGTTATTTTAATTTCTTCCGATTTAGAAGGTGGTATCACTATAAAAACGGTTTAGAAGTTCCATTAAAAATTAACAGCAACCACTGATCTATATTATATAATGTCCTCTATTATAGATCAGTGACAGCAACACATACCTGCAGGTTTCTGATACTGCGTAGGGCCTTCTCATCCAGCTGACTCAGATCCACAGAGTCCATCTCACTGGCCAGCAGCTGAATGCACTGAAATGATAAAGAAAACATGTCATGTATGCATACATACACAATGTGTTTAACTTCATTAGTAGCGGTATCAAATCACCCACCTCTCCGTTTGCGAGGGGGACACTAATGACAATGTCCTCTCCACAGCCAACAATAGGTGAGCCGTTAACAGACATGCTGTACACCTTCTCCCTGTGACGTGCAAGTCTCAGTGCTGGAGTCTTGGGCAATCTGACGACAAAAAAAAAAGACATTCACACAAATAGCCCTTAGAAAAATTTCATCAATCAGACTAGTTTTTACACAGCTTGGAAAACATTTTTAAATTATCTGGACCTTAGGGATGCAAAAATTGTGTTTGCATTTCACAGATGGGGACTAGGTAATTCCAGGTTTAGTTTGATATAATGAAATGGGATTTTGTAGATTGAAAATTTTTTTTTTTTTTTTTTTTTTTTTTTTTTAGTAAATGTGTCATTTGTGAAAGTCAAATATATTAAAAAGTCATGAATATTCAAGCAAATCACAATCAAAGCCACAATGTCATCTCATGTGTAAGTATTTACCTTGGGTCAAAGCGTGGTGTGATAAGCGGAGTGGCGCCAATGATTGAAGACTCAAGTAAACTTCTAGCAGGGGTGATCAGAGGCTTTCTTGTAGACCTATGTACAAAAAGCAAATATGGATTCAGACTCCCAGAACAAACCACTGGGATTCTGTGAGGGAACACTATTAGGACAAAATCGGTGTGTTTAATATTAGCTGATTGTACATTTTCTTTACCTTTGGATGGTGTTGCTCTGTTTGCTGATGGAGAGAGCTCTGGCCTTCTTTGAGGTAGAAGGTGCCTTCTTTGATGCTTTCTTCTACATTAGACATTAAGGAGAGAAAGGGAGTCAGGCTCCTGTACACACATAAACAGGGGCCAGATTTTCTCAAGGACCCTTCAAAGACTAGTATTACCAACCATTTTCTTTAACATAAATAACTGTGGCTCAAACAGTAGAATATGGCACTAGCAGCAACAAAGGTTATGCATGGAAAATGCATGAACTGATTCAATGTATACCGCAAATGCAATGCGAGTTGCTTTGGATAAAAGCTTCCACCAAATGCATAAATGTAAAAGTCAAAGTAAACGTGTACTAGACTGCCTTCAACATTTCCTACTTGGCTGTTTTAAAAATGATAATCCAGATTTTAGATGGAATATAAACATTTGAACATTATATGCATATTTTTACATTTATTTCTTGAGGCTCAAAGAGTTTTTCTCCTGCTAGATAGTGACAACACGGCAATCACATGTGCTCATCTTTGTCAATACATTAACTTCAACATGATTTGAATGCTCTACTAAGTAGACCTACCTTTTTGACAGCAGACTTAAGGGGTGCCACGTTTTCATCTTCTGAGTTTGCACCATTCTTGGCTTCTGTAAATGAGATGAAAGTTGGAAGGTCATCTTTTGAAAATACAAGTAAGAAGGTTTTACAAGCTGACAGAGGATGCAAAATGTACCTTTGGCAGCAAACTTGAGAATCACATGATTCTCAGCAATAGCAAGCTCCACTTGAGCAGCTTCCTCCCTCACCTGATCAGAGAGAGAACACTTTAAATCAAGACCAAATGTGATTGATTTAACAATACTGATTCGTTTACAACATGTAAAACATATGGATAAACAAACATGTTTAATGCAAGTACCTTTGAATCATCCACTGGTGACTTTGGCTTCTCTATATCTGAAGTTTAAAATAAGAACCGTGAGACAATACCAAAGTATGTGCGATATTTATTCCTTCCTATGCTATTTTACCCCATATTAACATAGGCTACATGGACTATTGGTCAAAAACCGAGCAACTGACATATGATCACATGTACAACAAAGAGGAAAATCCTTACTGCAGAACTCGATCCAGTTCATTTTCCTCACTGCCATGGGAAGCTTTATCAGAGCGGTCTTGTAAAGGTTGTCTGCATCTTTCAGAAGATTGTTCGACTTCTCCTTCAGTCTTTCAACAACGGTATGAACTACAAAGAGTAACGTTTTTAAAGCGTGGACACAAATACTTAGTATTGAGACACTAGCGACAAATCTTACCTTCATCGTCGAAATCTAGCAGAAAAGCTTCCAGTTTCGGTGTTTTGGAATTCTTCTTGTTTTTAGCATTCTGTGTGCGTTTCCTCGGTGCCATGATGAACCTGAAAAACAAAGACGATACATTTCTTCAACCCCATGGCGATTCCGCTCATATATATTAGTACTAGGTACATATCTAGTTAATTTAAAAAAAAGCATTTATATTTTTCTTACTCTAATAACCCGGTCTATGTCGAAAATGTGTCTCTCACTGTAGCATACATCGGCAGTTAGGAAGAGCCTTTTCAAATTTAACGCTACTACGTCAGTAAGCCAATCAGAATGCAGCTTTGACCGTCGCTTTGTAAACATGCTTCGTGCTCTGACCAATAAGATATCGCCTCTCCTAAACGAAGAGTCTGGCCAATGGTTGAGTGTTTTACTGTCACGGCTAAAGAAAGAAACAAGCGGATTGGTGGATGATGCATGTTCCCGGAAGGAGCGCATCGCAGTTATCACATGTACTTTTACGATGGAAACAGAACGATTTTATTCGCTCTCACATATGTGATTTGTAGTTTATCAGATACATTTAAATATTTGCGGAGTATCTATATATAATAGATATATTTAATATATTGGTTAGTTATATGAATCCTCTGTAAAAGAACGTCGTTCACAGTGTTTCTCGAGTTCTGTCACTGAAAATGATTTTTTTTTTGTTAATGTCCAGTGCTGTTTTATTATCATTGCACCAACAACTCAAAAAATGCTTTGAGACGCTAAAAGCGAATAAAAGCATTTGGGACAGTGAACTAGCTGAATGTAAACCTCTCATGAGCTCTCTTGGACCCCTTGCAGTGCAGTTGAAGGCACTGAAAAACGTTCAGATTGCAAACACACCTCTTGCCAATATCCCTAGTTTACAAGAACGCCTTCATTACAAACTGTCACTGGCTGTGGATTCAGTTCTGGGAAAACTAGCTGAGAAAATGTAAGTCCTGTTTGATTGTCATTTTATTGCACATAAAAACAATGCTTCATTTGGTTTCTTCTTCATATTTCCAGGGATGCTCTTCAGAGGGTGCGGGATGCCATCAGTCTACAGGTGTCTGCTGTTTTCCAGTTCTATGAGAAGAACACAGACAATCTTGACATTGCTGGTTGTGTCTCCAGATCAGACATCTGTCCCTCCATCTCAGATATGTTAGAGTGGCTTCAAGATGCAGATCGCTATTACCACCTACAGTATCCTTTAAGTCATTCCTCATCATGACCACTGTTGCCTTCAATGTGATACTTCATCTCTCTCTGTGTTAGGTACATGCATTATTTTGCAATGAATCTTAAATTCATCTGGTCAGATTAGTGCAGAGAAGGAACCTCCTGCAGACGCTGACACCCAGTGACCTTACGTTAATGGAAACGGCACCAAAGAGATGGGAATCTCTACATTCAGCTAGTGGAGAGGAGAGAATTGCAGATATTTCCCCTTTTCCTAGAGTAGATAAGGTTGCACTCTTTGGCCCCATTTTCATCTGGTATTAATGTCTGTCTTGGGTGATCTGATTACAAGTGGTTGGATCTAAAAACACGTGTAAACAGCGGTCCAGAACATTTTGTGATGCTCCCTTCTGATCACAAGTGGCCATAAAAAAAACATATTTAATATGTTGATACCAGCTGTAAACAGAATTTGATACGGTGTAGTAGTTTGGCTGCATCTATTAATTATAGATTTTGTTTGTTGTGTGACATTTTATAAGAATCATAAATTAGAATGTATGTACATGTAATGTATACAATTATATACAACAGTAAAATTAGAGAATTTGGTCTCTAAATATATATTTTGTGTTAATTCATGTTTTTGTGTTTTAGATGCATTGTGTCAAGTTTCATTCTTCGTGGAGACTGAATGAATGTCAGATATTTTATCAAGTCATTTCCACATCCTGTGTTGGCTGTTGTTCTCAGTCTGGCAATGAAGGATCCTTAAAAAAGGACAGCGGTATAGTAATGGTGGAACTCAAGACTCCTGGATTAATTTTGTTTTCCTGTGGGCATTAACTTGTCAAAGACTGAATATCAGCATCATTGGAAGAGCAGTGTTCTGTTTTAATAAATGTGGTTATTTAATTTATGCTTTTTTTATATTGATAAAACAACTGCACTGTTGTCATTGAATGTCTGTGACGGTTCCCGTTACAATTTGGGTGATTTGTAGCTCCGCCTACGACTCACCTCAATCTGCACTTCGTGGAGACTGAATGAATGTCAGATATTTTATCAAGTCATTTCCACATCCTGTGTTGGCTGTTGTTCTCAGTCTGGCAATGAAGGATCCTTAAAAAAGGACAGCGGTATAGTAATGGTGGAACTCAAGACTCCTGGATTAATTTTGTTTTCCTGTGGGCATTAACTTGTCAAAGACTGAATATCAGCATCATTGGAAGAGCAGTGTTCTGTTTTAATAAATGTGGTTATTTAATTTATGCTTTTTTTATATTGATAAAACAACTGCACTGTTGTCATTGAATGTCTGTGACGGTTCCCATTACAATTTGGGTGATTTGTAGCTCCCCCTACGACTCACCTCAATCTGCAGTCCATTGCCTACACCTGCCACTGTGGTTCAGACGCTCCTTTAAAAACAGATATTAGAGACAAAGGAGTCTTGGACTTGGGGATATTGGGTTGTGTTTGGTTTGATTTGTATTGGTTTGAGCACTTTTCCATGGCTACAACAGCACGTTACACTAGCAGCCAGGCACCCCGCTTTACACACTGATGATGCTGACGTTTTCAGAAATATTATCTTTTCTGTTGTGTTTTGTTCTATTATAGTGATTTACTTTTGAGTTTAATAAAGCCTTTTCCTATTGAGCCTTATGATTTCATGTGTCCTTCCTTTTGTTGCTTCCCTTCGAGCCAGGGGTTGTAACAATGTCACATCATACTTCGTTTTTATTTTTTCCTCAAATGGTTCAAGTTCACATAATTTTAATAAATAAATATAGAGAAAACACAATGAACACAGCAATCCAACATACTAAAAGTGGGTGTACTGTTTCTAAGGACAGCAGTGGTGTGCTGTCAGTTGTCTACAAAACACAAGATAGATTACCATTTACAAAAAAAGAAAGGAAAAAGACACTGCAAAATGGGCCTAAGAGTTCAGTTAGCCCACAGTTAATACTATTGGACTAAAACAAAAATCTTGTCAAAATATGATCAAAACTAATCTAAATGCCTTCTTATGAGAAAATACACCAATAAGTAGAGAGTGACAAGCAGCAAGGGAAAGGAAATGTTTCTGAAAATCGTAGACCCACTGCAATACTACTACAAATATTACTACTCATACACTATGCTTCAAATTCTAGATACTAGACTGTCTTTAATTAAAGGTGCACTCAGTAATTTTTTCCACATTAAAATCCTTACCCCCTGAAGAAATGAATAATACTTATGACAAGCTGAGATCACATGGCCAGCTGTGTTTTACAATTCAGTTCAGTTAAAGCTGAAGTGTGTCACAGTGTTTGTGGTGAATCTATCTGTTTTTCAGTGTTAGTGCCAATCATTATTTTTTCAATTCCGTTTTTGCTAGTGGTGCGGAAATTACATACTTTAAAAGGTCAAATGTGTAATTTCTGCTCCACCAGTGTTACCAAACAGAAATTAAAAAAAAAAAAAACAGTTTTCAAATACTCGTGTTTACCACTGACAAACTAATAGTTCCACTCCAAACTCACAGCACTGGTTGTGCCAATGTTCCACTGAAAAAACTAGCAGATTGCAATTCCATTTTGGTGCCACTAGTGGTGCTTTACATACATAAACAAAAACATATCTAAACAAAAGCAAACCAAACAATACAACAATAAATACAATGTATATTACAGACAATATAACGAAGGAGCTGGAGTGAACAGCACCAACATGTGTACGATGTATAAGCAATGAAAGAAAAAGCAGATAAATGGGATTTCAAATGGCAAATATGGACATGATCATCAGAGTGATAATGACACAAAATGCATCTGTCCATTGAAACAGAAATCACTGAGTGCACCTTTAATCATTATCCCTGTTTAGCCACACCTTCCCGCATTTGCTTTCATTTTTATCTTTATCATACATACTCCTTAAGAGGCAGGGCACTGGTTGTGATTGGCTTCGGTGGATCAGGAGCAGAAGGCCTTGAGTTTGCAAAACTGCGGCCTATGTATCCACGTCTGTACCCTCCTCTCTCGATGTGCGGGCAGGTACTGCTCAGCACTGCCCCACTGATCATAAGAATCACTGCTGCCGCCCATCCCAGGTAAATGGCCTGACCCAGCTCCCGCTTGTGCTGGAGGGGAACATTGGGGTTGTAGAAGTCCTGCACCACAGTGTTTGCGGTCCAGGAAACCGGCACTAGGACGCACAGGCCCGTCAGGATGAAGAGCACCCCACCGGAAAGCGCTATGCCAGCCTTGGTATGGCGATCGTCCCCGGCACAGGTGGTACACTTCATTCCACAGCAAGAGACGGTGCAGGACAACCAGCCCAAGAAGATAGCAATGCACATCAGCGCCCGTGCCGCCTGGATATCAGGTGGTAGAGCTAGCATGGAGTCGTAGGTCTTACACTGCATATGGCCGGTGGTCTGGTAGATGCAGTTCATCCAGATCCCCTGCCAAACAATTTCGGAGGTCAAGATGTTGCTGCCTATGAAGGCCGTGACCTTCCACTGGGGCAGTGCAGTCACTGCTATAGCCATCACCCAACCTGTCACAGCACAGGTGAAGCTGATCAGCTGCATACCTGTGTTCACCATCTCGCCACCCTCTGAGTACCACGCCTCCTCGGGCCACAACCTCGACGACACTTTTCCGCTTGCAGGTGCTCCAACTATAGATAATAGCTTCAGCCCTCCTTGCCCAAAGAGGTCGGCACGTTTGCCAATCCTCAGCAAGAAGTTTCGGTCAGTCCTTCTTTGAAAGTTACTTGCTAGGGTTTTGTCTTTCAAATTTCTTGAAGCAAAGTTTTGTTCAGATGCATTTTAGCCCGTCTTCTGGTCTTGTTAAGTTTGTCAGTCCTCGTGTCCACCTTTAAAGTTCCTTGCTGGACTTCTCGGAGTGTCCTTAAATTCTCTGAGCAAAGTTTTGTTCTAGTCTGTTATTTGGTCCCAATCCTCCGCCAGAAGTCTCGGTCAGTCCTTCTTAAAAAGATCCTTGCCAGACCTCTCAGATTTGTCTTTCAAAATTCTTGGAACCAAGTTTTGTTCAGCCACGTTCTAGTCCGTCTTTTGGTTTCTCAGACAGTTGTGTTCACTTTCGCCTGGTCTTTCTTTGAAGAGATGAATAATTGAAGAACTGCTGCCACTTGTCTCAACTCACCCACATGGGATTGATTGATTGAACTTCAATGAGAGTCCCACCATCACAGGCTACATCCGGAGGGTAGAAGTTGGTCTCGCACCACTGTAATGTGTGGTGGACTTCTTGTCTTCTCGGTAAAGAAAGATCTGCTCTTATTGCAGGGACATGTGCCTCTGTTGCTACCCAGTCCGGTGTTGCCTTACCCAAACAGGTCACACCGATTGAATTTGATACTGTGACGTGGATGCAGTGGCTGTCAAAGATGCATTACTTCCAAGCACCCAATAAATGTCAAAAAGAACCTAAACTGGTGTCTGAATGATGGCAAAGGCCCTCGTAAATTATCCAACAGTTTCGTGTGAAGTAAAAAGAAAGGTTCTTCAGATGTGACACCTGTGCGAATAAATGCCAAAAGTAAACACGTTGTCCTCTTTTAAGCTCTTTAGGTTAGACACTCTTGTATCGAGAGCAGACACAAAAAATGCTTCAGGCCACTTAGGCAAAGACAAAAGCAATGTCCTCTTCCCTGCAACAAAACCTTCATGGGTTGGTTGGTTTCTGTCAGAGTGCTGATCGCTTATTGGACAGCCCGATAACCCTTACAGGTGTTTCAAGTGTGCTAGTCTCGTCCATCTTTAGAAACACTGTTGAGCAAAGCCACTCTCATCCTGAAAGGAAAACAGCGGATGGCAGGATATAAAGGCAGATGGAGTGAGACAGAGGAGGGAGGGCAAGAGTGGTGTCTGCTAGCGGATCAATTAACACAAAGACAATCTAGGGGCCATCAACAATACGCCTCAAAGCGTTCAGTGCTTTTGAAGGGCCGATACAAAAGAGTGTTTGCCATTCCCCTAACGAGACAAAGAAATTGCTTTAAAAGAGTGGGCTTGTGAGGATGTTTGCTGTTGTGGGCATTTCTGAGGGCGACTGTGATGACTAACACCAAAATCCTCACGCTTTGAAACAGTATGCCAGTCCATTTTTTGTGATGGAGAACATCAGTAATGTACATCCTCTCAAAAACACTCTGTGTAACAACATTTTAGGCAGAAGTGTGAATTTACATGGCTGTCAAGTTGTAAAGGGATATTTTACAAAAGTACAAATGATCCGATTACAGTAATATAAGGTTACATTTCGAGGTGATTAACAATGAATTGAGAGTGTTGTTGTAATTTTTTTTTTCCGGTCTATATACTGTAACTTACATTTTATAATAATTATTTGATAAAGGGACTACTACTAAGTTGTTTCCAAAGACTTTGTTTTTTGTGTCATTTTGCCCGGTTCCTTTGTTTCATTCTGCTCCATAACATGCAAACGTTAGCGTCTGAGGTGATGAATTAAATATTACGGCTACAAGATCTCTGGTTTAGGTTTCCTTTCTCTTGTGGCTGCCTCTCCTTGGCAACAGTAGTCATGACAACAGCACAGGACACAGGAAATGAGAGAGTGGGTACAAAAAAGAGAGAGCAGACGAATGACTGATAGCCCACAATGAAGCTCAAGTAGAATTCATACAAGAATGCAGCTTTTAAAAAGGCAAACTGGATAATAAAGAAATGTGAACACCGTAATATCAACAGCTGATCCAAGTATCCATAAATATACACTTCCCAAATGACTTTCAAAAATAAATAAAGAGAGAAAAGTGGTGGGGGGATCCTCATTTCAAGCTTAATAAATGACTATTTTCTGTGGAACCAAAAAAAAAAAAAAAAGTTGTTTGAAGTGGAACGTCCAAGCTGCACATTACCATATGATAAAAATCAATAGTGACCAAAGCTGCCAAGCAAGATTTTCTGGGAATTTAAATGTTGGTCTGTTCCATTAATACATAAATATATGAAATACATTCATAAACATTTAGCAAGGAAAACTATATAAGCTGGATAGTGCTGCATCACAACTGTGAGTGGTTTACCTTGTAGATCCAAGTAGGTGTTGCCATCTAGTGGTTTTAAATTGAATCTATTTTTAGAAAACATTCCATTATATTAAAAAAAATATAGGATTGAAAATCATTAATATCTGTACAATAAAATGTACAAAAAATCAGACCTCTTAAGGTTTCCTTTCCTGAACCTCAATAATGACAGAAGACAGAGGTGTGTGTTATAGGCATAAAATACCAATTTATTACTTT
>NW_015548236.1:1865018-1888059 GCF_001515605.1 Sinocyclocheilus anshuiensis | reverse complement strand
AGGAGTCCGGAGCGTTCCCCAGCAGGTCAAAGAAAGTGCCCCTATTGCTATTGGACAAGTCACACAGCTCAGAACACGAGAATAGAACAGCACAAAAAAGCTACACACCAGTAAGAGAAACAAAAACTTAAATTACAATACACATTTTTCAAATAACAAAGCCATATATATCAAATAGGAATTTAAAAAAAAATCATGCTCTCGTTAAATCGGGACAGAGAACGGTTTAAAAAAAAAGCTAAGAGGTAATCCTTGTGCAGTGGACCACATGCAGAGAGGAAGCGCATGTGTGGAGGTGCCACCAGGGCGGCGCCACAGCACTGGAGAGCCCGAGAGCAGAGGGAACACGACAGTGGGTAAAAGGGCTTCTCATCGGCATGAGGATGGAAAGAAAGGGTGAGGAAGTCAGTTTAAGTGGCCCAGTGATTGAAGAAAGTACCTCGTTTGGGTTGGAGCTCCCAAAGACCGACATCCGCACCCTTTCAGTCCCTCATCAGAGTTACTGACATTTCTGGAGAAAATTTTAAAATCCTGTAAAAGAGACCGGACAACATCGCTACTCAAAACAGTCTCACTGTATTGATTTACTCATAAAAAAAACTTCTGCGCCATAATAAATATTTTATAAGAGATTAGAACAATACTCTGGCATGCAGGCGAGCAGTTTAAATTTGAAAATTTTCCACATAGCCTAAAGAGCTAGTCCACCATATGCACATTCCCACTGATTGATACAAGCAAAATAAGTACATGAACACAAATGGCAATAGGAATCCAACCAACAGCCACATCGACAAAAAAAGTATTATAGCTTTTAAATTGTTCTAGATTTTGGGTTATATTGCTTTGCAATGATATCATGATACAAACTGGAATTAAATGTCATGTAACAATTTAGCGAAAATGCCTAAAAAGGACACACACACACACTACTCAAACGCGTTATTCTCTGGAAGCCATGACATTGAGTAACCCATTTAGCATTAAACGTGTAAATCCAATTTATTGCATGTGATGCCCTTGCCCACTTCCTGTTCTTCTTTCATGGGACCAGCGTCCACGCCAACGACAGGCTGGTGCTCAAACTCATTCATAGCAAACCTGCTGCTTTACGGATGGTTTATTACAAAAGGGTTTTTGCAGAGCGGCCCCCCCGACGAGGCGTGCGCGCTGGAGACCCTTCAAACTGCACCATCGGTGCTGTTCAGTCCAAAGGCAGTGCTTATGCTCGTGTGTCTTAATGTATGGTGTCCTATTTTTAATACGCAAGAGAAAATTCATTCGGATTTATATTATAGATTCAAGTTCATATACACACAGAAGTAATAAACACACTTTAAGTGTAAAATTCATATAACTGCGGAACATTGCTAAGATATCCCCCCAAAAAGTTCTGATTTGTCACTCCACTTTTTTTTCCCCAATTAACTAAAAAAACTCAAAATTTGATCAGTTCAAACATAAAAAAAAAAAAGACTAAGTGGACAAACCAAAGCATTTTGGGCCCTTATTACCATTGCCACAACACTACAAGAAATTAAGCTGTATTAAAAAAAAAATTATATAAAAAAAAAAAAAAAAAAAAAAAAAGTTAACCACAATGACTCCTGGATCAATTAATTATGCGACCGACTTGCAGACAACTGATCAATATCAACATTAAGAACGACGAGAACAACGATTATCTACTCTAACAAACTGTTAAAGTTTACCACAAAAAAACATTTATATTAAACTCTTACAAATCGGATTTGAATCTTATGTATAAATGCATAAAAGAAGGGAGAGTGCTGTATGTTGCAAGCCTAGCCTATCAGACGGCACGTTAGCGCTACGTCTGGAACTGTGCAATGGCCATACCTTTCAACCCTGTAAAATAACTATCCGAATAAGACGCATGTGTTTCCGGTCTTGCCACAGGCAGAATGGCACCTGCACCAAGCCCTGTTTGCCCAGGTCCGACAACCCCAACAGTCACAGAAGAGACCATGGGTAATGCTACTGCTACACAAAACCATCATCTTATGAAAGCCTGTTAGATCATCAAGTGGATTATGATTATAGAGTTGTAAATATTTATATATTTTTTTATATATCTATGTGTGTGTTAATATAAAAAAAGAAGAGGAATTTACAGCAGTTTGCTCCTAGATTTCCCTTTACAATTCAGTGGCCTGCCATGAGACATGAACCCACATTCACACAAACACTTATACACACACAAGCACGCACGAACGTACATCCACACGAGCGCACAAAATGGGAGCGGGTAATGGGTACCCAGGTCACCTCGTTTGTAAAAAGACTGAGAGGAGAGAGTCCAAATATGACCATAAAAAGGAGAAAAACAAATCCATCCAATCCATCCAATCCCCACCGACATGCAAGATCCACCCCACCCGCCCCAAAAGACATGTGACAAAATTCAGCCGATGGCGGCTTGAGGTAAAAGTAGACAGAGTCCAGCTTAGCTGAGAGAGCCAGAGCTGCCCTGACCAATGGCGCAGGTTTGCTCACACTCAGTGTATATTACAAATTAAAAAGACATTCAAAATCAAAACGAAATGAAAAGTTAAAAATGGCTCAATTTGATTTTTTTTCTCTGTGCATTGGAGGCCAAAAGCCTCTCAGTGCAGGACTGCTGGTAGAGGTTGGTTCTTCTGAGGCCGACCAATTTCGACTGGATTGAAAGATGGCCCCCTGGCTTCAAAACTGCTTTGCTGCAGACAAAGATGCGATAGAGAGAAACGGGAAGAGGAAGAGAGAGAGAGACAGACTGAAGAGGGAGTGTAGAAGTGCGTCTCCTGCTGGTTGACGTCAGGCGAAGTACATAGTGTGCTGGGTATCATAGTGAATCTGGACCGCCTTAGCCAGGGCCTGAGGGTCTCGGCCATTACTCTGTCCTGATACGTGACTGCCCTCAGCACTGCGCACAGGAAATGATACAGAAAGCATTAAAATTAATTCGTTAACTTTATAAGAATGTCCCAGGTTAATAATGATATGCTAATAACCTGTCATGGTCTTTGTCCACTAAGTGGTAGCGGGCACGGAACGCCACAAGCCGGGCATAGTAGGCTGGTGCGGGGATAGAGACGGAGCGGGTGCAGCGCACGTAGGTGTGGCAGAGCTGGTAAGTCAACAGTTGCAGTTCGTCAGCCGTGAAACAGTTGTCATCCCACAAGACGTGATAGTGAGAGGGACGGCTTGTGCCCTGTGAGAAGGAAATGCAAATGTGTGAATCTTGAACGGACAAACGGATAAATTAACAAATAAGCAACTGGGCTGTGACTCACCTGGATACCAGCATGGCTGCACAGGTAGAAGTCAAACTCTGAGGGGTGTGTTATGGTGCTGTCCACTGTAGTGCCTGCTGGGACATTGCCACTCTTCCCGACCTGAGTCAAAGAAATTTGTATACAAGATTTAGAAGAGAATGCAATGAATCTTTCATGTTGATTTTAAGATTAACAAAATGTCCTATAAAACAAGATTTTGTGATGCTTTGTTTATATAACAGGTGTGTTGCTCTAGGTTGTCCACCCACATCGAAATCTCATATTTTGCTTCACATACGCTGGTACTTTAAACATTGAGCAAATGTCTGGCTCTGCACAGTCTACTACGAACCACCCACTTAGACAGTCAGAAACGACAAACCACAGTTTTTGTTTTAACCAAAGGTGAGGCAGTTTAAAGGATGGAAAACAAGCAAAAACACTCTGAAGCAGTCTTATTAAACAGTTAAACACAGTTCCCCCCAAAAAAGTTTAAGTTTTGCCACTTACAGTGTTAAGATTAAGAACACTACTGTTCAAAAGTGTGGGGGTAAGTTTTTTTTTTTTTTTCCAAAATCACATTTCTGAAACTTTCTATTAAAGCAAAGAATCCAGAAAAAAAACATTTTACAAAAATATTAAGCAGCTCAACTGTTTTTAACATTGATAATGATTTGTTGAGCAAATCAGCATATTAGAATGATTTCACAAGGAACATGCGACACTAAAGACTAATGAAATGGCTGCTGAAAATGTTACTGTATTTGATCAAATAAAAGCAGCCTTGGTGAACATAAATAACTTATACCTTACAGTAGATTTATAAAAAAAAATAAAAAAAACACAACTTACCCTCTCTGCTTTGTCAGAGCAAAAGAGTCGAGTGTGGTGACGTTTCTGCACTACAATGTAAGTGATTCCTGGTCTGTAGTCCTCTTCTAGACTGATGCAAGCTTTCCTGATGGCGATCAGCTCTGGCCAGGCAACCTGCACAAGACAATAAACAATATGAATTAATTAGAAGAAAAACTGAACATGTAATTTCTCCATCTCAAAATCACATTTTATTTCATTTCATTCAACTGAAATCAGCTTTCAAATATTATCAATGCAACAGCAGTCTGAGTCAATGCATCTCCTCCGGATGACTCACCTGCTTCATCTGGCCCTCTGAGACTCCTCCGCGGTAGTAGATGATGCGTGTGGGCTTGAATCGGGTAGACTTGTAGAACTGAATGAGGAGCTCTCGCACCATGTTGGTGAGATCCTGGATGACTTCCTGGCTGTAGAACTGTTCCTGGGACAGGTCCTGGCGTGAGGTTTGCACTCGCACGGTGGCACAATAGCGACTGGGGTGCCCATCCATGCTTCCCACCACAGCCGCAATGGACGGTTTCTTCCCATCGCCCGCAGGTGGGTGAGTGACATCGGCCCCCAAGAAGATGACCGGCTGCTGGAACACTGAGGGCCTGATGGAAAGCAAACACAGACATATGAAAGAGCAGAATAGAAGTTTCCTTGCTTTGTTCAGGGAATTTCCAGGTTGGCAATGCATTAAAGCTCTTTAAAATTGCCTATGATTGTCAGTCCTGTTGCTAGGTGACATGGTTATTTTTTTTGAGTGGACTAAAAATGAACAATTTATGAAAGCATTGTTTGGGCCCCAGTCGAATCATGTAGATTTAACATTACAATCTGAAATCACAATGGGGAAAAACACCTGAACTAAAGATGACATCTAAATCTTTTTGTAGCACTTTATTTGATAAAGTGCTACAAAATGTGCTTGCCTTTATGTATAATGCATTTTTTACTAAATATGTAACGCATTTCATGGTAAATGATGAATACCTACTGTTTGTAATTGATATATGTACATATACACATACATACTCTCACCTCATCATAACTATCCCTAGTCCAAAACCCACCTTTGATGTGGCACCAGCACATTGTTGATGCCCCCTAGTTTGGCGTTGATCTTCAGACAGAGATTGGACAGCGTCTGAGGGGACGTCTTCACCACATTCTTCACCTGAACGCACTGAGTGGCCATTCCTAACAGAGTATCTCCCACACGCTTCACTTCCGCTGTAGAGGCACAAAACCACTTCAGCAACACAGTGTCAAATTCTCTGACTATTGTTGTGCTTCATCATTAAAGGAGCTCTCTTTACCATAGACTGGTGTTTTCCCAGGCAGAATGACCACAATAAGCTGTAGTCCCACATAAGACATTTTGAGATGCTTGAACATTGGCTCCACGCTGTCTGCCCCCTGGGCATACTTGCAGAAGCAGGGCTGGCCTTGGATGGGCATCCCTGCGTCCTTGGATATCTTGCGCAGCTGGTCAGTGAAACTCCTTCAAATACACACACACACACAAATTATATTTAACCATGCACTTCTGGTTTTGAAAATGTTTGAAAAAGCTTTCAGAATTAAATCCTTGTCAAAACTGTAAACCGTAACAAATTTAAAACAAATTTTCCAAAATGAAAGGTTTATAAGAAGTCTTTTAATTAAAATAATTGAATCATGCATCTTTTAAATATACTAAAACAGACAGAAAAATTATAAATTTATATAAAAACAAATAGTTCAGAGCAGTCCTTACTTGAGCAAATCCTCTCTGCATTGTTTCTGAGGGGCGAAACAGGCCACGGCCCACACTTTGATCTCTATACCCGCATAAAACTGCTTTCCCCTCATGTCCCAGACACCCTGGTTGGGTGTGGCCACAGTCTTGTTCTGGGGAGAGAGTTCCTACACTCTTAGTGAATCCTTCGTTCTCATCACGAGATACACATTCTACCCAATACCCTACACTGCCAACCCCATACCCACCAACCCCACCCAACTCTAACAGGCCTGGGCTAATAGCAGAAAGCAGACTATGCAGAAAAGACCCACCACCAACCTCCCCATTGGTTAAACGCACAACGTTTTAATATTATAAAATTTAGTCTAAAACTGCAATACAAATTAGCTGTAAAGGTTAAACATGAAGCAAGTAAATTAATGCAATAACACAAAGCATTTATTCAAGGAGGAATGCATCTGAAATATCAATACAGGGGTTATTTGAATTTAATAAAAAAAAAAAAAAAAAAAAAAGAACTGCTCTAGTGTTCAGGGCTTATGAAATACTCTTAAAGGTCCACAATAATAATTCTAAATTAAACCGGTTTAAACGCAATGAAAAAAATACTATATTTTATTACATTTTCATAATAAAATATAATATATAATAATTAATATAATATAATGTAATGTAATGTAATGAAAGGCCCTGAAGACTAGAGCAACTGAAAACACATTAAGATTAAAAGCACGCATAACAAGCACACAAACAAGATGTTAGAGATAATAGTAACTCAATTTTCAGTTGAGTTCATTAACAAATTATTTACAGTGATAGTATAGTATTGACTGCACCCGTACTTAGTGCACAGTATAAGTTAGTGACAGTGATTAAGAAGAATTTATAAAACAAATACATGAGGTTGCAGATCTCTTTACATACAACAGTTTCTCCAAATTAACCAAAACAACTGGTACTGTTTGCAAAGAGAGAGCAATCCCTCAAGAGGTTGTTATTTCACAGGAATGAAGATAAGTCTCTACTGGTAAGTTAATTTTAAACAAGAAAAAAAAATTCTACCAATGATGCTTCTCTACACGAGTAACATCTCACATCAATTTGTGGAAGTTAAAATGAGATGTTTATGTACAGTTGTAGTTTTAAACAACAGCAAACAGCAATAAATGAGATGTGTGGAAGTTTACAGGAGTAATTATAATGATCTAATTGCATTAGAACTGAGCTCCTCAAGTTTCTGAGATGTTAAAATAGATTGTTGATGATGCTGAACAGCATTGGCCAAGTGGAGTCTAATCATCATTCCTTTGGTTAGTCCACTCATCCCACGACAACACACACACACACACATCCCCACGTACACACATGCCATTGCTCCCAGCCCACCCGTACTCACCCTGCACCCGAGCCCCAGTACTCACCCTGCTACAGTCCCTCCCAGTGTCTGTACTCACCCGGCCCCCATACTGAAGCATGGGCGCTGGGAGGACCCGCCCAGTCACCTCTGTCATGTCATTGTGCACCACAATGCCGAACTCTTTTAGGTAAGGGTCAGGCCCACCCACCATGCTGTTGCTTTTGACCTAAAGGAATAACAGGAGTTTTAGTGGTGATTTTTTGTTAAAACAAAGTGATTGGCTCTTTTAACTATAAGGCTGGACTTCTCTTTGTACTGCTGCCATATTGAGCATTGTGATTCATCTTACTCATTTTTCAACAGGTGCCACTCACCAGTCTGCTGATCTCTTCCTGCCTGTCTGGGGCTGAGCGGGCCGTAGCTTTAATCATGGTCGAGGTCTGGTTATCTGTTAGTTTCTTTATACAGCGCTGTCCTGCCACTATGTTACAAACCTTTATGGAGGATACAAGAAAGGATTCAACGAGTGCCAAGTCAAATCAAATTCATTTCTGTACATGTGAAAGCTTGGAAAACACTTTAAATGATGTGCATGTCTCTTACCTCAAGGGGTAGATAGGTGTGCTTCTGTTCTTGCCCCACCTGGAGGCAGGGCAGGTGGGGGTATTTGAGCTGCAGGCTGTACTTTTGTTTGAAATACTGGGCAACGGTGCACTCCATAGCTTGTCCATTCTCGAGCTGCAAAGGAAATCTGTAGAAATGTGCAGAAAATAAGAGAAAATCACTGGTGGGTATAACATAGTATTTTTTAAAATAGTATTAAATGCTTAACTATAGTTTACATCAAATTTTGCAAACACTGGTAAAAATGTAAAAAGCACTAACGTCTGATGGCTGGCTGGGCGGCGTGTGACATTGCACACACGGTACTTCCTCTTCATCTGGCCACAGTGTGTGACCTCCACTTTCAGTCCTAAACACACAATGATATTAACTCAGCAATTCACTTCATAACCACAACTGAAGCAGTTTTGGCCCTTGATGTGGTGCAACATATACCACCGTTCAAAAGATTGGGGTCGGTAAGACTTTTAAAAAGAAATTAATACTTTTATTCATCATTGAAAAAAATTGTTATTATTATTAAATTGATCAAAAGTGACTGTAAAGAGATTTATAATGTTACAAAAGACTTCTATTTAAAAAAAAAAAAAACATCACAGTTTCAACAAAAATATTAAGCAGCACAACTGTTTTCAACACTGATAATAAAGCTGCATTCACGTCCTGTCTAAATTACCATAGGCTCAAGACTGACAACATGTAACGTTCTACACGGAGATGCTCACGTCCTTGGACTAATGCTTTTCTATGGCAACACTATCAACTCCTAAACAAAGCGCTTAAATGAATCTGCTGAAGTCAGGTGGTACTGCGGTCACGTGGTACAAGTCGTAGCTCTCAGAAAACTCCCAGCCTACGAGAACGTGAACGATTTTTAGTTTAGTTGAAATCTTGCAATTGCAGTAATTCCATCATGGTGTAAACAGCATAAGAAGCGTTTTTGAGCACTAAATAGGGCTGTCGTTTAGAAGAAATTTACCTTGCGGTGATTTTGAGTGGCTCAACAGCACAGTATCCAATATTATTGCATTTATTTATTTATGCATGTATTGCTTGCTTACTATATAAATAAGCTTGTTGGGCTATTATTATTCATGGGTACCGAAGACATCACTTCCACTATGGTCGCCATCAAGATAATGTTAGTTAGCTTACTACACAATCTGAATTTAATGTCAATTTAGATAACATTAGCACAATTGATAATTAATCATTCTTTTCAGACAAATCATTGTTTTATGAACGTAGCCGTCCGATGGAGGCTTTAAGACCTTGAAGAATCCTCTGCCGGCTGGTCGCTCCCACTTCACAACGAGCGGGACTCGCACTAATGGCAATTCCCTTTACAGTCCGTTTTTTGATTTCAGCAAATCATTTTGGGCGAAAGCAAACAGCGTGATTATTAATCATAAGCCCAATATCCAGCAAGCCAAGAAAACATGCAATCTACCTGAGGGAAGACGTCTTTCACTATTGTAAGTAAATGCTGTTAAAAAGAGAGAAAAAAAGACACATTTTAAAAATTTTACCTTCCAGTGTATTCTTAAACTTGGATCTCATTATTAAAGCACAAATAAATTCAAGTACCAAAAGCAGCCCACACTCCAAGTTATCTTTAATTAAAAAAATATGCATTTTCATCCATTCATAGGCTAAATGGCTGCAATAACATTATTTAATTTTGCCATTGTTTAAAAAAAAAAAAAGTACTGACTGACGTTTCAGACTTTCAGTTCTTATGCTTTCAAATTTTATGCCATATATATATATATGTATGCAGGCTATGTCATTTTACTACACCACTTCGGCAGTCACAAATCACATGGTACAATTTACTCAGGCAGATGGTTTGTGTGTAACGTGTGACATTGTTTAATGACATTACAATTCTTTTTAGACTCATTGTTCATAAATAGGTTAAGCAAAACAAATTTGATTATTTTTGAAAACCTTTTATACACTTAACTGCAGACACGTAAATTTCATACACTATGTGGTACAGTACAAATATTTTAGCATCCCTTCTCCTTTAAAGAATCACAATTGTCTCTTATTTTCCTTTTCTTAAGTTGGCAAGCCTAGCTGCCAGTGGTCCCTTCTGATTGAAGACAACCTTTTATTTCGCCGATCTAACATCTTTGAGATTGAGTAAAATTGTAGTTCAGGGTTTCTCTGACGACTGTTGTTACAGCTAACAGCACAACATATCCTGGACATATTGTAACCAAAAAGCATAACGGCTAATGCTAATGCTTCTGCTTTGGCAGTACGTGGGAAAGGAGACCAGAGGCCGTTTTTTTTTTTTTTTTAAATGGATGTCAATGGAGGAGAGGCTTCACTAAACAGCTTTTTAGAGGAAACAGCTTATTTAATTAATCGACAGCCTATCGGCAAATCTTTAACTTTTTACACTAATAATACTTTTGGAATGACCTATTTTTAGAGTTTACACCTAAAAAAGTTTTATAAGAGAAGACACTGACTTTTTGCGACAGGTGGGATTCAGCTTGCAGCACTTCTCATTCATTCCTATGGTATCCATATACGGCAATTGAGTGTCGAGCAACTCTGACTGAAATTCAATGATGTCAAGGCTTTAATGTGATTGGTTATTAAAGCACACGTGATCCAAGTTGACCGCTGTGCTTTCTCCAAAAGTAAGTAATAGACAGTCAAACAAAGTTTTGCGATCACGATACCACGTTATTGATAATACCGTAACATCCCGATAACCAATCACACACGATTCTGTTGAGCTTATAAATGCAGTGGCCAATCAGAGGCGTTCAGATGAGTCATTGCTGAAACGTCGGTGTTTTGTTCAGTGCGTGCGCTCTAGGGGTGCAACGGTTCAATTTACTCACGGTTCGGTTTGCATCACGGTTTTGGGGTCACGGTTTCGGTACGGTTCGGTATGTGCTATGTTCAGGGGAAAAACTATATCGTCAAATAGAAATAATGAAAATAAGAACAAATAATCTAACTACAAGCAACAGCACAAATAAATAAACAGTGAAAAAATATACAAATAAAATAAACAGTGCTTTTCAGTTTTTTTAGGTAGGTCTAACATAGTTTTTAGGTACAGAAATTGAATAAATCAAATGTAAAATAACATTGCATATTTTACTGTATAAATTAAAGATTAATCCTTATTAAAGTTACAAAAGTTATTCAATCAAGAGCAGTAAGAGATTTCCTGTTGCTGTTTGATTAACATTAAGAAAGTGCTGTCACTTTAAGAGAACGCACTGATACTGTACGTTCAGCCGACTATGTCTGCTAGGATACTCACCAAGACGGGCATTTTGACATAATTTTTGTGTGAATTTGTCCATTCAAACACAATACTTCACAGAGAGCTTAATATTTGCGCACGCTCCGAGATGCAGGTTCACACGCTTCGGATGAGCGACCACACAGATCTTCTCACTGCGCGAGCGAGTTCACGTCTTCTGGCTCTTTAATATTTAAACTGGCAAGGCTTAAATGAGTTTAGTTTAAACACAGATAGCAACGTGTGCTGTTCAGGTCTCACCTGCGCTATCAACACGTGATGACGGCATAAATGACAGTTATTCCAGCATAAAGCACTCGCATTGATTAAAGAGTGACTGGTTTGTCCACGTATTGTTTTTTCTCTCTCTCATCGCTCTTGTTGTAATGTATTGGGAAGCCAGAATTTGTATCCATCAACAGAAACATGCATTAGCCGAACTCTAACAAACCATATTACAGATGCATTGTCAGATTTAAGTTGAACCGTGGTCCTAGTGTATGCCGAACCGTGTGTGGAGAACGGTACGGTTCGATTTTTTACCGAGAACTGTTGCACCCCTAGTGCGCTCACTGACTGAATCTGCTCTCTGGCAAATTCGCTCATCAGAAACAAAGTGCAGATGTGCGTACAATGTAAGTAAGAGACTCATTTCACAGTGTAAACGGCTTCAGTGATTATAATGAGAGTTTTTGAGAGTTCTTGAACTCTGGCTAGACAGAAGTCAATGATGTTCTTTGATAATGTAATTATTCTTTGCTCTCTTTCTGTACAATGAAAGTGTTACAATTAGTAATTTACAATGTTTAAAAGGTTTTGTGTAGTGAATAGATTAGTGAAATCTATTCACTACACATAAAACCTTTTATTACACTAACATTAGGCTACTTTGCCCATCACCCGTTATAGATCAACTACTATCATCTATAAAGGTGTAAAATGCATTTACTTAGAACGATTGATGGCAAACTGATTTTTTTTTACAGTTGCTTGTCATACACTGCAGTTGGCTCGTTAGTATAGCGGTATTACAATATTGCGGTCATCACAAAAGCCCTAGCACTAAATCTTATTAGAAAACTATTATGAAGGATCATGTGAAACTGAAGTAATGGCTACTAAAAATTCAGCTTTACCATCACAGGAATACATTTTATGTTGAAATATACTAAAATAGAAACCATTTTTTATTGTAATAATTTCACAATAGTGCTGATTTTACTGTAATGTTGATCAAATAGATGTAGACGTGGTGAGCATAAAAGACTCTTCAAAAACAAAATAAGAAACATCTTACCAGCTCCAAACTTTTGATAGGTAGTGTAAACTAAATTTGAGCTACAGTAAATGACATTATGAACCATTTTACAGCAACATGCTTCACCCCTCACCTCGGATCTCCTTGGTGAACTTGACACGTTGTGAATCTGTAAGGGGCTTGGTCTGCTCGTTGATGTTCTGGATGTCCAGAACCTCACACATGAACTCAATGACAGGCTGGGCTCGGTAGAAGGCTGTAGCTGAAACTGCAGCATGTGGAAAATAAAATTAAAATAGGCAGAGTTGGGCATATTCTCAAGATGCACAAAAACAAATAGAAGGAAAAGATTTAGGAAGACAAAACATACCATCTATGTTGAGCATCATGTTCCACATTGCTGGACGGACAGACTGATGGAAACCAAACCAAACCTCCCTCCCTCCTCCCAGTGGGTGGTAATACCCCTCTGGTGGTGAGAAGAAGGAACGACCTACTGGAGTGTACCTGTATCAAAAGGCGCGAAAGATGTCAGGCCAACCCAAAAAAAAAAAAAAAAGTTTACACAACTCACGTGGGCAAATATGATTTCAGAGACTGTGGCTTACCGCATGGATGGCAGGTGACGAGTGATGACATCCAGAGCCTGTACAGAATCCTCTGGGACCTCATTCAAGTGACCAGACAGAGCTTCCAGGAGCATCTGCAGACTCACCACTGACACCCACTGCAGAGACACCTTGAAGGTCTGATCCTTCCCCTCACCTGGCAATGTCACCTCCAGATCCACCTGCATCACATGTCAAGAACGCTTATATTTAAAAGGAGCTTTTCTTCTCGCAATAAGAAGTAAAACACAAGGATATTGTTATGTTTATTAAACATTTGGGAAAAAACAAATACTGCATTTGAGCATGCTTTGGTTACCCTGTCTCTCCCGATGGGTAGCGGATGTGCCGTATACATGTTCCTCTTGCCATCATAACCAGGCTGCCTGTCCCCAAAGATCTGCATCTTAAAATGTCTCACCATCGTATCCACCACCTCTCTATAGAATAAAACATCCTAAATTTACAATCATTTGAATACATTTCCACTGCTAGCTACATTTTCATGAATACATCCTCAACATAAATTAATACACACACACTACTGTTCAACAGTTTGGGGTCAGCACTTTTTTTTAGGATAATGATAAAATAATTATTTTAATCAGCAGGGATGCGTGAAACTGACCAAAAATGTCCGCAAAGACATTCATAATGTTACAAAAGATTTCTATTTAAACTTTCTACTAAGAATCTTGAAAAAAAAAAATGTATCAGTTTCCACTAAAACATTAGGAAGCACAACTGTTTTCAAGATTGATAATAAGAAATGCTTCTTGAGCACAAAATCAGCATAATAGAATGATTTCTGAAGGATCATGTGACACTGAAAACTGGAGTAATGAAATTAAATGCAAAATAAATATATGCAGCTTTGGTGAGCATAAGACTTCTATCAACAAAAAAAAAACATTCCTAGCAATTCCAAGAGGGTCCTCGCACCATTGACCCCAAATTTTTGAATGGCAGTGTAAATAAAATCTGATCATCTGTACAATTTAGAATATAAAAATGGATATTAATTTATTTGAAAGAAATCTATATTTATCTGCTTGCACTCACCTGTTGACCCGGCGGGGTCGCTTTTCAGGCTTGATGTCAATGTCATAATGGTAGACGTCGATCTTGGGGATCTGCACCTGGAAGTGATTGGCCAGCAGGCGAATCGGCTTCCCCACCGTACCCAAGCCGGGCCGGCGTGGTGGTTGGAAGAGGGAGGTAGGGGCAGGCGGGCCTGGAAGAAACAAACAATAATTTTGTTTAGATGAAGCCAAAAGACTGAACCTTCATTTAACGTAGTAGTGGCTACTGACTGTGATCTCATCTGACATATACCATACACTGACGTGCCCTTTTCTTTCATGGAACAACACAATAGGGAGAATGCCTGGCTTTCAGATTGATTAACAAGGAAGAACAGAATGACAGAGATACAAACAACTTAACAAGGCGACATGACTTGACCCTTAACCCGCAAACGGGGTAAAAAAAACCCCCAACAAAATAAGAAACAATAATAGCCAATCATTAATGACCCGCCTCCAGGCAGCCCCACGCAAGCTATCAGACAAAAGGGGGGGTGGCGTTGCAATCTGGGATGATGCTATCACAACCCACCAAATCATTTGCCTGCAAAAAACTTTGTTATAATAGTAAAACATGATGACCAACTGAAAGTTAGTCCTATTTAATCCAAATAGACACTGATAAGCAGGAATAGCTTCAAACTATGCAACATACATTCACTTCCTTATTTCAAAATTTTCAATGTTTTTTGGGGGGATGGATGGCTATTGGGGCCCATCAGAGTGATATGATGTACCCTTTTGTCAAACCGCTGTGGTTTGCAGGGGTCTAAGCCCCTCACAGACCTACACGCTCCAGTTAGCAAGCAAAGCGCCAGGAAGAACAATTGGGAGCCTCTATAACCGCTCTCTCATCCCTTCCACATACTGTCTGCCTATGGCTCCCCCTCCTCAATGCCAACAAAGCTCTCTGAACTACAGCATGAACACGGCTGGGGTGGAGATGGGGGAAA
Source organism: Sinocyclocheilus anshuiensis (assembly GCF_001515605.1). Taxonomy (NCBI): domain Eukaryota; kingdom Metazoa; phylum Chordata; class Actinopteri; order Cypriniformes; family Cyprinidae; genus Sinocyclocheilus; species Sinocyclocheilus anshuiensis. Next base: position 1,873,017 of record NW_015548236.1, on the reverse strand, counting down.
ACCTGCATTCATCAAAAACCAAGAGGACTCTATATATAGGCCACTCAGCTGTTACACCTCACATCAAGATGGAGTGTCAGACACAATCGCTAAAAGTGGGCAGCTACTGCCTTCAGTCCGTAATCAGGGTCTCACTGCACTCATTATCAAGCCTGTGGTATCCTGATGCCTTCAATTGCATTAGGAGTAAAGTAATCCATGAACAAAGGTACTGGATTGCTTATTTGATCCAGAACATCTAACACTGCCTGACCGTCTAGCAGTCATCTACAGTATAAGGGTATGTTCAAAATGGAATACCATTTCAGCATCTACTAAATACTGTTAAGCATACACTATATACTATGTACAGGGTTTCTGCAGGTTTTGTGAGATTCATAAAACAAGATGCACTTACAAAATTACATTAGATAAGTCTTATTTTGTGAACTGATGTGAAATCAATCAAAATGAAGTGAGTTTATGATTAAAACAAGAACAAATATCAGCCAGCTGGCTCAGAAAAATAAGAGAAAACATTTCCATACCCCATTAACATATTTATTCTGTTTTAAGCATAAACTCACTTCATTTTAATTTATCAGAAAACAATACTTCATGTTCAAAATGCATCTCAAGTAAATGTACCTTGATTTCAGGATAGATCATTTAGATATTTGTATTGGGGAAAAAATACTAAGGAAGATATAAATTTTTTTTGCAGTGCACGCAACATTTAATGCCATGACTTCATAAATGTAAGACTTTCTACTCTGATTTAAGACCTTTTAAGGCCTTAGAAAGACCCACAGAAAACAGCATTGGTTTTTAATTCCATGTTGTTTAAAATGTCATAACACTTGGCAGTCCAAACAAATAATCAATCACAATGACACTTAAATATTTGAGCTGTAATTTCTTCTGGTTCATTCATCAAATAAAGCAGAAATGAAACAATTTAGACAAACATAATAGGTTATCTATGCATTTTATGCATACAGAAAATCTGAATATTGTGCAAAGGAATAGTACTATGCAACCCTAAACATGACAATTGTGACAAAAATCGAGAGGGCTTTAAATTAACATGGCACATTTTTTACTCCGCTGCATCGGGAATGTCAACAAGATGAACATGTAATCGATCCTTTAATTTGGCTATGAAAAAGAAAATTCCAAACTGTATCTCTCTACTGGGGGCAAATGCAGTATCTCTCTACTGGGGGCAACAGGCTAAAAGTGTCATGCTGTGAGCTAAATGGCATGAGAGGCTTAAACTGAGGGGCAGCTGGACTAAGTGATGACTCAGTAATGACACTGAGTCTCATGACACAGGCAGATCACCTGGATTACACAGCGGATGCTAGACATGACAAAGATATGTAGGATCCATGTTAACTACTTACTGAATCACACACAATCAATACATCCAGATCTGTAAGAGGCTGCAGTTACCCAAACACAAGAGCTGCTTTTACGGCTGTTGATCTTTCATATGCTTCCCCTTAATTTTAGATTACCAAATAATACTTATTAAAATTATAACGAAACTATGTAAGATTGCAACAACATCAAAAAGAACTGTGGTTTTCAACCCATTTTATTCCTTCAATGTGTCACATTTGGGTTTAATTTTTCATCAGGCATTGAATAGATGTTGAAATGCGGGCATTATTAGCAGTATGGGAGTTCTGCTAAACATTGAAAAACAATGCAATGTTTGGCAGTTATTTATTCAATTATTTTTATTAAAGATTCCAATTTTTCTATGAATTGTTCACAATAAGACCAGAAATGCTGAACCATTAAGGTCAATTTTGATTCCATGTTGACTTTTAAAATCTTGTTTTGTAGTAACAGATAAAAACAATGCTAATTTTGGCTGGCAGAGGACACGAGACTCTGACAGCCACAGAATGTCAACAAACACAAGCGTACAGAGCTTTATTGTGCCGGAGCTCAGAATTACACAACAGTTTAATATATTGTAATCAACATGCATTGTCATTCCTGCAAACACTTTGATGGCAGATCTTTGGCATTGCCTGACCTCACAGCTGAAGAACAGAAGTTACATTTACAGAACATACATTCCTTTTCGTTTTTTAAAAAAGAATCTTTGTTACAACATGCACCTTATTCATTTCCTTATTAGAGCATGCTCTCAAACAAAGTGCTAATTAAGAGTCATTTACAAGGCTTTCACATTTGTCCAATAAACAAACGTGATTATAGACAATACAGATTGAATAAAAATGAAGTTAATGAGCCAGAAGACCTGCAAGGTTAATGAAAAGCATCACTGGAGAGAAGCAGGACACATCAGATGTTTTCAAAAGCACTGATGCATTAAACAATATAAAAACAAATGCACGGCAATTTGAAGTCAAAGCGAACTAGCTCTCAAAAAAAAAATGATACTGTACCAACATCGCTTAATTCTCATGCATGTCATGGTCTAAGATCATAATTAAGCCAATTTGTCAGAGGTCAGCGAGTTCATTCTTATAGTGACAACAGCTAGTCGTTGGCTGTGCACGGAGTTAGATACGTGACATTGGCGCTTAAAGTCCTGTCAACCGTTATCCTCTGGAATGGTCAGCATTTAGGCATAAACAAACGCACATGGGGGTCACACAAAGCGCCAACAATAAAAAAGAGGGGGGGAGAACATCCGCGCCCGTATCAACTACACCGCACGCGAGCGTTCTATTTGCGTTTCAAGCTCGCGCAAAAACATTCATAACGATATGTGCACACTTCGCTAACAAACCGTCTGGGATAAAAACATTAGAAAGGTGTTACTTTTAAAGCAGAGAACGTGTTATTTAATATGCAGGCTTGTTCATGGCAGACGCGGAAGAAAGATGCGTGTGGTTAAATTCCCACCACCACACAATGCCGTCCTGTCTTCCGCACTGGGCTAGAACCATTTAACGCTAATTCAGTAATAAACATACACTTGTTGGCTTCCCAAAATCTCCTTCGCCGAGGCAGAGTACGATTAACAACAGCTTTGTGTCGTTAGTACGGTTTTGACAAGCGGGCGTAGCGTCATAGGGGATTGTTTTCGTTTTTTCCGTCGAGGCCTAAACAGCGCGCTACCGCGGGCCCTGGTGAGGCAGCGCAACGGCCCACACTACGCTGTCATACGGCTCGTTTTTTAGCACTTACCGGGTCCGAGCGCTTCCATGGCCGAGGGCTCTCTCTCCGTCTCTGTCCCGGCCTGGCGGCTCCGTACCGACACTGAAATTGGGGGCGGTATCTCGAAGCTTAAGGTGGCTAATTTAAGAAATGGAAGGATGCGTAGATGTGCAGCGCTTGCCTGCGTTGTCTTCTGAGTGATTTAAAGCGGATCCATGGGATTTGTAAGTGCGCATGCGCGGGGACGCGAAATTCGGTTGGTGGACGCGCACATTGACACACGCAGGGAAAACGATAAAGGTTTGGGCGGTGAAGTACACGGATACACAGGCTAGCCAAGTTGTGTGTAGCAGTACATAACTTCATTTTAGCAACAGCTCATGGCACTGAAATTAATGCAGTCCAGTTGGCCATATAAATCCAGGAAAAATCTGCTGCGTGCACACTCATTTCAGTTGTAAGTGCCATTTGACACGTGCATTGATTAATAGCAAATCAGTTGTGGATGGTCAAAGGTTTAATCATTGACAAGCACTCAAAAGTTTGTGAATGTTTTTCTTTTTCTTTCTCTTTACGTGTTATCTTAACTAACAGAGTACATGAAGCATACTGAAATTTGCTTCATATTTTATTATAGAAATATCCTGCCCCCATGTGGCAACTTGCCTTTTTGCTGGAACTCTGTTGTTGTCCATTTTACAGTCAACATTGACCAATCCGACGCGTTATTGGTGTTTCAGCTCTGACCGTCCTGTCCAATCAGCACAGCCCAAAAGCGCCTAACAACCGTTCATCCAATAGCGATGCTCGAAAAGAATGACGGAGAAAGTTAAAGAAAAGCGCTCGAGCCCAGCGCGCGAAGGGTGAAGTTCTATTCGTTTACCACCATCGGGCGGGAGATGGCTGTATACATTTTGGCATTGTAAAAATAACGTTTACATTTAGATTTTATGACATTTTGGATAAAAAGACTGCTTTTTTTTTTTTTTTACGTTTATACGGCTTTGAAGTGCCTGCATCGTGCGATTGATGTAGTTTCGTACCGAATAAAACTCGAGACACGACCTAAAGATGAGCTCTCTTCTGTCTGAGCGGGTAACGTATCAGAGCAAAATAACAATATATTACTTCCAAAATACATGTAAATGACTACATTTGTTGAACAAATACTAGTTGGCAACTAATTCGCCCAACAGGTGATAACTATTTTGAATGAATTCGTCAGGTTATTTGTGTTTAGCTAACCAGCTTAGCTGTTCATCCTGTCTTTTGTCATGTAAGGCCAGAGGAATTGTGCACACTTTATTTGATTTTTTATCTTAATTGTTGCCAATGTCGAATTTCTTTTTATTATATTCCATGTAAGTTAGTGTTTACGGCAAAAAAAAAAAGAATAATAAATAAGGTGTAGGTTGCTTTCTAGTTATAATGTAACGTTAGTGCTTGTAAAAGGTATGTATATTTACGTTCTCTTGTGTTTACAAAAGCACGCGATTTATCAAATTAAAACTAGTTTTATTTTTGCAATGGAAGTCTGTCAAATTAGTATTAACATGCATACCAAATGTAATATTTTATAGCCTGTAGATCTGGCTGAGGCGGGAACAGCTGAAAGTGATTCAGATAGTGGAATGGGCTCACCAGTGGAGGAGCCTGTGATTGACACCAACATGGTCACTGAAGACCAACAAGGTTAGTTGGATAAGATCTTTTTTTATAATGGTAGAAAAACAACTATTTGAGAATTTGATTCATTTATATTTGTTGATAAATGAGCAAAAGGAATGCTTTTGACACTTCTGAACAGTAACACCTAAAATATATTGTGGGATGATAGATCCTTTTTCAACTATTGTGTTTCAGATTCAGATGAAGATATCACAGTTAGTCGGAAGGGCCGCTCTCGGAAGGCACTGCAGGACAGTGACAGTGATGGGGAGCAGGAAGAGGCTGGGATGGCAAATGCTCTGGTCCTGTCAGAGTCCAGCGATGAGGAGACAAAGACTAAGGAGACTGAAAGCATCAAAAGGAAGCGAGGAAAACGAGTATCCCATATCTCAATGGACAGTGATGAGAGTGAGCCAGAGAAAGTGGAAGTCCAAGTCAAACCAAAAGAAGCAAAGAAGAAGAGGGAGAAGTCACAGAGACGCAAAGAAAAAGAGAAACGCAATGTTGCCCTTGTAAAACGACTGAAAGAAAAAACAGAGGTGGGTGCTTAGAACATTTAACAACTAGCGGTTTCAGAATTATTTGTTTTAATCTCTTTTGTTTACTTTTTTCTTTCTTATTTTAAGGAGGCCCTTCCAATCAAAGCACTTAATGACAGTGGCTATTTGCTCGGAGACTCTGATCTATTTGACGCCCAGTTAGAGGAAGACTCTGAACCACAATTGGAAGGTGAAGAGGAAGAGTCTCTAGATGCTATCCGATCAGCTGTGAAAAAGAAGGCCAAACAAAAAGTAAGCACAGACTGTTGCTTTGACTGTCTGAAGTCACCACATGATTTAAATCTGTTATAATTACTTTTTATTATTATTTATCTCTAGCCTCATCTGTCTGAGTTCAGTGGAGATGAGGAACAAGAGAACAGGTCGCCACGCAAGGTGAGATTTTTTTATTATAGTGATACAGTATCATTGATTGTGTTAACTGAGTATAATAAAATCACTGACTTGTTTTCAGGAGAGGAAAGCAGCAAAAGCCAGCAAGCAGGCACTCAAGGAGCTTCACAGTGAGAGTCAGAGACTTGTGAGAGGTCAGTCAGAAGTTACATCTGCTAGGCTCACTAAGTGCATTTACATGCACTTTAGGAGTCTGATTTCAGTTAGACTAAAACAATCAAGTGAATGCTGTTCTTTTGAACTTTCTATTCATGCATCACGGTTTCCACAAAAATTTTAAACAGCACAACTGTTTTCAACATTGATAATAAGACTAAATGTTTCTTGAACACCAAATCAGCATATTAAGAATGATTTCTGAAGGATCATGTGACGCTGAAGAATAGAGTAAAGGGTTAGTTCACCCAGAAATGAAAATTCTATCATTATTTACTACCCATTTAAACCCATAAGACCTCCGTTCATCTTCGGAACACAAGTTAAGATATTTTCGATGGAAACTGACAGCCCTCTGACCCTCCATAGACAGCAAGGGTACTACCAAGATCAACGTCCAAAAAACGTAGCAAGGAGATCGGTAAAATAATCCATGTGACATAAAATCAGTAAGCTTTTATTTTGACGGGTTGCCGGCAAGTAAGTATATGCGCTTCTGGGTTTAGCGCTGCCGATTGTAGAGCGTCAGTGAATGAAATGTCACAGTTTTGCATTGTGCTTTGAAAATGTTAGCGGGTAGCCTAGATTTATGCTTTCAGTTTGAATAGAAAGCTTATACAGTACAGTTTGTCGATATAAAATGGTAATTGTGAGTTAACAGCTCTCAACCATGTTGGTACGCAAACGCGCGCTCTGAACTAATTTACACAGCGCATTTCTTATTTTGGTCGTGCATGCGGACCACTTATGTGCACCCCTGTGTGTGTATGTATATATATATATATATATATGGGCAATTCCAGCGTTACGGATGTGACATTCGCAGTCAAAACCTGAAATATAAATTCTCATAAATTGTATTCATTACCAATATATTGAACCATCTCTTTATATTTTTCAAAACCTCTTAAAAAAAGAGTCAGACATCAGAAAAGTTTCAGTCTATAAACCTGTTTTATATTTTAAATGAGGGAAATACACATGCATTACGGATGTGACAAAAAGGAGACACGAGTTTCTGGGAGACAACATTTTGTAGAATTTCTGCTATTTACAATGTACAAACCAGAAGCAACAATATCTGCCGAAATGAGAAGGGTTGGCTATTTACAAAACCTAAAATATAAATTTTGTTTACATTTTCATTTTTGTGTTTCACAGGAAAAATCTATGTTATGGACGTGACATCTCTCTGTTACGGATGTGACCGTTCTTAAAGCGGAATTTATCCGACTATGGAAATGCGTATAAAATGCTTTAAAAACTTTAACAGAGACTATATAACAGAGATAACAGACTTTAACAGAGATATAAAGACACAATATGTAAGATTTTTTTATTAAAATATCCAAAAACCACTAGAACAGTGTTATATATTTTGCTGATTTGTGTACTTACATTATCCCAAATGTTTCGAAGAATGTTTAAATCCAGAGAAATAAGCAATTTTAACTAGTGACACAGACGTGTCCATAGTGTCATTGTGTCGCCTGCATCATAACCCTCGATTTCCGGTTTTGTTTTGTAGAAAACATGGAAACACCAAAGACACTTTAAAGGGGTCATATGATGTAGAGACCTGCACTCCCGCGGGAGTACCGCGGGACCCAACACAATAGGGTGTGGCGCGGGACAACTCTTGATGGGCGAGTGCGGGTGCGGGCGGGAAGAGACTCGTGTGTGTGCGGGATGCGGGAGAATAAAATGATTCGCGGGACTCCCGCAAAATAGAAATTATCTAAACATAAAGTGTCTAAAACATAAACATTTTTATTTATCTGTTGCACAAAAGCAAAAAGAACAACTAATAGCTATTAACATTAAAATGATTGACATGCGCAAGCTAGGCAGAGTTTCTATTTATAACACGTGTTTAAAGGGTTGCGCAGTGTAGCCAATCACAGACTCAGCTGTTGATTTCTGGAACGCAATGGCCAATCAGAGGTGATTAAGTTAGAATCTACTCACCGCAGTGAAAATCCTCTCATTTTAACACACGAAGTGTAGACACCGTGAAAGATTAATTGTGCATATATTTATTGTGTTATAACGGAGCTTTATGAGATCGCGATTAACTGAGATGTCAACTTTTAGTGATA
>NW_015548236.1:1856144-1864934 GCF_001515605.1 Sinocyclocheilus anshuiensis | reverse complement strand
ATAGATTACTTTTATGCGGGCTTTTGCGGGCGGGAGCGGGACAAAACATGAATGTCGCGGGCGGGAGCGGGACCAGATAAGATATATTTCTGCGGGTGCGGGACAGAATCAGGCAGGAGCGGGACTGAAAAATCCGTCCCATGCAGGTCTCTAATATTATGCGATTTCAATTTTTCCTTTCTCTTTGGAGTGTTACCATGCGATTAATCGTGCAGCCCTAATAGAAGCAATCAAAACCAACAAAAGAGCAATAATATGCAAGTGCTATATTAGTATAATATTATAGTGTTATATTTCAATTTCACAAAGAAACATGCAGAATTTTGTCCAAGCAATAATAAAAGGACACATTTATTTATAATTTGTCTTAAATCTCATGTTGTAAAAAAAAAAAAATCGTAAATCGAATCGTGAAATCAAAATCGCGAATCGAATCGTGAGTTGAGTAAATCGTTACATCCCTAGAACCCACTATTTCCTAAGAATGTGTCGATTAATGTAGACTGACGTTGTTCAGATTACTTAATTTAATAATAAATAATGTAGTGTAGTGCACAGACTTTATAATCATTGTGAAATTGCTGTTTATTTTGCTGCACCGGCAGTTATAGGGTTAATGCGGGAGAGACGAGAGAGTTAGTTAGGTTGGTGCGCCTGTATACAGCTGTTCTGTGTTCTGATTAAAAGTTAAGACAGAGCGTCTTTTGTCTGTCATTCTTCAAACATTACAGTAGACATATTTTGGTTTACAAACTGTATTGTCACATTAGCACTCGGCTAACATATCCACCATTATTGTTTTAAGTGTTCACAGTTTAGCAGCTAAACTTAAGCTGTGGGCACAATTTGCTTGCATAAGTGTTTTTGTATTTTATGTCATTATTATAAGAACTGATTGGAGCACTATATTATTGTTTTATGTAAAGGTGCTTTGTCAAGGGTAGCGCTCGCTAACTTGCTCAAGGACTCCTCTCTGAGCCAATCACAACAGGCTTGGCCAGCTGACCAATCAGAGCAGAGTAGGCTTATGGAAGGGAGGGGTTTGTTCCGAACTTGCTTGGAGCGAATAGTTTCGAAATCATTGGCAAATGACTCTATTGTTAAATGTATGTTCTGAGAAAATTACTGTTTTATGACATTAGATGCATTTAAACCAGTTGTAGGGGACTCCAACACAATATTAGGATGCTTTAAAATACCATATGACCTGCTCTTTAACTAATCGCACATTTATATTAAATCAATATACTAATCCATAATAAGCTTCAATATATTCCACGCTCAATCATAAGCATAAAGTTTGCCACAAAGCACAGGCAAAAGTAGCCTAATGATTATTAATGTATAGAAAAATTAGACATTTTAATTATTTATTTATAAACTAATGTTTTCTTGTTGGCTGCAAGATGAAATTCACAGTGCTGCTGATTCTTATCTCCACAGTACTAGATGTGGCTTTAGAGAGAAATGAAACCTTCAGATTACATAAACAGGGAGTATTTAATTTTGTTTTTAATTGGTTCGTTTAAAAGTAGACATTTCAAGCTTTCTATAGACATATTTCTTTTGTAGCCTATGTGAGACACATGCTGAGTTTTGGTTCTTTTTTGAGAAGCGCTCCAGTTCACAGAGACGGCAGAAAGCCCATCCTGTTTGTTTTCATTATTTTACAAAAGCACGTTTTGTTGTTGTTATGAATTTACATATATAAAATCAGTTTTGAACTGATTTTAAATGGTTTCATTTTCAGGAAAAAATGCAAGTGATCGCGCGGGCGCCTCCCTGTCATGCATACGCATTAATATTCTGCACAAACACTTGAATATGGGCCAAAAATGTAGCACATTTATGTAGGTTAACGCTAGAGTTTGGAATCCACATTAAAATAAATCTTCACCAGTCTACATCCAAGACAGATACAGTTATATAACCTTTAAATTGAATGCTATTTGACATTTTAAAATTATTTAACAGACTAACGCTGCTCCAATTCATTGATCAAGATTAAACGGATGCTGCTGGGAAAAAAAGATTTTAATGACTTGCTTATGCATTAAATAACTAAGATACAAAAAAGGTTAAGTAAAATATGCTGATAATAGGCATATTGTACAAATATTTATAAAATAGACTCGGACTGCGAATAAGACTGCATATTCACGTTTTGCATCTGCATAACAAAGTGAAAAACAATAAATGATAACCCCACATGTGCACTGAACATGCAAAATCTTTCACTCTGCTTGCATGCAGCGCATAGCGATATAGTTATTTGAAACACATAAAAGGTTTAGATAAGATAATATTGACAATGAACATTAAATTACATTTGAAACATTTTGGGCTATTTTTCCTTCAGTCCGCCTGTGCATTTCTGACCCGCACAGCAAATGCGGTCTAAATCTCTGCAATGTTCTCGTTGAGAATGCAATTTCTGAAATGTTACAATATGAATTAATTTCTAAAATGTTATACGGAAAGCCTGAAACAGATCACAACAGTATAGACATACACAGGCTATCAGTCATCAGCAACATGGTAAACATGGTCACGTCCGTAACGCATTATTATGGTTGATGAGCAAAGAATGGAAATGAACTGTTGATCATAATTAGTATGGCTATAAGTTGGCTTTGTACAGAAAGTTTCAAGTTAATTGCATTAATAATTACTATATGATATAAACTTAATCATTAAAATGTTACGGACATGACACAGTGCTGAAGCGTCCTGACCTCATAAATCTAGTCCTTATAAATCCAAAAATCATCGCTGTTTAGACAGTGAGTTTATTTACTTTTCAGACAGGGCTCCATCTTTCTACAAAATACTTACTGTTGACAAATTAATAAATGGGCAGTCTTTGATCTCTCATTTGAAAACATGAAATACAGTCGAATGAAAATTTAATTTTTCTTTAGGTGCACCCCCTCAATGTGGTGGATAAACAGAGATTTCCTTAAAATTTCTATTAAAGCACATTCATGCTGTAAAATACAGACCTAAATGCACAAGTTAAACAGGGTTTTATTCTTTTGGTAAAAAAATAATTTTTTCATGGTAAGGATGACTTTTGCATGGAATTGCCCATATATCTCCAAACGTGTGGTGTAGATGGGGCAAATATCACTTCAGGATAATAAAAAAAAAGTTGCTCTCTGACACTGCTGTCTTTTTATATATTTGCAGAGTCTATGCTCAATCTGCCATATTATATGCCAGAGCCCAAAAGTATTGACCAGTTCTTCAAGAAAAAACCTCGTACTGAGGGTCGTGCAATGGCTTTGCTCAAGTATGAGATCAAGTCTCTATCACTAATGAACTAATTGATCTCCTGTATATGTTCATACAGTAGAAATTACCAGTGTAATCTTTTTTCACTTGTCCTTAAGGTCTGCCAAGTACCAGGCTTGTATTTTAGAGCGCACTACACAACCACCTTCAGATCAAACCACAAGATCTCGGCACATGCTAGAGCAGGACTCAAGCCCTCCAACAGAATCATCTCTGGGTAACCAGTCCTCCACCACATCCCTACCTCTAGAAGACACAGCCACCAGCACTCATCAGGACAATCCTGCCAATGATAGCAACCCACAGACCTCAAGCGAAGCAGATGTAGAACATGACATAAGCACTGACGAACCCAAACCTGTGGGTCAAGAAAAAGAAACTCCCATTGAGCAAGAAACTGAGGGAACTAAACACTCCGACAAGGACCAAGAAGAGCAACAGGTCTCAGTTGATCAGGCCCAGACTGCTGCTCAGATGCTCAAACCACGCAAGGATAAACTAGCCAGATTAAGAGAATTTGGTCTAGATCCTCCTCCTGTGGCAAAGTTGTGTGCAGATGATGGGGCTTTTGTCCAGTTGGAGCCACCTCAGGAAAACCCAGGTGAGATTTCTGGATTATCACTTTTTAAATGTCCTTCACCGTTTTCCACAATTAGTGATTGATTTTGTGTGTGTAATACAGCTCTGAAAGCACTACAGGAACGCTTCATGAAGCACATCCAACCTGCTCCTCGCCCTAAAAGGGAGCGCACATTGCAGCTCAATGTGGTGAGGAAAGACAGCGCCCCCTCAGGACAGGAAGAACTACGCTCTGAATCAATCACAATAACTGTCAATGAGGGAGAGGATGAGCCTGCAAATGTCAAACCAGGTACAATCACTATTTTTACCACAGTGCTTTGATTTCCAGGTATGGAAGCCGTTTTAATGTTTTTTTTTATTACTCATTGTTTGCATCTTTGTAGGTGAGAAACTGGTACTGTTGAAGTCTCGCTTGCTACAAGCCATGGCCATCCGCAGGAAGGAGGAGAGGGAGCGCAGAGCTGCTCTACATCGCCTTGACAATGAGGATTGTGAGGAAGAAGAGGAAGCAGAGATGACTGAGTCAGAGGATGAAGAGGTACAAAAAATTGGCATTACTTTTGGATTGGTTAATGTTTTAAAAAAAAATTCCCCAGATCTACTACTCTTTAACATGACTTTTCTCATTTTATAGTCAACAATTTTAATTTTATTTCCATTCATTTTTTTTAGGGTGTTGATGAATTGTTGGATGATGGTGGTGATGATGAAGTGGAGGAGGGAGAAGAGGCAGTGGACAAAGAGGAAGATGAAGTTTCAGTGAAAACATGCCCTTCCCCTGGCTTCAAAAGTCCCTCTCCAACTCCAGCAGACACTGATGGAACATTGATGCTGTTTGCTGGCAACTCCTGTTCCCGCACAGGGTACGTGTATGTTTCCTAATTGGGCTGCAACACACTTTCTGTAGTCCATACTAACTGAATGTCTTTTTCTGTCCAGGGATGGTGTAAGAAGATTAGGCCCAGCTGGCCATGAAGCTGACAATAAAATGGGTGAGTTACATACTCTGTTTTACTGTTTCTTATTTAAAACAATAAGTTATTATACCTGTTGCTCCAACAACTGGTCACTCTTTTAGTATTGGTAGTATCAAATATATGTGAAATCAGACTGAATTTTTGTTATTTTTCACAGAGGAGGATGACACCCTTTCATTGGCTAAGGACAGCAGTCATAACAGTAGCTTTGAGCTGATGGGCTCAATGATCCCATCATACCAGCCAGTCAATAGAGCTGCAGGCAGAGGTCTGTCCAACAGTGCGTTCCGCTCTCCATCTCCCTGCCTCTTCAGATCCAGCTTCCTTGGCTCTGCTTCAAAGGTGAGGGTCTCTTGGAACTCCTGAAATGAAGTTTGTTTGGCCTAATTTTTGCAAAATGTCACATCATTTTACCGCTGTTTAGTTAAATTTTGTGAGAGATATCCAGTCATTTCAACAGCCATGCAAGGGCAAAAAAAAAGCTCCCACACAAATTTCACTTGTGCTCAAGTTATTCTTGCAAATTTGCAGTTTTGGCCAACAAAAAGCTGTGCCTTCACTGAATGTAACTAATGTGTCTTCTAAATCTTAAATGCACATAACAAGGTGACCGTTAAATTTGAGTTGTAAATGACAATGATTTGCCATGTAAATTATCTTTTAAATTTGTAATTTAACAGACACTAAATATTTTTTCAGAGCTCAGGTAAGATGTCCGAACCCTCCCTCTCCCTCCCTGTGGAGGATTCTCAAGACCTTTATGCTCCCTCTTCCTCGAGTGAGTCCGCCCTCCCTTCGGCTGGGGACTCCCAGGGTCGCTTCTCACTGGAGGAGGACACCCACTCCCAGCTACTGGATGCCGATGGCTTCTTAAACGTCGGTCCCCGCGGTGTGCCAAGCCGTTCCCACAAACGGCAGCTTATACTAGACAGTCTGGATGAAAATGCCATGGATGCTAACATGGGTGAGCTCCTAGGGCTCTGCTCAGGGGGCTTCGGAACAGGGCAGACCCAGCCAGGGGCTTCTCAGCCTGCAGCAGAGGATGAGCTGCTGGGGCTGTGCTCTGGAGCTTTTTCCACACAGCCTGAAGAGCCAGTCGTCAAGCCCAGGGAGAAGAACAAGACCATTGAGCCAGAAGTGCAACGAGGTGAGAGTCGAGGCAGCTCAGAGACAGACATGGACCAGCTGCTGGCTCTCTGCTCTGGCAAGTTCACAGGAAGCCCGTGTAAGTCTTGTGTTGTTTATACTGAGGGTTAAAAGGATACGTGTTAAGTTTTGTAGGTAACAAACTCTATCTAATCTGTTTTTAGCTGCGTCGTCGCTGCGATCAGTCTCAAGTCCTGCCTTTGAAAAGCCATCTGAAATGAACAGGTACTAAGCTATAATCGATGTGCATGGATTCATTGCATATCCTTGAAAATTATAGTTTGTATTTTGTTGCTCCAAATACTAAATGCTTTATACCCTCATACTGTCCCCATAGGAACAAGAACATAGAGGAAGAGGAGGAAGGTGACTGTGAGTTCCGGCTCCTGTCAGATGTAGACAGCCTCAGTGAAAAGGTACTCAGCAGATAAAAGATCTTAAAAAAACATTTGTTACTTTGCCCAATGTGTTCAACCAGTGGTGTGAGTTTAGGGTGGGACTACCTGTTTGTCCAGAAAATGGGGGAGTGTTTTCAGAAAAAAAAACCTGGGTCTTTTTTTATGAAATAAAAAGAAATCTACACTGCAGCGGTGAATGTGAATGTTTGCCTGTATTTGTTACTACTCTTTCAGTGCTTAGTGCTGTAAACATTTGTTTTTAATTTAAGGATGAAAATGAGGATAAATCAGATGCTGAAGAAGAGGAAACTGAGAACGAAGAGGAGGAGGAGGAGGAGCAGGAAGAGGAAAGGGAAGCGGTCTTTGGACGACGCACTGGCAAAAATAAAATGTATGTCTATTTTTGTTTTTCAGAGATATTTATGAACAATGTAAGTCGTTTAAAACCATTTTAATGTGGTAGAGGTTGGGAATTACTGCTTAATGAATATATTTCATCTTATGTGACCGTGGTTTTATGTGTGTGTATTGATATCTATACATGTTATTTGTGTCCCAACAGCCGTTTAGCAGAGTTTGTGGAATCCGAGGCAGAGTTGTCTGGCAGTGATGTGGGCAGTGAGGATGAGGATGATGGAGGTGGTGATGAATACGAGGAGGAGGAGATAGAAGAAGATTTACCATCAGATGAGGAACTGATGGACCAAGTTAACAAGATTCACATGTAAGAAATGTATCTTAGTCCTCCACTGACTTGCTCTTTTAGTAGGTGGTGGAACAGGTGAGTACTTGCAAAAGCAGCTGAAATGCTTGTTCGGTAGCTTTGCGTTTTACAGTTAACAGCACAAGTGGGCTTGTCTGCTGCTAGAAATTGTTGTAACCTCAATGTGCCACATGGGGGAGCCAACCTATTTATCAAAGCTAAGCTGGGTACTTCTGTTATGCCATGTGATCAGTCAACTCAACAAGTGTTATAAATGCCTTAAACCTGGTTGCTTTTAGAAATAACTGCACTTCTTCTGTAGACTGTCATAGTCTTTTACTAGGAACATGAGGCTCATTATATTCTTCCTACAGGAAGCAGGTCTTGGATGATGATAAGCGAAGACTGCGGCTGTATCAGGAGCGTTACCTCGCTGATGGAGATCTGCATTCTGATGGACCTGGACGAGCTCGGCGTTTCCGCTGGAAAAACATTGGTGAGTTCAGCATGTGATCTGGATCCCACCCCTCAGTAAACTGATGTTGAGTGTTTGAACTTGACCGTGCTTCTTGTAGCAGCTAACTGGAGTAGATGTGTCTGACCTGTATTCATGTAGTTTTTTTTTTCCCTGTTTGTTTTGTCCAGATGATAACTTTGAGTTTGGTGGAATGGGTCCTGATGGAGATGAGGAAGAGGAAGATGAAGAAATCGATCAACTAGAGTTGCAAAGACGTAAAGAACGGCTAGAGAGGGAACAGTGGTTGAGAGAACAGGTGTGTGTAATGCCCGGTTCAGACTGCACGATTTTAGCCCGATTTTGCCACGATTTGCTTGACGTAGGGTGTCGTGGGGATTCGTAAATGACAATGGGCAACGGTACATAAGATTCCATCGTTTCAGCACGTGTAGTCTGTCATAGTGGATGACAACCAAAATGTTCAGCAATGTTTACACTCTTGTTTTCGGAAGTCAGTCGCTAGTTCCGCTTTCTCGATGACATCACGTGCGTCGTTAAAGACGGCACGCGATGAATGGTCGGGAAGCAACGAGTAGTCTGACATGTTTCTTGTCCACGACACGACAAGATTTTCTATCTATCGTGACCAACTATCGTGAACGACAAAAATATTGTGTAGTCTGAACCCAGCATAAGAAAAATAAATGCTATGTGTTCATGCTTGTGTGCATGTGTCTGACTTGGATCCTGTTCTGTAGACTGAAGCTCAGGCCAAAAAGGGAGAGGATGCAGATGATGTGGAAAAGATTGAAGAGGAGGACAGTCAATTTATGAAGCTAGCTAAGAAGCTAACGGCTAAGAACCTTCAAAAGAAAGGTACTGAAATGCTCTGAGATTGTAAAGATTGCAGAATCACTATGCACTAATTCAGGTTTTCTGACAGTATTTAGGACTGTAGTGCTGATTGACTATTTGAAGAGTTTGGTTCCAAAACACGATAAACTATTTTTTTAAGCCATTTCACTTTGAATACACCCGGCATCCTAGTTTTCCTCATCTATTTTGTAATTTGTGATCAACAAACAACAAACATCATCTGCACGATAAATCGCATGTGATTGTCATGCGCATCTCGTCAGTAAAGCCGGTTCTGTGAATCGTAAATCTCCATCACGTGCTTTCAGATTGAGTGGCATTTAATACACAGAGCCGTAGATCACTGCTATATCGCGT
>NW_015548236.1:1841819-1856036 GCF_001515605.1 Sinocyclocheilus anshuiensis | reverse complement strand
ATTATGGTCATTTTCGTCAGTTAAGGCTCGTTAGCATTCAGCCTGCTTTAAATCAGACACAGAGATGCAGTGCGGTAAGATCGCATTTATTTGAATTAATTAATTATATAATTTATTTGAATTAGCGAAAGAGAGAGAGGGATGAAAGTTGCGTGTGTGAACCTGCGTCTGCGCGCCTCTCTCTACAGGCAATGAGGCTTAGTTACTTCAAAAACAGCGATTTTACCCCCTCATTGCAGAGAAATATAAAGTTTCGAGTCAGTAGCCTGTCGTAGCTATTTTACTAATAAAAGTTTCCGTGCTGTGTTGTCGTGTGCTATGTGTGTGCGTGCGTCTATGAAAGCAGCGTAGCCTAGGCTACTGCATATAGTTTTAGTTTAGCTATAAACCCGAGCCCAACCCGAAGCTATTCATTAAGCATTAACCCGAACCCGACCCGAAACCCAAAAGTATTTCAGGACCCGTCGGGCTCGGGTCGGGTAGCAGACCTCTAGTTCAGAGGCTGTCATATGTGGATCAACTTTTACTATGTTGTGTATTTTCAACAGTTTCAATATGAAAAATAACTTTTATATTGATTCAATGGATTTATTGCATTTTGGGGAAAAAATAATAAATCATTGAAAATCAAAATCTGGATTTGAATTTTTAATGTTATTATAACCTAAAGATGCTATGTGAAAGTTTGAAACAGAAAATAGTGGTTTTCATCTTGCCACATTCTTGGTAAAGAAAACACATTTTTACTCAAATTAATCAAAATGGATTTATAGCGTTTTGGAACCAAGCTCTTTTTTTGTTTGCCCAATGATGGACATTTTCTCCTGGATACACTTCTAAAACTGTCACCTGTTTACAGACCCTTCAGCTGCTCCTTTGCAAGAGAAGGCGGCTCCCAATATCAACCAGTTCCGAAAGCCATTTCAGCCCGCTGTGGTTAGTATCCACAGCACACTCCCTCATGCTGTTCTCTACTTCCTGTGTACATTTTAGTTTATTAGTGTTGTTTTTTTCTAGTATTTGTTATAGCAATTCCACTGTGAACTTGTTTAAATTGCTTTTAAGAGGAAATACTGTCACAGATTTGTAATCTTTTGACTTGTACTTTATCTCCAGGTCAAGAGAGGCTCATTACTTAGTCAGCCTCGAGCAATGTTGCAAAAGTTAGCCAGCATCTCTGACAGCAACCCCTTGGCCCCTCGTAACTCACGAGGCTTCCTCTTCCAAACCCTGTCACCGGAAAAAGAGCCACCAGCATCAGAGGGACCCAGAAAACAGGTACTTTGTTTGATCATTAAGTTTCCATATTATTTACATTTTTACAAGGATATTTTACTATGGAGTTAGAATAACATTTTATGGAAAGGGAGTAGAACCAAAAGAAATGCTGAGTTTTCCTTGTTGCATGATTTTTGAATGTAGTTATTAGTTCTACCACCGGATGGAGCTGTAGTCTTAGACACCTCAACTTGTAGTGTCTTAATTAACAAACATTTTAATTACTTCACCACTCAAGATAAATGTTTTATTGTATAATGATAGCTTTTTGTTCTTAAGTATGAGTAAAAATGAGTAAATTAACTTTGCAGATTAAGAAAAGAGGACAGATGGACTCTTTTAGCCCTGCTGCTAAGCGGCCATGTCTCGGGAACTCCCTCAAACCTACAAGACCACCACAAAGTATTTTCAGCTATCTGGAAAACTGAAGTTGCTTCCAAACTTCCCAGTATTACTAACAATTAATACATAATTATATTTGTCCCATTGTCCATACTAAATGCTATGATGTTGAGAGTTTATCTTGTATCATGTAAATATTGTGATTTCTCCTTTTAAGTGATGTAATTGTATTTGTTTTTGTAAAATTGTGTATTAAAGTGTATTTTAAATCATCACTGCTATTTGCATTTTTACTGCCAAGAATTTGTCCTATTTAACCTGCTCAAACAGATACCAAGACATTTGTCTGGTTATGCTTGGATTACTGTGTTTTTGAAGCGATTCTAATCCAGCTCTTTTCTGGAGTTGGAATTTCCTTCCTTCTTTTTTTTTTTTCTTTTTTTTCTTTTTTTTTTAAGATTAACCTTGCTCCAGGCTGGACACAGCCTCTGATTTGTGACTATATTGTCAAGAGAATACTGAGATCATTCTCAGAAGCCACTGAATAATTTTGAGTTCATTTGTAACATGCGACTTTTAAGCGAGTTTGGTTCCAGCAACATGCTGAGCCTCCGTCCGCATCACTCATTTCGTTTTAACCAGTGATCCCAAAAAGAAATGCTCTATTGAAGATAATTGACCTTGTCAAACTAGAAAACTAATTCCATGTTGCCTGCCAAGCCATGTAGTCTATGTTTGTGTATATATGGAGAGCTTCTGGGCAACTGGTTGAATGTGCAGTAGCTGCCATGCTGGATCTGAGTGGTGGCTTTTGACAGCAGTGCCAGGGGTGAGTCCCTCTGGGTTCTGTCACTGCTCAAACTGCCGGGATGGGAGACGTGCAACTGAACTGAGGGAAATGGGTCATAACTGCAGGCTGCTCGCATCCAAACAAGTGCTTCAGTTTTCTGGCAACAGCACGCTTTTACTGCAAGTTATCATGCATGTGCGGGACACAATCCAGCTTTTTTATTATTATTTAGTGGCATAAGCTTGTCTAACCTGTAGTGTTTTACAGGTAATATGTTTTTGAACTCATACAGCAAGTGTTGAAGCTCATTTTACGAGGCAACTTCAAGCATCTCTTGTCTCTTGCTCTCATCTTCATTCCCGTTCCTTCCCCAGATTGTTTGCTTGATGTAGATGATTTTCCATGTGACAAAGCCACAGGCAGACTTTTTATTTGATGTATTTTTCATGTGTTAAGGCTATTATTGAGAGATGGAAGGGGGAGAGAGTAGAGACAGCCTGAAGGTGCTACACTTGAATGGGGATGTTGGACAGAGTGAGGAGGGTGGGAGAGAAGAGTTCTTTTCTGTCGCCAGCAATTGCTTGTCATGGGATAGGGAGGGAATGTACTTACTGAGTCTGTTTGATGTGCAAGCACCAAAACACAGTCACACAGTGCCTCATGATAAGCCGTCATAGACCTACAACAAAACTGCAGGCCCATTAAGGGGTATAAACCTGGTTGCAAAATAGTCGTCCTTAACTCTTTTCTGATGAGTTGGGGGTATTTTACACTTTGTAGGACTTAAGTTTTAAGTTTTTTTTTGTTGTTGTTGCAAAAAATATTGTTTCCTGCAATCTCGCGCAAATCAAATTGTAGCTTAGCGCCTTTTGCACAGATAGCTAACCGTCAACTGTCATTTCAAGTAAAATAAAGGTTTCTGAGACGTATTTAATTCTATAATAATGACACGGTATGTATATTTTGTTTATGTATTGCCAGAATTGATAATAATGATAAGTAAATATATATATACTTTAAGACCCTATAACTTTTATTATTTGTTTTGACACCTTTTTTCAGGGTTCAAGCCTTAATTTAGAGCCCCCTCTTTTGTTCAAGACTTTAATTCGTTTTTCCCACACTGTTTTCCACTCATTTCACCGGTTTCCATCTTATGTGGTCCCTTCCCAGTTTAGGAAGTGAGTCATAGCCCAGTGGTCCGTTGCAGTACACGGGAAAAGAGAGCGGATGGGAGGGAGAGAGAGAGAGGAGGAATCAGATTAACATCGCTAGAGAGAGTCGGTCGGAGGAGGGGAAAACAGGGAGGACACTGTATCTTATTCGCGGACGAAAAACGGACAACAAACCGTAAGACAATACCCTCTAATAATTGATTCTCAAACGTTATTGTCAATCAGCCATTTATGTAACGGCTAGATAAAATTGGAGGAGGTTTAGGCGCTCTGTGGATGTGAGCTGTTTTTCGCCGCGTTCCCGGCCGAGCGAGCGAAGCTGAGAGATGGGGTGAGACTAGCGTAACGCCGCTCGCTCTTACGTAATCCAACCTGTATTTATCTGGATTCTATTTATCAATACTTTTTTTTTTTTTCTTGGTTTTTGCGATTGACTGTTGCGGATTTGTTTTGCTGATTATCTGAATCGATAACATTTATTTTGATAACGTTTGTGCTCGTTAGGCAGCTAGTCGAGCATCGAGCTCCAAAAAATGCGTTTGATTGGTGGTTTAATGTTCATTGATTTCCTTCATGCATCGTATATATTTATTTTAACGCGGCGCTTCGAGCTGTTCCAATCGAATTGCACGAATCGTCAAGTAAATTACAGCAGGAATTTTAAATATACCGAAATGCACCGAGCCGTTCAGGTTAGCACAAATTTTCGGTCCTGTTCTTGGGGCGGAATTGGACTACTTGCAGATTTTATGTCCTCAATCATTTTATTTGCGCCTCAGGCGCGCAACCCTGAATCGCTGGTTGCTGTTCTTCAGCACCACAGCGCCTGTCACGCCGAATGATTGACAGGCCCCCGAAGTTATTACGTGGCTATATCTGTGAGAGGACATCTGAATATTTCATGTCACCGAAATGGAGAACATGCCGTGGAATTGCACCACTGAATATTTCATGTATTATTTTAACCATTATTAGCGAGGGATTTTAGCCACAGATATTATTTACAGTGTGTTAGTGGCCTTTCAGCACTTTTCTGTTTTGTCTGAAACTATATTCAGACAAAATATAATAATATAATGTATTACTTTGCTTTTGCATCCTGTAAAGACTCTTCTGTCAAACCACTAGTGTGTTAGTGGCCTTTCAGCACTTTTCTGTTTTGTCTGAAACTATATTTGCAGCCAAAATATAACAATATATTGTATTACTTTGCTTTTGCATCCTTCTGTCAAACCACTAACTCTTTTTTTTTTATTTATTTTTTTTTATCTGCCCTTTTCAAAGAGCGAGTGAATCTCAAACAAAACTGAAAATGCTTCAGCAAGATCGGGCCATGAACCCTGTCCTTGGAAGTCAAGCTCTGGTTGGACCACCGTCAACTCTGCGCATCCATACCAACAGTCAGAAGAGATGTGAGAAAGATGCTAACTTTAACTTCCTGGGACAGGATGATGGCCCCATGACAGGAGATGAAAACCGCAACCAGGTGCGTCCAAGAGCTTTGGGCCGTGATCTGCCTCTTTCTGCCAACCACTATGGACCTGGACCCCTCTCCCCCTTGTCTCGTCTGCCATGCTGGAGCCCTTTGGAGCCTCTTCCTGAGATTGAAAGTGGAGACGATATGGGCAGCAGAGTGCCTCCAGATGGCGCAGAACAAGGCAAGGTTGATGAAGAGATGAGGAGAGTGACGGATGATGAAAAGAAGGCGTTGGGAGAGAATGAGAAAGTAGAGGACCTACTGGATGATGACGAAGAGGAGGATGGTGTAATAGACTGGGCTGACAGTGATGAAGAGTTTGAATTTGGTTACAGGTCAGAAAGCTCTTCCCCACTCAGCACAGAGAGTGGTGACATCGGGGTCGCAGGGGCCCACAATTCCATCTGGGATCAAATCTGCCGAGAACGTCCAATGGCAGACAATGGGAATGCATCTGTGGACACCCTGAAAAACCAAAACCAAGTGGATAAGAAGGCAGAGCGGCGTAGAGAGAGCCTGGAGGGCGCTGATGCAGTTGAAGACGGCTCGTCGGACTCGGACACCGACCCCTGTTCTGAGCTGCCGGAACTTATGGAGGCTGTTTGGACGCTACAGGACCGGGAGAGGTTTAAGGCACAGGAGATGGAGAAGCATCAAGTCCAACTGACTATGTATCGTCGCCTGGCCCTTATCCGGTGGGTTCGCACCTTACAAAACCGTGTCCAGGAGCAGCAGAACCGGCTCCAGTCCAGTTTCGACATCATTCTTACGCATAGGAAAGAGCTTCTGCGCATGGGTGCTGCCACTGTTGCCCAATAACAGACAATCTGAGAAAAGTCATGAGACCAGCTGGTGACTATTATCATGTGAAAAGTAATCTTTGTGCATCTTATTCTTTTGAATCAAATTACCTCCTGGGTCTCTGAACTATTTTGCCCTATAATGTTCCATAATGCTAAACTTTTATCACTATCATAAATGTGGTTAAAAGTTCTCCAGAAAATCACCTTGAACTGTGCCCATGTGGTTACTGATGTCTCTGAACTCCTCCAACCTGATGTTTTTAAAAAAAAGTTGTATAAATGTTTTTGTGTGGTATAAAATAAATTATATTTAACAATGCACAATGTGTCTTTTTGTGAAATGCTTGCAAATGTTTTGAAGAGCAGTACATTGTAAAAAATATTCTGTTGACCTAAAAATGCAATTCTTGTGGTAACATCTAAATTATTTTAAATTTAAATCAAATATATTATTGTTTTGACTAAATCAGTTGTTATTTTATGTTACACCAGTAATAAATCGTTTTAGAAGTCAGATCAGGTCGAAATTGTTCCTTAGGGTAACAACAGCACATGTTCATTTGATCACATTTCCAGCCAGTGTGTAAAAACAATTCAGACAAATTTAGTACTGACACATTATATAACAATATTTGGCCATTCTTATGTTCTAAGGCTTGATATTGCTTCAACATTATATATTCAAGACCCTCTCTTGACCTTTAATGACAGTGCTTTCTTTAAGAACCACACAGTGTTCAATTGTTTCTCCTTATCACACAGAAAAAGTTCTGGATGAGAGTTTTAAATCAAAGTGGCCTACATCAATCTAAATAGCACGGGTTCTATATCTTGTTGCCCCGGGCTGAGAGCGTCTGGCCTTCTCTGTGTATGCATGTGTCTTGAGTGTTTACGGAGATACCAGTGTTTGTCCTATAATCCACAGTCAAAGCAGAGCTGCAGGGTAAGAGTTGCACTGGTTCCTTGTCCCTGAGGGATATTGGACAGAGCGCGCCTCGGGGCACCTGGTCCAATCAGGCCCGGTGAGCAGCCTGCAGGTCCAGTAAGACTCGGCAGCCAAAAGCCCGGGGCAAAATGAGGGATAATCCGAGCGAATTTTTACTACTAACCGTGTGCGCTTATCACACCCTTTTGCGAATATACTGAAGAATTAACATGTTTAATGATTTGGTTTGTCGTCTTTGGCTCAATGTCACACTACCAAAAGTGCGAGCTAAGAGAATTACACATCTTTGAACGCGTTTTTGTCTCGGAGCGCAAGTGTTGCAAGAATTATCCTAGCCAGATACAAAATGTTAAAGAAAACGTGCGTTTTACAAGGGATAACATTTCTCGTTTAACAAATAACGACAGCTCATTTACGTATATGCAGCACATTGGGAAAAAAATTGAAAATAATTTATCAGTTTAGGATAGTGTTGTTTTCTTTCTGAAATCTGTCGAGGATTTCGCGCGCAACCCAATTTTTTGGCGCTTCTCGCAAAGTTTGCTAACCGTCAACTTTTCTGAAGACGTGTTAAACACAGCACTTAAAGTTTTTGTGCTATTTGAATCTGTAATAAGGTTAATACCGATAGTAAGTTACTTAGGTTGTATCGATGAACTGTCAGGTAAAGGCTAACGTACAGCTCTGCCTACTGTTGCCATAGTAACTTCTTCAGGTAAAAGTACATCTGTTGAGTTAGAGCCCATTAACTTTTAGGCCCAAGTTAAGTGATTACTTGAAAACTATGTTAAAACATAATATAAGTTTATGTAATAAGCAGGCTACTTTAAGCTCCATTCATTCTTATCTTGACTTTCGTTTGGTTGTTTTAAGGAATACATAGCCTAAGCAATATTCACCCAAAAATGAAAATTCTGTCATTTACTTAGCCTACCCTTAAACTGTTCCAATGATTTTCTTTCTTCTGCAGAACACAAAAGAAGATATTTTGAAGAATGTGGGTAACCAGAGTTGATGCTTTCTATTGACTTCCATATTTTTCCCACTGTAAGTCTCAAATTCTTTAAAATATAGGAGTATTCTATTTTCAGCAGCAGAAAAAAATTATAATAATACAGGTGAGTTAATCATGACAGAATTTTCATGTATGGGTTAACTAAGCTATTCCTTTTTTGAGGACATACTTCATTTGACTAATTACCCGTTTTTAGGAAAACATTTAACTAATCTATTAGAAACTGTCCCTTGTAATTCAGGGTTATTTCTGCTATCCTGCTTTTAAGGCCCCTGGGATGACTCTGGGAGGAAAAGAAGTGGTGGGTTGTCGATCTTGATAGTTCAGCAGTTTTTTTTTTATGTGACTCGGTGTGTCTTCACCCAGAAAACATTCAAAAAAATAAATCAAAAGCCACACTGTATAATGTAGGCAGTGGGACAAACTACTGAGTGAGAAGGTCCCTGCTGGGCGCGAATAACGGCAACGGTGAGAACGTCTCTGCACTCGAGGAGACGGGTGTGCTGCAGGATGAAACGCCGTGTTTCTCATGAGGCGGAGCCGCTGATTTTTGCGCCCAAAATAAAGATATACGTTGAACTTAAGAAAGTATCACCGCTGTGACAGCAAACACGAAACTGTACTTAAATATGCATCACCGGATCTCTCAAGTTCTACCATGAGCTAAATTCAAATATTTTCAACATATAAAGCCTAAATAGGATACAATGCTGTAATATGTTCATAGACAGCTAGCTAATAAAAAATGTAAAACAAACCAAATGCATTTATTTATTTATTTATTTATTTATTTATTTAATTATTATCCATCCGTCTATACTATCTATTATCTATCTATCTATCTATCTGTTTATCTATCTATCTATCTATCTATCTATCTATCTATCTATCTATCTATCTATTGGCACTGTTTCTATTCCGACTACTGGGCTTTATAACAATATAAATCTATTTTTTATTTGTGTAATTATTACATATTTCATAGGCTATATGTGTCTCAGAAAATACTTTTATAGGCTAATAGCCCATTTTGTCGAAACGTGGACTATTTTTAATCCTGCATTGCATTTTTGCAAAGGTGTATGTGGCATAATTCCAGAATAAAATGATTTCCAACGTAAAATTCGCAACTATTCAAAGTGTTAGTGCTTAAAATGCCTATGTAAAGCGAAAGGAACTGGTTGCATTAAGCATTCCTCAGCACGAGGGGGCAATATCAGTCACTTTCAAGTGAATAGGCATCACTGTTGGTAACTGTGTCCCTTCTCATGTGTGCCCTCAAAGATTTTAAAGTCTCTTTGTCTTTCTTACCTCTCCCCTCATCTTTCCCTCTTCATGATGCAGTGTGACAGTGAAGTAGCCCCTAGCACTCCACTGGCGTGGAAACAATCAGCTTGGACAGAGAAGGGGTGGCAGAGAGTCAGGGAGATGTGGACAGCCTTGGGGTCCATGCATGATAGATAGATAGATAGATAGATAGATAGATAGATAGATAGATAGATAGATAGACAGACAGATTCGAAATAAAGGTTTGGTGAACTTGTCTTGATTCAATTTCGATTGTGTTTAATAATCTGCTAGAGCCTATAGACATATTGAAGCCTGTTGGTTTAAGTGGGATCAGCTGCCTCGTCTGCTTTAACCAGCTAATAAATATGAAAACAGCGGGTTTAAACTTTTATTCGTTTGCTGCTTGAAAGGATTATACCCCTCTATGGAGTCCCATGTAAATCTCGAAACCTCATAATGGCCAATGTTGTCCCATAAAAATGTGTTGAACAAAGGCGCTTGAATAGCGGCTCTTTCACGCATAAGGGGGTTTTCACAGGACTTCATTGACGACGGCTCGACCACACCACGCCCCGCGATAATCTCTCTGCCGGTGAAAGCGCGCCTCAGAGCGGCAGGTGCGTGTGCCAGGCACGGGGGTCACAGGGCTGACGGTGGTGGGGGAGCTCGCCATGTCAAATCCTCCCAGCTGCCGGTAGGAATTTTTTCAGAGCCTGTCACTTCCATTTAGCTTGCTTTTTTTCACCCCTTCAGATGAAGTGGTCCCTCTCGTGCCCAGGTCCTGTGGACGCCCTCTGCCACTTAACAAAAGCAAAGCGACGCTAAACGACGACAGGCCAGAACAATGAATTCAACCCGGCCCGCTTTCAGCACCGTGGAATTGCAGATTAAACCGAAAAAAAGCGGTGCCGGTGACACCGGCGTTGCGTTTCTTCAAGAATGCAAATGTGGAAATTGCAATGTTGAACACGCTCACATCACGGCTGACCATATTGCCCTGATGCAACCTTTGTTCACAGTCAAAGTTTTGACTAGATAAAGTGAAAAGGCATGCTTATATTACAGCAACACACTAGATGTGCACAAGTCGTTTTAACATTTTCCTTCAAAGTGTTATCTGTTGCAGTTTCACTTCATTATGCTAGTATTGATTCCTTTGCTGTCACTATTCCAATATTGTCTAGTAACTATCAATTGCAAATGTTTGCCAAGTCAAGTAGGTAAAGGGCATTATAATACAGATTGTGTCAAAGCAGCTTCACAATAAACGGAAAAAAAAAACAGTGTTATTGCTACAGAATTCATCAATAATGAAACAAATTCAATTTCAGCTGTGAAACAGCTTCAGCGTAATTAAAATTTTGTTTTCATCTGATAGTTTCAGTGCAGTTTAATGGATAATAATGCTAAAAATGGTCTTTTAATCCATTGAATTTTATGGAATTATGTGCTGTTCACTTTCAACTATGTATTCCAATTGTTAAAGGTGCCTATTCCCAGTTACTTGTAACTATCCCAAAGGTAGTATGTTTTTTCAGTTTAGTACCTACTGAAGTTACACTTGTTTTTTACTTGTTTAGTCAGAATGGCTATACTTTATAAAATTAAAATAAAATAATAAAATAAAATAAAAATCTTGTAGTACGATGGTTACTTGTAACAATTGGAATACCCACTAGTGTCTAATAAATAGATGCTACTGTCTTGAATTTATTTAGTAATTTAAAAATATAAAGAATTCTAGTCAAGAGGTGAATAATGCATATCAAAATTACAGATTTAATTAATAACTAAAAATAAGTTCTAGTAAAATAAAAATAGATACTTGTCTGTTGTAAAGAATAAACATCTTGCAATCCATTGTGTGATCACAAATCCCCCCCCACACTCAGCATTTTTAACTATTTATTACACTGAAAACTGCAACCTCCATATTTCTCACCCACTGCGGGGCCCACACAAAAACCATACTATTAATTTGCTCTGCCCCCTTCATGCACCACCTATATTCTTAATCTGAGCTCAAAACATATTCTACTCTTAACAAACTACCCTTGGGCTATGAGTCCATAATCCCCAAACTCAGACGAGTCCCTCCGGAGCCAACGTGACTCTTAATGCTCAGCGCTGTTCTTTCTCTGCAGAGTCTCTGTCTGAAGAATTGATCTCAAAATAGGACAATACCACCCATCATTTTATCTGGACGGAGCAGAAACTGTGCTGCTCAGCGCTGTTCTTTCTCTGCAGAGTCTCTGTCTGAAGAATTTATCTCAAAATAGGACAATACCACCCATCATTTTATCTGGACGGAGCAGAAACTGTGCTTTTTTTCCCTCCCGAATACCACTCTGAACTCATATATTACAGTGCTCAAGCGCTATTTTATGTTCAGATGACAGAAAACAAAAATTTCAGTTAATGAGTTCGAACTGAATGAAAATGAAACACCACCATCTAGACTTTAGATATTCCAAAGTTGGAATAATCCTTAAACAGCCAGGGGCCCCAATTATAGCTTATATATTTGCACCAGTGCACAGCGCGTGTCTCACAATTGCTGAGAGGGCACAACAGCGAGAGCAGCAATGGTAGGAATTGAGCCAACAACTACCAGACACAAACCAGATGCACCCGAGAACCAGACTGGTGGTGCCTAAATAAAGAGAAGCTGCGGAGAGAGAGGTGTATAGATTTACCAGATAATATGCAGGGAACGTGGCACATGATGTATGTCACAGTGTGTGTGAGTGTATTAGTAGTCAGAGCACTGGGCCCCGGAGGCGATTCCTATGTGTGCTTGCGATAAAGGGGGAACTGGAGGAAGTGAGGGAGCAAGAGCGAGAGAGAGGGAGGAATAGTTCGAATTGGAGAAGGATGTGGGTTGGCGGAGGAGTGGGGGAGTCAGAGACAGAGAGAAGTTGAAGGGGGGGAAACAGAGTGAACAACCAGCAGAGCTCGGAGCTTTTATGATGCTGTCAAGATTCCTGGATTTTTTCCCCATCGGGCTCTCTCTCTATCTGCCCCTTTTCCTCACATGAAAAGAGGGGAAGAGTGTCTTGGCAGGGTAATTAAGAATGGCCTCTAAACACAGAAGTATGGCAGGAACACTCCAGATGAAAGTAAATGATTAAAATAATTACAGGCACAGAGCTGACGAGCCGGAGTGCGGGGTGGCCGCCGGACATTTGTCGGCAATTAGATAATTAATCTGAATGCAAATGATGAGTCCTAACGAAGCAGTCAAGCTGAACCAGTGACAACTACCAAAAGAGAGAGATGGGGAGAGAGGAATACTTTCATCACATGGATACACAATTTTCAGTCTTAAAATAATTCTAAAGCTGCAGTAAAGCTATCTGCACAATATATAAACAAAACTAGTAAAGATTGAAAGCTCTCAGAAAAAAAGAAGATATTATTTTTCTCACTATATATCTAAATACTATGAAGTGTATTAATTGCACCACAGTATAGGAAAGGGACACAAAGAGGCAAAACTAATGAACATGAATGGGAGTGTTTGTAGTGGTTGAGGGCAAGAAGTTCCTACTGCAGCTGAGGGTATACAAGATCTGAAACCCCTTCTGTCTAGACAACATGATCAATCACTCATATTCACTGAAGCTATTCTATGGGAATGGAATAGGCATAACATTATAAATTTTTTACTAATGCATTGCAAAACATTTAATAAAATCACAAGTCTTGGGGTTATCTATCTATCTCTATCTAGAAAGACAGAATATATAATTCTAGAGATTGCATATCATTAAAGACTGTAATTTCTATCAGATGTCATATAACTAGCCTGTTTAAAGGTGCTGTATGTAGGATTGACACCGAGTGGTTGAACTAGGTATTGCAGTCCGAATTCAAAATATTGGAGAGGTTTTTTTTTCACCGGGCCCGTCCTCCTCAGACTTGACGCACACGCAGGTTGCCAGATTGACGACACCAACAGGAACAAGCGCACTTGACGATGAATGAAATTAAATACGCAGTGCTTTCCGCCAACTGGAAACCCGGGGTGCCGAAATA
The DNA here is from genome assembly GCF_001515605.1 of Sinocyclocheilus anshuiensis. NCBI lineage: Eukaryota > Metazoa > Chordata > Actinopteri > Cypriniformes > Cyprinidae > Sinocyclocheilus > Sinocyclocheilus anshuiensis. The sequence goes on along the minus strand of NW_015548236.1, from coordinate 1,842,882 downwards.
CAATTGGGTAAACTGGCAGTGGGCGGGTTTCACAAACCAAAACAGAGACCGACATTCCGGCCCGGAGCAGCACATTTTCAAAGGAGAATAACTGACTGTAGCATTGTTTTTCAGATAAACAAGTATGTTAACTTGCATGTTTCTTAAGAAGCATGTTTCTTAAATATCTGCAAACATATTATGGTATTTTTATGCTTTAGTAGAGTCAAAAACTTATGCTGGGTACACACTACAAGATTTTAAAAATCTTATAAGATCTTCAAAATGTGAGAGACCACAAATATGATTTAACCGTTTTGCTCCTATAGTGTGTGGTGTTTTCGGGGTTCCCCCCCACACATCAGAATTTCTGGTCATAAATATTCAACATGTTGAATCGGGATCCGGGCGCCTCCGACGTTCTTCCAAACAGATTCAGTCACTCTTAACACACCTCACACCACAGGAAAATCTGATAAAATAATCTTTAGAACCACCAAGATAATCGGGACATTACCTAGGATTGTCGGAAGGGGAGAAATCGGCCCAAAATCAGCCCAATTATCTTGTGGTGTGTACCCAGCATTACATACATCACCTTTAAGGGGTCCTATTATGCTTTTTCACTTTTTAAACTTTAGTTAGTCTGTAATGTTGCTGTTTGAGCATAAAAAAGATCTGCAAAGTTACAAAGCTCAAAGTCCACTTCAAAAGGAGATATTTTATTTAACAGAAATCACTTTTCAAAAACTACAACGAACGACTCGTTTGGACTACAACGCATATTTTCCGGGATTTGTGACATCACAAATACCGACGAATGGGATGAGACCTGGTTGAGCTGCACTAGAGAAGGCAATGGGTGTTATCACTATGTCGGAGATGCGCTAGCTTTCCCAAGGCAGACGAACTTAGAGTGGTTACAATCATTTGGGTTTAAATCACGCTCAAATTGATTTGATTTTGACGCAATATTTACACTGAAGCTCGCAGGCGGCTATGGTAAGGGGCATGACATTTCCCGACCAAGCGCCGAGTGCTGCCAATCACAGCACACACTGGCCCAGCTAACCAATCACAACAC
>NW_015548236.1:1809156-1841350 GCF_001515605.1 Sinocyclocheilus anshuiensis | reverse complement strand
TATTCCAGCCGTTCATGCCAGACTGGGGAGAGAGGTGTTGTAATAATGTAAAATATGTGAAAAATAATGTGTTTTTCGAACAACCTAGTATGAGAGCCTGTTCTCGTACACCCCCAAAACAAAATCAAGACTTCGTAAAAGAGCATAATAGGACCCCTTTAAGATTTTAGTAATAACCTTCACTTTTCCAGATCTGAAAAACACCAAAAACTCCCTTATATTTTTTGATATTGTAATGACCATAACATTGTGCACTCTGTAATATTCTCCAAGAGTTTCTGTGTCTGCCCACCAGACAGAGAAAGTGTCACTTTTTAGGGCTTACACCACTTTACCATGTCCATAAACAGATCGTCACGTGACAGCAGAGCACGCACTCTCTGATGACGTCTGAAGAGTGCGCAGCCGTTGAGCTCCATTCAGGTTTTGCTGTGTAATATCTGATTGAGCTGCATTGTTAGTCTACTTACTGATCAGAGCGTGTTTTTTTGCCTCTAAACTCGGTCCGCAACATGGAATACTTGATCGGGATTCAGGGGCCAGACTTTGTGCTGGTTGCGGCAGATAATGTAGCAGCCAGCAGTATAATCCAGATGAAACACGGTGAGTTTGACGTGTAGTAGCATGTTAGCAGCATGCTAACCGGCCAGATAACAATTCATAATCATCTATAAAAGCATTGTAATGTTAGACCACAAAGATTAACCACATTTCAATGTTTATACATATCTGTCTTAATTTACGTTGTCGACACTTCAGAATATATGGCAATTGCTAAGAAGTTTTAGCCGAAGTAGCTACCCCGTGCTAACACAGTTTGTGCTTTGAACTGATTTACATATTAATATATTCAAATCAGCCTATTAAACTTAATTTAGAATACACTTTTAAACTTCAACGGGAGCAACACGTCAGTTATTGTATTGTGATTATCCTCGAGTGTCAGTTGAGCGTCCTCGGATGAGTTTGCGATTTATTTGTGAAAGTGAAAGTAAGATCGCCTCCAAACCTCCCATAGTTACGAAGGAGGAATATTAAAATTCAAGTTATTCACCACAAAGAAAACTCCATAAAGTAAAGTTAGTGTTGCTGTTTAAGGTCTAGGTTAAAACTTAACCGTACTTCATCCAAGTCCAATCATATTAGAATTAAGACTTGGACGTTTTTAGCAGATACATATAGTGAAATTTTGCTGTCTGTATTTTTGAGAAAACGGAGTAAAAATGTTGACATATTCCGTATACAAAATTTTGTCCAGTGCTCAAGAAGAACAGTGTCCCTCCCCCTAATACGTTTGTGGCTAGAAGGGATGCAGCAAAAATAATACAATTTTCTACCTCTTTGTGCTTTATTAACGTCTAAACCTACCCCTTACAATAATGCAAAAACAGTAATTATTGTTGTACAGTGTGAGAGAAATTATGCTATATTGATGTGCCCATGCCCAATACATTTAGCTGTATTCCTTCTACCCTTAACCCCATAATACCAGCTATGCCTGACAAGCAATAGCTAGTAGAAAATAATGCACTTTATTGTGAACTAAAGGCCATTGACTATATGTATAGCAAGAAGTAGCCCTGGTTTCTGTTTCCACAGAAAATGTCAATACAGGAAACAGTACAGGTCCGGAGGTCTCATAGACCACCAGACTACCAAAATGTGTTAGGGTTGTGTTGGACATAATGTTAAGATTACTTGTTGTATATATTTACCAGATTATGACAAGATGTTCAAGCTCAGCGAAAAGATCCTGCTCCTGTGTGTGGGTGAAGCCGGTGACACAGTACAATTTGCAGAATACATTCAGAAAAATGTCCAGCTTTACAAAATGAGAAATGGTAAGCATTCATTTTTCTTTTCTTTTTTTTTTCTGAAGGTTAACTGATTGTAATGGAAAGTATCCTGAAATCACACTCCTGTATAGAGCGTCAAGCTATACACTGTGTCTTCGTTTTGTCGTTTGTAACTCTAAACATAATTTACTTGAATGGTAGGAATAAATTTAATTTCAGTCTTTACTTCAGAAGATTTCTAATACTTTTTCATTTTACGTGACAAATTCTCATTAGAATTGTACTTTGTTTAAAATTGATCATACTCTGGCAACTGTTTCTGTTGTTTTATGAATTGTTTCTGGTATATCTATCTGTTTCTGCAGGATATGAGCTCAGCCCAGCAGCTGCTGCAAACTTCACTAGGAAAAACCTAGCAGACTATCTGCGGAGTCGGGTTGGTAGAGAATCTCTGCGTTCAAGCCCAGAATGTTCTAAGATCTGTGAATGCACTTTAACATCTACAAATATCGGATAGTTTGTTTCCAAACCTTAATTTTTCAATAGATTAATTACACATTGTGTAGACCGGTGATTTCCAACCTGAGATGCATCTAGAATGGATCAAACATAGTGTTACTTGTAAAATGACCAAAAAGCTAATTATTTTCCCCCTTTTTACTGTAACTACACTTGATCTACATTATTCAAAGGGGTATACAGGAAACCTGTGTGAAAGCAATAGAAATGCCATAAAAATGAAACACTTTATTATATTCAATAGGTAGTGTATAGTGACTACTGTTCAAAACTTTGCGGTTGGTAATGTAATGTAAAAAATATAATTACAATTTTAAATAACTGTATTCTGTTGTAATATATTTTAAAATGTAATTTTGGTACTTTGAGTGCTTTCTGTAGCCATTACTTAAGTCTTCAGTGTCACATGATCCTTCAGAAATGTTTCTTATTATTATCAACATTGAAAACGGTGCTTTTTAATAATTTTGTGGAATCCGTGATATTTCTTTTCCAGAATTCCAGTTAATAGAAATATAAGCATTTATTTAAAATTAAAATCTTTAATAACAGTATAAATGCCTTTACTTTACATTTTTATTCAATTTAATGCATCCTTACTGTTTTTCTTTTAAAAAAAATCTTACTAACCCCAAACTTTTGAATGGTAGTGTATATATCAGTTAAAAACACATTCTCAGTCACTTTTTCTTGCACATTGCTTTGCTTTCTCTCTTCAGTCCTTTTGTCGACAGCAAAGCGAGGGGTGCCACAGAGTATATCTGAATGCAGCCGGTGTAAAGTGTACTTAAAAACAGATGCCAGTATGTTTTGAATGTGTGGAGGTGATATCAAGGTCTCAGAGGTCGTTGACACCTGCGCTTTCTATGTAATGTGATCCTCCTTATATGATACATTCTCCAAATGTGTGTGTGTGTTAAACTCAGGGCAACATGGAGTGCACCCATCTGTGTAAAAATGGGCTTGTCGCCATCCTGGCTCTTTTGTCTGGTAGTGTGTGTGTTAATTTGTTAGGAAGAGTGTAACTGCCTCCTGTCACAATAGCAGAGTGGAGAAAATGATTACAAAAAACAATTAGAGCAAGCCAAAAGGGGGAGAGGGTGGGAGGGGTGGTCTCTGGGGGGCTGAGAAAGTGCTACAAGTTCATATATCTGCACACTTTTAGTTCATCTTAACCTAAATGCTGCTTGCCCGCAGAACTAGGGAATAAATGTGTAGGTTTCAATATTTTTCCTCGAATGTGCCTCAAAGCGAGGAACATTTGACTAATAGATTGTTTTGTTCACATATTGATACTTGCATACTGCCTTAATCCACGATGTGTAACAATATTCATAGGAAAGTCTCAGATTCGTCTTTAAAATAAGGATTATTGGTACAACCTTGCGTATTATTTAATCCATTTCATTTGTGCTTAAACCCTTCGGGAAATTTAAATGAGAGAGATGTCATGCACGCTTTAAGGACCAAGTTTCTAAAAAAACAACTGGGCCTTTGGGGCTCCCCTGGAGTGGCTCCTCAGACAGATCTTTACGTAGAAAGAAAGAGGTGGCAGATGCTCAAATAGAGTCCAACGTACTGTTTAGAACTGGCTCTTTGTAGCCAAACACACGTTTTCTCTGGTTGTTTTATGTGCTGTGCTTTTTATTTTAACCATGTGCTGCATCCAACATCCCCTTAAGCTCTCCGCAGAACAGTCCAGCAACAGTTTGCCATCATTGGCACACATGAAACATTATTGGCCGCTTATTCTCTCCCAGCACACTGGCACAAATAATTACTGGTGCCATATTGTGAGGCATTCCCCTGTTCCGCTACAGATGAACAATTAATACGGCAGATTGGTCAGAGATGCCAAAGAGGAGAACATGTCCTGGGGCAGCGGGCAAAGGGATGGGGAGCGCAGGAACAGAACATGAAAGCGAAAGGCAGGATGAATGAATGATACGGTACAATTATCAGTCTCTGTACGAAGCTTTTGTTTGGTGTCCCTCAGTTTTTGTAACAGGGACTCAGGTGAGAGGAAAGGCTGTAATGTTTGAACCGTAGCTCATGAGGTTGGTGGAGAATGTGGGAAACAGGTGTTGAGTTTATACGGAGGGGTAGATGACACTCGGGGGAATTTCGTACAAACTCAAACCTTGTCTTTCAACAAGCCCCTGTTCCTCTAAACCCTCCCTGCTGGGAGTGAAGCATATTGCATAGGTGAGCTTCTCTAGGGGGTGTTTACTTACCCAAACGTGCCCCAGAGACCCGCCGAGAGCAGGGGGATGGCCCAGATCAGATTAAAGCCTCTCAGGTGAGTTGAGGTGGATCTGCTGTAGTCTCATCCACGCTGAAAGGAACTGGACGTGATACTATATATTCACATTTACACTCTTAAAAATAAAGCTGCCGAATAGGGTTTTTCACATTGATTCCATAGAAGAACCATGTTGGCTTCCCGAAAGAACCTTTCAGTAAACAATTCTTAAAATAACCATTTTGTGTGTGTGTGTGTGTGTGTGTGTGTGTGAAGAACATTTTTCTGCTAGAAAGAACCATTTTTGGGAATTTAAAACGTTCTATAGATGTTAAAGGCTTGTAAAAAAAAATTAGAACATTTCTTTCAAAAAATTGCACTCCCATTTTTTTGCTAGGCTGTTGCTATGTGGACTGTTTCTTAGGGCACGTCCAAATGAAGCCAGAGCTTTCCCTATCCAATCTTTTTTTTTTTCCTCGTTCTGAAAAAAAATTCCGTAAACACGGTTTCGTCTCAAGAAATATCTGCGCACACACAAACCACTGAAAACGATGTAGTATACATGCCAGACCAGTATGTGGCGCTGTAAGTTGAACACTTGAAGACTTGGAGCATGCGCATAAACCATAGACTGTAAAAAAACATGGACGTAGTGTTCGTGACGTCACCCGTAGGTTTCTAAAGAGCGTTTTTGAAGCTCAATGTGGGCGGAGCCGGCTGTCGCCATCTTGGCCGCGCGTCACTCCCGGATAATCGAAAATGGGCTAAATAAAACTAATTAATGATGTTCACTTATTCACTTAATGGGGTATTATTAGTTTTATTTATTAATTAGCAGGAAATCAAGTGTAAGAGATTACGTTTAATTTGTTTCATTATGCACTAATTTGCTCTATTATGCACTATATAGTAAGCCATACGTTTTTACATTACTATCGTTCACATGTATTTAGGATAATAATTAACTGATAGTTGATGGAGACCCGATTTCCAGGGAGGACCCGATTTATCATGACACCGGTCGTCGCCATCTTGGCAGCGCGTCACCGTGCGTCACTCCCGGATAATTGAAAATGGGCAAAGAGGCGGGAGCTGGTTGCTGAAACCACGCCCACTTAGCTCGACGGTGGTGACAGCAGCGGCAATCCACCTGCCACTCAAGTGCCACTCACCTGCCACGCCCTTAATTATGCAGAACTTTAAGGCTTAATATAATTTAAACGGATGAGTTATAAAAAAATTCACCCCCCTCACAGTTGTCATGAAGGGCAAAATTAGCTATATAGACCAAAATAATTTTTTGAACCAGGCTGTAAACATGTTTTTTTCTGCTGTAAAGTTGGGCATTTTAACATGGGGAGTCTATGGGATTGACTCCCTTTTGCAGCCAGCCTCTAGCGGCCAGTTGACGATTTACAGTTTAAGTCACTTCCGTGTTGGTTTCATGAGAGAGACTGGAAGGTTGCCGCTTGGCATAAACATTGCGAGCTGTATACAAACACAACAACACAGAAGAAGATTTTAAGTAAAGCTAATAGGCTCAGTAGCTTCTGGAGCACAACACAAGCATGTTGTGAGGTGTCTGATTAGCGTTGAGACGTGGGGTGATGCAGCATCGTTTCACAAAATATACGGATTGGCTGTACACAAGAAAATGCAAGGGCGTCATTTTCAGATTTATCCACTCTGGGACCCGGTTTAAAAAAATAGCGGTTTCGCCGGATCCATCTGTACAAAACGCCAATACGATACAAAATGTATACAGCTAAACGCATCTCTGTGTGGACAGGCCCTTAGAATATCAAGCCAAAAGATTCCTCTTTCATTTTTTCACGCGTTTTATCGTCCACCAGCTAAAAAATTGTACATTTAGTCGCTTAGAAAAATGAGATCTCTCTTTGAAAAGAGGAGTTTCTGAAAGTCCATTGAGTGTTTAAAGAGTCATTACTTGGACAAACAGGAAGTCTAGTCTGAATATTTAAGACCAAAATATACTTTGTTCTTTTACACGTACATGCAACTCAAATTTAACGGGTACAAAGACATTTTTATCGCTCATAACTTCCGGAGAGAAAAATGGCAGACACTAGAAACTTTCTAATGCTGACCTACTGTCTTTGTGCACACTATTAAATGAAGCGACTATGTGCGTATGCTAGAATACAAATGAAAAAGAAAAACACTTGCATTTGCATGTTTACTTCAGGCATAAGTGTTTGTGTCAAAACTGAGGTATACTTTGGGCTTAAAGAAACTTTTTGTAGTTTTGTGTATTTTTATTGAAGCACCGTACAGTCAAGTGAGAGGAATTTACTGTCCTAAATGTATCAGTGCAAGTACTGTGGATAGCTGTACATGTGCATTTGTTGCTGCTATAAAGCAATCCACCCTTTTTGCAGAATTTCGTACCCATTCACCAAACTCCCAGAACAGATGTTTTTGGGAAGAGTGTGGGAAAGAAACAGAAGCCATTCACCATTAGAAGTCAGTGAACCATCAGAATAATTTTTTGAAACCGATATCTCAAGGTAAAAAACTTAGTTGCTTTAAATCATGTTAAGTGTAAAGTTGATATGTTGGGTCTCTCAATCACTCTTTGGAAGTCCTACAGATGTCTTACACTTGCACATTCAACTGTGAATTTTAACATTGGAAAAATGACACGCTTCACCTTTAAATCCACCCGATGGCACCAAATTTGGCCGATTGCAGTGGAGGCAGAATGTGGATTGAAATCTCCCTATCTGAGAGCCGTGCAGCCGGGAAACGTGGGGGAAAGTGAATGTAGTTTCAGCCGAACAGAGTTTTGAGATAGAGCGAGCGCGAGCAAGATAGAGGGAGGAATAGGACTAAAAGAAGTTTTAATGAGAGCTGGCACTGCTCCAGGGCATAGGGGTGAGGGCGGGAGACGGAGGGGAGGAGAGAGGAGGTGGGTAGGTGCTCGCGGCAGCAGGGGTGCCGTCTTCCTGCAGATGTCACACTGCTGGTGACACCAGCGACCCCCCCCAGACCGCTCCACACTCCCCTCCCTCCCCTTCTCGCCCCTTTCTCGGCTGTTTCACACCCCTCCCTTTGCTCTCCTCTCTCTTCTTCTCTCTCTCCCTCCATCTAGCGCATTAAAGTTTGGTGGTTGTTGGTGTTTTCAGTCAGATTCTTTGAGTCTATGCTTGAATTTTGCAACATTTCTTTTTCATTTTATCATCAAACTTTTGTTATTATTATTATTTTTTTTTTTACATGACTCTACTTGATTCTGATTGGTCAATTGCTGTCAAGTATTTTCCCCCAGGCAGTTGATTCTCTACATAACTCTGCTAGTTTCATGTCTCCCATATTGCGGAATCCAGTTTCCACCATGGAATAAAAATAAATAAAAAAGGTAATTTAATCTTCTCACAATTCTGACTTCTGTTTATAGTTTATATCTCATGTAATACCAAGAAATAAAAAAGGCAGAATTGTGAGATAAAAAAACATTTACCTTTTTTATTTTCTATTCTGTGGCATTAAAAAAAAACAATTGTGAGATGTAAATTTAGAATTCAGAGGAAAAATTCTGAATTATGAGAGAAAAACAAAAGAATTGTGACATAAAAGTCAGAATTATCTTTTTTTTTCTGTGGCAAAAATGGGCTTCCATATTTTTTTGCATAATTTAAACACAAATTAATATTCAATGGCTATTTATTTATTTGGTCAGTAGCCATGTGATGAGCTGAATAATGTACAATCAGATTTTTATCATTGCAAAATAACCTCCACTTTTTGTCTGGCTTTATTTTGTGGTAATGACCTACTGAAACATATATTCGACTGTATTTACATCTCTTCATTTGTGGATTAAGTGATTAAAATAGCTTTTTTCTCTTTTTTTAGACTCCATACCATGTGAACCTGCTCTTGGCAGGATATGATGAGGCTGATGGTCCAGGACTGTACTACATGGACTACCTGTCAGCACTTGCCAAAGCCCCCTTCGCCGCACACGGATACGGTGCTTTCCTCACTCTCTCCATCCTGGACCGATATTACAGACCAGGTGATTCTGCACTTTCACTTATAAGGGTATAATTACTATTATTTTATTTACTGAGTTCTAATCCTGTTTCTCTGTTCTTCTCCCTCCAGATCTGACTCGTGAGGAGGCTGTGGATCTGCTCAAGAAGTGTTTAGAGGAGGTAAGTTGCTCTCCATATGCTGGTCTGTTCGTCCATGTAATTTCATAATTACTGGTGGTTGCTGTGGGAAACATCACTATTACTATTGTTCACACTTGGAGGTAGATTCAAACATATCCCATAAACTTCTCCAAATCCCACATACTTCAAAATGAAAAAATATTGTTTACTTTTTGAAAATATTTTTTTTCTGTGATGGAAAAACTGATTTTTCAAAATGTTTTAATTATCAATGCATTTTAGTGAAACATTTTTCACAATAGTTTGACAAAGTTCAAAAGAGAAGCATTTATTTGAAATAGAGATATTTTGTAACATTATAAATGTCTTTACTGTCATCTGTGCTGAATAAAAGTATTATTTTCTTAATAAAAAAAAGAGGTGGCGACCACTTTAGCACTGTGGCTGTGCCTTTTGCGCCAACAAGAACCACATGTTCTTCAGAAAGTGTATAAATCCTTCTGTTTTGGTTCAGTGGGTTATACAAACCACCTCGGAGCTATTTCGATCATGGGTTTTGTCATGTTTGCGACCTTTTATAACTGTTTTTGTATATTTCCTTGTTCTCCAACAGCTCAACAAACGATTCATCCTGAACCTGCCTTCCTTCACTGTCCGTTTGATCGACAAAGACGGCATCCACGACATGGAGAAGCTTCCCGTGGGCTCTAAATGAGCAACTACTGTTATTCCCCTCTAGTCACACTCTTTTGTACTCCAAATGCAACCCTCTGTGCTCTAATAAAAACATTGACCTCTTGTTAATTATACTTTATTTTTTTTTTTTTTTTTTTTTTTTTTTTTTTTTTTTTTTTTTTTTTTTTTAAGAGGAGAACGTTTATTTAGGTTCATCATTTTGTAGATTTTGCCGTTTTCCACACCAAAACGCACTCAAAAGTTTGTTGGATCTGTTTGCGTCGTACTGCGGAGTACAGATGTTGGCAAAGAGGAGAAAAAGGAGCGGCATGCACTTATGCTATCTTTGGATGTGTACTTGTTTCCTCACTGCTTTGTACACAAGTGTTTTTGCACTCGCACGAGCGCGTCTCCTTCCCCTCTCTCTCCTCCTCAGACAGGTGATTAATAAACATTAAACAATCCCTCTCTCCTGAACACACCGGAATCTAAAGGGACGAGCAGCATATGTTCGCCTGCAGGCAGAGAGAAATGCAGAGCAGCCCTGCTGAGTGTCAGAGAGACGAGAGATGAAGGGAGGGAGGGGGTCACGGTGAGGGGGAAGCGGGGAATTGACACTCAGGATGGGTACGTGTGTGCGCTCATGTGAGTGAGAGCCGGCAGGGGGGCAGGTATGGAGATGGAGGCCCCTGAGCAGACGAAGAAAGGTAGAGTGACAGATGGGGTGAGAGGAGACAGAAGCGGGGGAAGAGAAGAGCCTAGCAACTGTTTAGCCGCGTTAGCCGACTGTAGTGATTGCCGAGCCCCCGGGGGTTAGTGGTCAGGACTGTTTTATCTCAGAGGTAATTCTGCCGGATTTGCCACTGTGTCACATTGAGGTTTCTGTTTGGGTTAATGTCACCCTGCCTTTAGCAAATGGGGCTAGAAATTTCAAACATCCCCCTGGGTGTTCAATTTGTATCACGCTAATTTTGTAATCACGGCAGGTTTGTACCATGCCAACAAGTCCATTTATGCAAAGCAAAAACCTGCTAGTTGTGTATAAAAAGTGGTGGGGGTTTTTTTCATCAGGAAGTCATTCTCAGCATCAAGCGGTTGAATTCAGTTGTTGGTTTAATAATATATTACATTTACATTGCAATATGGCAATAAGAATAACAGTAACATTGATAATAAACATACAACATGAAGTACAAAATGACATTTTCAAATTCGTTTGTCAATACCTAATTACTTTTACGCCCCCATCCTTAATTGTCCGTGCCATCTTTTGATTGGTTTAGGGGCCCGATCTCCAGAGAGCACCGTGTAGGGCCCTGTATAAGTCAGTCATGGGGATCTATTGGGAGCTTGTGGTCCGCATGCAGCACGAAGCATCGTGGCATTTCCTCTTTCTCTGGAGATCTTGGATTTCATCAGAGACGAATGCAATCGGTTCGTACAGGCGCGAAACGGTGGGGTGAACGCACACGTTCGTACACATAAATACACTCATACGCTCCTAAAAGTGAGGGAGGTAGTGTCTCTCTCCTGATTGTTCATTTGCGGTGCTTGAGTTCCTTGTCGTGGTGGCTTTTTCCTCCTCCCTCTCCTTTATCCAGCAGTTTTAGGGCCTCTAGCAAGTAACTCTGGAAGGCCGACAGGGCGGCGCAGATGGCAGGTGTGCCGAAACCGTGGGTGAGGAGGCTGAAGTGGGTCAGGCTGCTTTGCACCCCGGGCTCCAGGCAGGGGGTGGGGCGACTGGCACCCAACGGCGACCTGTCCTGTGACATCAGGTCCATAAACTCCTTGCAAATCTCCCTGAAGACATGAAATGAGAGGTGAGCGCGAGTATGCCAAGCAAAACATGTAAATAAACAGTTATTATTGGCTTGCAAGAACAAACTGATAAATTGAGGAGAAAATGTGTTCACTCATAACACTGAAAGTAGTTCTTAGTTATTTTACTAAAGTTTGTGTCAGGGTTTTTCAAACTGGGGCACCCAGAGGGTGCTGAGGGTTAAAAAAAATTACACCATTTCATTTAAAAAATTGTCAAAAATGTGGAGAGAATTCTGCTGGCGAAATATTATTAGATACTTTACAACCCCCAAGTTAAAATCTACTCAGATGGGCGAGAATGGAAGTGGTCTTATATAGCAAAGTGGAAGGATTTGGAGATCTCTCAGCTTGCTATACCACTGCAATCAGTATTTGGTAACAAAATCTTATATTAACAGTATTCTAAAAGTTTAAATCAGTGGACTAAAGTTCCCCTCAGAGTCTGGTTTAAAGAATGCAAATCAACATTACTTGTAAGACAATCTATACTAAAATGGGTTGCTTTCGACCCTGACTTTAAACCAGCAAGGGCTGATGGGAGGTTTCAGCTCTGGTATAGGCTTGGCATCACCTTTTTTAGTTCAATTTTGTCAAAGGGAGAATTAGATAGCTTTCAGGAGATTTCTGATACATATGGTCTGGAAAAACTAGATTTTTTCAGGTACTTACAAGTTAGGACTTATTTTAATAAAGAGATAAGATACATGGAGAAGCATGATACCAATTTAATTGATCTGTTCATTGATATGTATAAAAATAAAGACAATAGGAAACTTGTCTCAAAACTATATCTAGCTATTCAGTCCATTAAGAAACATTCAACAAATAAGGTTAGATTAAAATGGGAGAAAGAATCCGGTCTAAGCATCTCAGGGGAAGACTGGCTGAATATCTGTTCTGTACAGGCTACTTCTACCAGCTCGGGTATGTGGAGAGAATTCTGCTGGCGAAATATTATTAGATACTTTGCAACCCCCAAGTTAAAATCTATTCAGATTGGCGAGAATGGAAGTGGTCTGTGTTGGAGGAAATGTGGGGAACAGTTGGCAGATCATTTTCATGTATTCTGGAGCTACCCAGCCATTCAGTCATATTGGCAGGAGGTAATACACAAGTAATACATATAATTTTCGGTGAGGGAATTGATTGCTCTTTTCTACAAATTATCTGGGCAATTTAGCAGCTCATTTGATGAAGAAAGATAAATACCTTTTAAAGATATTATTAGCAGCCAGTAAGAAAGCTGTAACAAGAAAGTGGCTACAATTAGAACCTCCAACAAAGACTGAATGGCTGGACATTGTGAACAGTGTCCGAAACATGGAGAGGATGACGTTCGCATTAAACTTAAGGATGGATAAATACTTACAGTATTGGGAAAAATGGATTGTGTTTATGACTCTATGACACGGCTATTGTCTGCTGTATCATCTGAGAAATACTTCCATCAATATGTTTATGTAAGAATGTATAGGTGACCAAATGACTGTTCTGTTGTTTAGATGTGATTGTATGTTGTTGTTGTTTTTTCTAAAAGATAAAAAAAAAGGTCAAAAATCATGAGATCAATCAAATTTTTTCTTCTATTGACCTCCCTAGTTTTATGCTTTTCTTTGGGTTTATTTTAAACATAAAAATATTTGGTAAAAATTCTCAGATTTTACATATTACATACATATATACAGTATACATACATTTTTTTAGCCCATAGAGTCCCTTTTTATAATATAAAGCCAGCCATATATTTTATAGTATAAAGACTTAAGACTCATTTATTGTTATTACATTATTATTTTATTATGTTAAAAAAATATGTAATATATTTACATACAAATCATATATATACAAACACACACACATTTATAGTGTGCGTATGTAAAACAATTTTTAAATGTGTGTTTATCTCTCTCTCTCTCTCTCTATATATATATATATATATATATATATATATATACATATATATACATATATAGTAAAAAAAAATTGTTTGTATATGTATGCATGTATTTATAAAACATAAAATCTGGAAAGTATTTACTGAATATTTTAATTATTGTTAGTTTTTGTTTAGGAAAATATGAAGAATTGCATAAAACTAGGGTGGTTGATAGAATAAAATTATTGTGATTGACCACTGCATGGACAAAAGAAGATTTTTAACTTTAGCAACCTCGTGGGACCCACTGGACCCCAGTTTGCAAACCCCTTATACAGACTTTAGTAAAATAACTGAGAACTACTTTGTTACATTTGTGAACAATGCCTGGTTTAAATATGAACTATACCTGAGTGCTTCAGGTTTATTTCACGGTTCAAAGAACCGATACATTTAAGTATATCTACGCCATTCAAACGTCTTTATTATGATTGAAATGACTCATTCCTTTTGAGTAAGTAGAAGTGATTGAACCGCTTGAAGATCTTGTCAGATCTAGTACTCACTTGGTGGCCAGCAGCATACTGCGTCGTGTGGGCAGCTGATCTGAGTCGGTTTGTCTGCACAGATACTCTGCTGTGGCCCGGGCGGGGAACTCGGTCTCGCACACGTACCCGAAGTCCCGTGCGAGATGAACCGCCTCACCTGAGAAGAGAGCGTGAAGATTGAAAAATGGAACTTGAATGTGCTGACTGAAAGCTTGAGGTGATAATAGGCTCTCGAACGTTTAAAAATTACTTCTTAGGCACTTATAATTTTAAGTTAACACTCGTTGGAAGATTATTGCTTCACATTGACATTAACATCTACGTTCTCGCCATAAGTGACTGATAATGTAGTGTGTGTGCTGTGTTTGGGACAATTACTGCAGCAAGTACGAGGCGGTGTCTCAGCAGTAGACGTAATCTGATAATGTGTATGGGTCTGGTTTTTATTCAACGTTTCAGTACCTTCCACCAGTGCTGTGAGGAGTGTGACGTTGGCTGCCTTTCGCCGACCGGCAGGCAGGTTGAGGCCGATCTTCTCCAGACGTTCTCGCAGACAGCGACCTCCGTTTTTTGACTTGGCTCTGAAGGAGAACAGGTAGAAAATATTAACACCTCAGATTCCTCCAAGACATCTGCTGTTCTTCTTTCTCCATCCCTTCTATTCACCTGCGCAGGACTCCTCCGAGCAGCGAGGCGTTGAGGCACTCAGGTGGGGCCAGGCGTCTCTGCACTTCTCCAACTGTGACCTTGTACTTAGAGGTGGAGCTGAGGAGCGACAAGCGGCCCGGGACAGAGCAGAAAACCTCTGCGGGGTTGGACACACCACCCAGACCCAGGGCTTCTTTAGTGAGGGACAAGGCAGAGACCGCTGAGCCATTTAGCTTTGATGGGACCGGAACTGTAAGAAGAAACAGAAAGCAGTTTAGGGTATGTGTTCTAGAATTACCACAGTGGAGTGAAATCTTACTTTAAAGAATGTGATGATTTATAAAAATGTGATAATTTGTGCTATTGGATTTGCCCCTCTGTTCTAAAAACCTTTTTAAGACGCTCTCCCACAGGTTGACATCTGTTGTCTCAGTGAGACTGTGTTTAATTTCTGTTTCTCACTCTTATTTTCAAATGGGTGTTGCATCTCCATTGGGGGAAAGCTTTATTCCATCTGTTGTGCACACAGTCGTTTTCACTTGTTGTGTTTGTAATTAAAGTTTTCTGGCTCCTTAAAAATCTGACTTTTAAATGAACCCAACGATTACTGTGTCGAAAATAACACAATGTAATTATATAGCAAACATAAAACAGAAAATTAGGCTGTTATGTATTAAC
This sequence comes from Sinocyclocheilus anshuiensis, assembly GCF_001515605.1. Taxonomy (NCBI): domain Eukaryota; kingdom Metazoa; phylum Chordata; class Actinopteri; order Cypriniformes; family Cyprinidae; genus Sinocyclocheilus; species Sinocyclocheilus anshuiensis. Next base: position 1,826,408 of record NW_015548236.1, on the reverse strand, counting down.
CCATTTTAAAGCAGACATTGTATAAAGATTTTTCCCCATTGAACCAAGGCACAAAACAGAATGAGACATAAACCTCCATTCAAACTCTAATAATGATTAGTGTTCTGGGAAGAACAGACTACCATTGGCTTTTAATTGGAGCTCAAGTATTTTTGTTACATCATTCCTAAAAACCTTCATTTGTTTTCATAAGATTAGCCTGTATGCAGATGCTTGATCGAGCATTTGCTTATGCCACATCTGTGTGGGCTGGATTTTCAAGCACACTTCAATAGAACTAGACAAAATGCAGAGTATGCATGTATTAGGAAAATCGAATGAATGATTCAAAACGTGGAGGGTTGGGGGGAACATTCTGGCTAAGAAAAAACAGCCCAGGGTGGCTCGGTTTACCTGGCTCGGTTGGTCTGTTGGCTGGTTTTAGAGAGATTTGGGCACCTTTAGCATGATCGGGCTAAGAGACCAGGTAAGCAACAGCTTTGCCAAGCTAGGAGACCATCTAAACTAACTCCAGCGTTAGTTTACCCAAATAAACCATGGTTTTATTATAGCACTATTTGTTTAACCACTGTTTTACTACAAATACCATGGCTAAACTGGTTAGTGTAGCAAAACCAATTTGTAGTTACCATGGTTTAACTATATTTTTGGTTTTATTTGTAGTAAAACCATGGTTAATTTTCATAAGGGTACACTCTAAAAAATGCTGGGCTGTTTCAACCCAACTTTGGGTCAAATATGGACTAACCCAACTTTTGGATTAAAAATGTAATGGGTTAGTCCATACATGACCCAAAGTTGGGTTGAAACAACACCTCCCCCATATCCCTTCAAAAGAACTCAACAAAACATTTAAGTAGCCTCACAAAGTTCAAAAATTTGTTTGTGCTAAAAACTCACAAAAGCTCAAAGTCGCGTTTGTTTGAGGTAGGCCTACGTTTTAGTTTTATGTGAGTATCGGCCGATTTCTCATCAAAAAAAAAAATGCAGTTATTTTCACATTATTATAAAGAACACATCGACAATATTAAGTGCAAAAATTAAGTAGCTAGGCCTTCTTTAAGCTTGTTAGAGGGCAATTAGAAAACTACTGACAGAAATGATTTTAAAAATCGGCTGTTCTGAAAATATTTGTAGCTATAATTCACATTATTCAAGTGTAGTAATCACCCATCCTCCAAAAAGTGAAGTCGAATGCTGAATGTTTATGAAGTGATAGGCTTCTTCATATGCCACAGCTATCACTGAGCTCCCGTGTGTAGCAGCGCTTCACAAATAACACACTGTGTTACTGTTTATATTATCTATATCCCTTATTGTAGAGGTAAAATGCGCTGTAGTATTGGCCTTCTCCTCTTCGTGGGCGGTGTGTGCGTCTTCGCTACGCCCTGCTGTGCAGCGCTGATTTGCGGACACAAACGAGCTCTGAGCGCGCGGCTGAGGTGCTGGAAGCATCTCACATAAGCTGTGAGAGAAGATCCGTTTATTCTTGTAGGCTTTAGTTTATTCTCGACGCAGAAATCTCCCTACACCCATGAGTACATAATTGATCCATTCTGTTGCTCGGTAAATACGCGAGATTTCATAGAGCACTAAATCTATGCAATAAATCTAAAATAAATGCATAAGTAATGGATGAAAATATGCCGTACTGCACTGCAGAAAGTGATTTCAGAAGCTATCCTCATTAACTATCCACTGCATTTTTTTAATGGTAAGTGGAAAGGAATAGTGATGCTCTGAATCCTTCATAACTTTATTATCTGCTCTCTTCCTCCATTTCGCCTTTCTGTAATCCCCCTCTTTCTCTCATATGACCATGAACAGTTCATTAACAGCACCTGCCTTAAGGGTGAAGGCAGAGGCAGAGTGCTACAGGATTTCTTGACTTCAAATGAAATTGCAGAGCTGAATTATTGTGTGTGTGTGTGTGTGCTTGACTGAATCCTTTATGGTGTCTGAGCAGCACATAAAATCTTTTTTTTTTCTTCTAGCTGGAGAGGTCGCCCCCCTCTTCTTTATATGCATCAGAGGTACAGACTCTCACCTTTCTTGATAACAGAATGGTCCAGGATCCCCAAAGCGGATGCCTCCTCCATACCCTGTTAAAACCGAATAGCATAACACTATTACTTCACTTAATTTAAACTTTCTTAATGGTTGAATAGTTATTGAAAATGTTTGAAAAACACTTGCAATTATTTATTTTCTTAACTATTTAAATTATTAGGATGATGATAATGGTAAAAGATATTCCTGATTAAATTAATATGTTAATTTTATCTGTATAATTATAATCAAAAACTGGTGATAAGACCACACTGAATACTGTTGTATAAGTAATTTAACTTAAATAATGTATTTATAAATATTTGCTTTTATATTTTGTATTACTATATGTTCTTTAATTTAAACTATATTTGATTAAATCTGCATGTGACATCATGAAATCTCTCATTCCTTCCACTTGTTTATATATATATATATATAAACAAGTGGAAGGAATGAGAGATATATATATAAACAAGTGGAAGGAATGAGAGATTTCATGATGTCACATGCACCAGCAATATCATTTACATAATTTATTTTCTCCTCAGAAATAAAAGGGGAAACGTTTGTAATGAGACGACGACTTTGCTTTTCTCTATTGTATTGTAACATGAAAGCAATGCATGAATAAAACAATACAGACAACTTTGACAATTAACATCAGATATTTGTCCATTTAAAGTCGCAGGAATGACCAAGTAAAAAAATAGTATTTACGCTTATTTGTAGCTTTATGTATGGCAAATTAAACTATCAGGCTTGTTCCCGTCTAACTCAGTTCTCGGAAATGCTTCGTATGATCAAAGGGAGTCCAGTTGTTTGTTGAATAAATGTCCGAGGAAACCGATTGGATGCGATGTAAGTTTCCTATGACAGACAGACACGAACTCATTCTGCACCTGCCCACTACTGTTGTTTTCTCTACTGAAAGAGTGAAAGAACAAGCCATCATGCAGCTCGAGCCGAAAATCAAACGAAATAAAAGCAGATTTTTAAGAATCTTATGAGGAATGGTCAGTTTAATGGATAACTCTTTAATTAGTGGCACTGACGTTTACCATCCTCTAGGATGGGTTTAAAGAAGCTTATTTTTAAAAGATAAATTATAGTGGGTTTAAACTGTAGCCTATTTTTTTGACCTTTTTATGGCTAATATCATTTTTAAAAATTATTTTTTTGTAGTCTATATTTATTTCTTTATTTAAAGTAATACCTTTGCATCATGATTTGCTTTATTATGTGTCATTACCATACCGTTCTTCTGGAGACTTTTAATTGAGAAAAAACACATTTTTACTTTTCTACGAAATGAATTGACCGTTAACTTTTAAGTCCAAGGCTTATCCAACTTTTCTCTGAGAAATGTCATTACCATCTCACATCATTACCATTGCACATGATATCTAAAATCTAAACCCTCAAACATTAGAACCTAAATCCACTTTTGCAGCAGATATTAACATTTTTAAAGTTTTCTTTTTTAAAGATCAAGCAGTCAGAAGAGCCCATTGAAGAATCACGCACGTTTTTACATTTACGGGTTTTCTTAATTTTAGGAGCAGTGTTTTTTTTTTAATATTATTATTTTTTGGGCTTGTAATCTTTTAAATTACGTTTTAAAATTATATGTAAAATATTTATCTGTTTTCGACAACGTTATGCACTAAAACTATTTTATCTTATTCTTTAGTAAGGAAAAACTGTTTCATTATATATTTATAGCTATAAAATGCATTTTCACACAAACACACTAGAAGGGTCATCACGGAAGAAATATCACTTTAAAGCACTCATGCGTAAAACAAGATTATAAAAGAAATAGTTTTTTAGGAAAATATTTACATTTCCGTTTGATGTAATGCACATGTATAAACATTTATCATTAATTTGGAACACGTCACAGGCACTCTTATTTAAATAAGTAGCCTAACAAAACAGAAAAACAAATTATGTTATGAACTGTGTAGTTTACATTTGATGAAAAACAGCTGTAAAATCTGTAAAAACATTCGTGAAATTTTAAAAACAATATCAATGCTTTCATGTTTGATTGAGCATGATTCTTGCTCACTATTTCGCATTACCTAATGTTTGTTATAGGCTACAGAAAAATTAATAACAAAACTAAATAAATATAAAAGTGATTAAACTCACCTGAATGTCATCCAGACCGTGATGACCCACTGCGTGCATTCCCAGAGGACCTTCACCGAGCGCCGCTGCTCCTTCACCCAGTCCATGATGGAGCAGCCGCGGAACGCCCGGATACTCCCGCCGCGGATCTAAGCTCAGAGCGCGGTGTGACTGCGACAGAAGCCCCGCGTCCTCTGAGCGCGAGCGCTGAGAGTGCCACGCTGCCTGCTGGTGCTGATGGAGGCAATTGATGGACGTATAGGGGTCCGGTAAATGCGGGTATCCGGTGTCTTGACTCTGGGAATAAGACAGTGAGGACTGGGGGTATGGAGGTGGAAAGTAGGGCGGCTGGAAGTCGGACGCCGGAGTGTGGCAGAGCGGGGGAGCCGAGGAATACGCTGCTTGGTTCAGCGAAGAGAGCTGCGAGAGTCGCCCGCTCGGAGAGGAGCTGGACAGTCCGTCCGCACGGTCCTGTGGGTAAAAATCAGTTTCATGAAAATCCATCATGACTTCTATGGTTCCGCCATATAGCCAATGAAAGTGACTGGCAATAAACTTATAAAGAAAAGATCACATTGTAAACGTAAAGTGTTTTTTTTTTTAATCATGTCATAATTGATGCGGATCCCTTTATCCACCCATTTATTTTGTTACAATTACTTCTGTAATTTCTATTGATGTTGTTAGAGTTTCGATTTTCTTCATCAGTAATTAAAATCAAAGTGCAATGATGAGCATCTTGGATATTTAAGATAGCAATTGTTTTTACATTTTTATATAGGGTTGATTTTTTTATATATAGGCTATACAGTATAAGCAGCATAATTAGGCCTTTTTGTTAATTATGAGCTGTGTGTAAATACAGTTATTGTTATTAGAATAATTTATTGAATTTACATGTAATGTGTGTAACGGTTATGTCAAGTCTTAGGAAAGATAACTGCAGATTCTATATTAATTAATTAATTAATTAATTTTTAATTTTATTTTCTGGGTATTAAATTAATGGTTGTTAATCGTACTAGCCTATATTCGTTAAAATCATACTAATTAAAAATGCTAATAGCTTAACAAACGTTCCAGAAATATTCCAGAGCATTTTTCTGTGCCAGGTGTTTTAATGATACCCATGTTTTAAACAATCAGGACTGATAGACATAACCTACAATAGATACAATTAATGCTGCTTTACAGGATTACAGGCACAGAAAAACACGTAGGCCTAATAATTTTGCTTTTTGTTCCTCTATAATTTTCCTTGCTATTTTCCAGTTTCTCGGATATTTTTAGTAAAAAACTAATTTAAACTACTGAAACCCTGTAACTAATGAACGTGACAGCATCTTTCATTTCTACTTTTGGAGATAGGCTACTCATTTTATTTTTATTAATTTATTTAACATTTTCTTTCTTTACATTGGTTTGTTTTATTATTATATTTCCATTTACTATTAGATTTTTTTTTCTTCTAGGGCAAAAAAAAAAAAAAAAAACCGCCATCGCATGTGATAAAAACAAATCAAACCGAAGTTTCTGTCTTGCCTTTTTCAGCCACCGAGTTTAATGATTCTCTTTGTTGAAACGCAAGATATAGCTTTCAAGTCACTGTAAGACAAAGACTAGTCTGTTATCTCCGTTTAGACCAATGGCAGCATGTGACATTTGCAATGAAACACTCCAACACACTTTTGCGCATCCATATTCTGCGCACACTTAATACCATTGACCCCGATTACGCTCGCTCGTCTGCGCTTTCATCTATACACTCATCGTAGCTGATATCACATGACAATCATCTCGACGATGAGCCCAACAGATCAAAAGAACTTTGCATCAGTTTAACTCACCATGGTCGAGTAGGTGTGGACTAACATCTGGACACAAGAGCTCCAATATGCCTTTTACGCGTTGACTTTTACAGCCTCCTTAAAGCCTAGCAGTCAATAAAACCCCGGGATCTCGACCCATTAACTAGACAGTCCCAGTGATGTTCTCCTCTCTGGATGATGCTCTATATCAGACTGCCCCTGTTAATCACACCCGAGCGCTCTTATAGCGCTACACTATGGGGGGAGGGGTTGGGTAGACCACCTTAAAGGGACATTAATTAATTCCTCTAAATTAATTAATTCTCTTAATTCATTTGAAAAATCCTTCTTCTTTTTTATTATTACGTTTTCTTGCAGGATAAAAGTTTATTAAACGTTATGACTATTTGAAAATGTCCACGGTTTATGTATTTAGCTTATAATTAATTGTTATTTCTAGAAACATCACAAAACATAATGATAATAACCCTGAAGGTTAGGTTCTTAGACTATTTTTTATGTTTTATTTTTTCTACAAGTCCTACCAGCGAAACTGAATTTTAGAAAATAAATCACATTGTTTCTAAATGCGAAGAGTAGGCCTATAGATACTTTTTTTTTTTTTAACCAAGTGACAATCTAACTCTAGTAGTTCTAAATATACAACAAAAACTTTGTTTTCACTGAAAAAAATAAATTTCACATTTCTCTGAAGTAGGTTTGCTAAAGTTGAAACACTAATAATATTGAACTGAAGCCTACCTGTAAGCAGTAAGGTTCTGTCTTGGTCCGTGATTTCCACAACATGTTTCTGGATTAAGTTGTCGTCCTTTGTTGAATTCAAGACGGGAGAGAACAGACTATGTGCCCTGCGAGATGAACGATGAGAGAGAGGTACCGGAGAGACACGGGAGTTTTATTGACAAAAAGAGACAAGAGTTGAGAGAGAGAGAGAGAGAGAGAGAGAGAGAGAGAGAGAGGGAGAAAAGAGACGTATGCTGATGGGCGGAGGATAAACTTGGGTAGACAAAAGTGGGGGCAAATGGGATCCTGATTTTGGATGACATGGCGCACTGAGGAAAGTTTGTTTTCATTTCAACATTTTTTACGATACCCAAATGCTTTAGCTATTCAGAATGTTTTTGGTAATTTTACTGTCAAACTAATATTCTAGCATCGTCATATTTTATAGTTGTTGAATAAACAATGTCCACAATAAACCTTATCCAAAAGTCATCTTTATAAAAAGATTTGAACTCTGTTATCTGGTTAAGGGCATTTTTAACTTATGTCAGGTCGACACATGTTGTCTGTCACCTGTTCTACATGTTGGAATTTTATAGAATTTATTGCAGGATGTTTTGTATGTTAGGCTACGTTTTTGCTATTTCATTTATTGTTTTGTTTCACATTCTCCATGATTTCTGGACATGTACCATGATAACGAATGGCATGTTTTTTTTGTATATATGTTTGAAAACAAAATTTGTTTTTAATCAAGTTAATCATTGTGCCCGAAGATGCTGTCGAGGTAGGCAGCTTACTATGTTTGCAGACACAGCCGCAAACAGGCAGTACTGACATCAGGGAGAACTCCTGATTTCTTAAGCATTAGTAGTTATAAAGGTCCACAAAAGCAAGTGACTACTAATTTGCTGAAAGCTGGACACGACAGATTAGCCTATGCGTTATTTCAAGTCGCGAGAGCAGTGTTTTTCGTTTCGTTTTAAAACTATAGGTTTGTAATTACAAAATGCCACTTTTCAAACCACAGAACCGTGAAAGTGAACTGCAAAAAATCTCAAATTAAAAACCTAAGAGAAATGGTGATTGTAACCCAAAATGTTTATGACAGATAATATGTCCATGTTTTCTAACAACTGTTCTTGTGCAAACACTTATGGCATGCTGTGAATTTGATTATGACAGTTTGTAACTAAATCATTCCTTGGCTGTTTGTGAATAACTATAGCTTGCTGTAAGGCTGCCACCTAGTGGACATACTACCACACAACACTGGCAGGTCAGTGCAACAGATACATTTCATATTACATAAATGCACCTGCCAAATGAATCCGTTTCAAAGCAGTGAATTCCAGGTACTTTTTATCAGAATGTGCTTCCTAAGAATCAGACTTTATGCATAAAATAATAAATCACTTCAAAAGCAGAAATATTTTTATTCAACATTCTTGTTTATACTTTGGCCACAGAGTGTATTACAAATCAGTTGCATACTTAATATGCCAAACAGACAAATATGACAACATAATAAGTGCTTTATCTGTCTTATTAAATATGTATTTGAGAAATTCTACTCCACCAATATTCTGCTAAGCTGTGGCAGACCCTGAAGAGATCCACAGCTTACACTCTTGACCAGCTCACTAATGTCCTTGCGACACACCGGGCATTGCTTGGCAATGGCACACAGGACTTCCTCGAGAGCATCCTGTGAAGGTTGGTCTGGGAGACGTCCACTGGATCCTAGCAGAGTGAAGATGTTCTGCAGCCATCCTTCATCTCTGATCAGGGTGGTTATCCAGGGCTGAGCTCGAACACAACCGCCCAAAGCCTGCAAACTGAGCCTCCAGAGCTCTCCAGCCTCCTCCCAGTGTTCCTCCCAGAGAGCGCTGATCCGTGCCGGTTTAGAAGCCTGTCCGGACTGCACAGCACTCAGGAGAAAAGACAGAACTGAGGAGAAGAAACGCCGCTGGCCTAATTCTACAGGGTCTGCAAAGATTCAAGACACCCATTATTAAGCAGCAACAATAAACATATCCTGATTTTTTTTACATTTAGATTGCCTTTGCTGTCATCTAACGCACACTTAAAGGGATATTTCACCCAAAAATGAAAATTGTTGCTGATAGCCACTGACTCTCATAGTATTTTTCCCCCTATACTATTGAAGTCAAGGGCTACCAGCAACTGTTTGTGTACCAGCATTCTTCTACACTATTCATTCTGACAAAATGGGTCACATGAGGGTGACAAAATTTACATTTTTGGCTGAACTATCCCTTTAAAGTTACTTTTTCTAAACATGAATAATTTAGTAACACTGTTAAAATGTAAACTTGTGGCATTTAAATTAATTGTAGTTTTTTGTTTGTAATTTATTAAGATAATCATATCTGCTCTTATTGTAAATGTTTCATCAGTGGACATTATTCCCAAGACAAAATCGGTCATCATAACTTGCTCTGCCTCTGAAAACCCTTTCTTATTCAGTGATGTGTTATTTTACCATCACTGACATACTATTATAGCTTTTATAAATATATAAATATTTTTAAATAGACTTTATTTTTATATTTTCAGGTTAGAAATTTTCATAATTTGTTTTCTTTTTTTAAATATATAGTTTTGATTTATTACTGCAACAAACTAAATGAGAATGAGAAATTTGCCTTTTTTATTTTCTGTTTCAGTAAATTATTATTTTATTTAAGTAATGGAAATGATTTTTTTTGGGTTAAGTTTAGTTTAGATAATAATAACCCTGCCAGGCACTTATTTTCTTTTTATTTCTTTTTATGAAATTCATCATTAAGATACACATCCTATAAAATGGTATATCCTACTAACCAATTCGTATCATTTCAAGCCAGTAGTACCTGTGGAAGTTGACTTCAGCCTGGCAATCATGAGACCCAAAGTGCAACAGTTTGCTGCTAAGACCAAGAGGCGTGGCTTATGGAGAAGAACAGGCAGTGCTTCACTCAGCATGCTCTCCAGAGCAACGAAACAAGGATCCTTCCTGAGAGAGCGCAATGGAGCAGTGAATCAAGTCATGGTTAAGGAATAACTTATCCTGTATGTGAGTGAAGATCTGTGTGTACCTGACTCGTTCTGGCTCTGTGATGGCAAAGTTTAGTAAAGCAGAACACGCCGTTTCCAGACTGGGGTCTCGGGTCACCGTTTTCCCGCTCTGACCTCTCAAAGACGCCCAACCTTGACTCAGAAAATCCACAAGCAAGGCTGGAGTATCCAGAGAGAGAAGAACCTGCCTTGGCCCATCTTCAGCGGAGAGGTGGCACAGAGATGGGAGAAGATATCTAAGAAAGAGCAGGAACATATATACACTTAAACAGACAGCATAAGATCTCAAAAAATTCTAAAATAAATTAATATATACATATTTTGCAGATTTTATTTTATTACTTCCCATGACCTTTTCAGGATTGTGGGAACTTTTTATTAAAAAAGCCATAGTAATGTCTTACCTAAGAGCAGCTTCTCTGCTCCAGGTCCCATCTTGTGAACTGTTGCTGATGGACATCTTTGACATCCAATCAGCAAGTCCCTTGCCTTTTCCCCCTCCCTTGAAGTGACTTTTAGCATAGCCGATGAGAAAAGGCAAGAGGTCAATGACTTCTTCCTTCAGACATGAGGTTTCCTCAGCAAGCCATGCACAGAGGGAGCGAAAAGTGGCGAACAGAAATGGATCATCATAGCTGGTCTGCTCCACCTAAATGGGGAAACAGTGAGTAACAGTTTATAATTCTAAGTATTCCAAGTATTTTCCCATTTAATTCAAGTTCTTCAAACAGACTTCTAACAATACATACAAGTTTGGGGTCAGTATGATTTTTTCTAAAGAAAACTTTTATTCAGCAAGGACGTGTTAAATCGATCAAATTATTTCTACGTCTATTTCAAATAAATGCTGTTCTTTTTAACTCTCTATTCATCAAATAATCCTGAAAAAAAAAAGTTTCCACAAAAAAATATGAAACAGCTTTACAGTTTTCAACATTAACATTAACTGGAGATGTTTCTTGAGCACCGATTTAGCTTAACAGAATTATTTCTGAAAGATCTTCAGGACACTGAATACTGGAGTAATGATCAGTTTTGCCATCGCTGGTCTGCTCCACCTAAATGGGGAAACAGTGAGTAACAGTTTATAATTCTAAGTATTCCAAGTATTTTCCCATTTAATTCAAGTTCTTCAAACAGACTTCTAACAATACATACAAGTTTGGGGTCAGTATGATTTTTTCTAAAGAAAACTTTTATTCAGCAAGGACGTGTTAAATCGATCAAATTATTTCTACGTCTATTTCAAATAAATGCTGTTCTTTTTAACTCTCTATTCATCAAATAATCCTGAAAAAAAAAAGTTTCCACAAAAAAATATGAAACAGCTTTACAGTTTTCAACATTAACATTAATTGGAGATGTTTCTTGAGCACCGATTTAGCTTAACAGAATTATTTCTGAAAGATCTTCAGGACACTAAATACTGGAGTAATGATCAGTTTTGCCATCACGGAAAGAAATTACATTTCAAAATAGTTATTTTAAAATTGTAATACTATTTCACAATATTCCTGTTTTTACTGTATTTCTGACCAAATAAATGCAGCCCTGGTGAGCACAAAAGATTCTTCAGAAACATTCTTACCGACCACAAACTTTTGAACCGTAAAACAGTGATGCATATGTTTAACACTTGCATTCTCACCTGTTTCAGATAGTACATTTCAGCTGAGAATGCCTCCTCTAGAGCTCCTAGGACCTGTCTGCTCTGCTGAAGACTCAGGCCAGTGATAGCTGTCTGTATCTGAGCAGGGTGTGAAACAGCCCCTTGGCTACAGGCTTGTTCCATAGCCGCCTCCATGATGCGATAGCAGGCAGTAAGTATGTGCTGCAGCTGGGGGGAGATTTCGGTACCCGGCGGCTCTTCTAGACCCATCCTCACCTCCACACATGCCCGGTTCACCAGCAAGCAACAGAATTTAGGAGGTCCCGTTGACTCCCATCCATACAGGTCCAGAAGGCAGGCAGATACTACCAAAACCGAGCCTAAATGCTCTTGACTGAGCTTGCCCTGAATCAAAGGCTGCAGCGAAGCCCATAGATTACCCACAATCTCCTTAAGCACCAGGCTTTCCGACTCGACCCCGGGTGGAGGAAGAAATGGCGGTATTTGAGAGCACATCTCTAACCTGTCCTGATCTGACACCCGGCAGAAGTTTTGGGAAACGTTTTGCAACAGCAAGAGCAGATCAGATGAGTGTTTAGCCCAAGCCTGTGGTCTTATACTAGATGACAACAGATGTCCCAACAGCGGAAGTCCTTTTTCATGGCTGAGAGTTTGTTTTTTGAGTACGGCTCTACATAGAGCCAGAACAGCACCACGGGTGAGAAGCTGCTCGAGGCCTTGCGGTAAAACACATACAGCATTTAAAACCTGATAGCAGTCACAAGCCAAAGCCTCGTCCAAGGTAGACGTACTAGAAGTGGTCTGGGAATCTGTAGCACTTCCAGTTTGAGATCCAGAACCACTCTGGGCTTCATTCCCAAGTGTTTTTGTCTGTTTATCTGTCCAGTTGGGTCCGTTCTCCAGTATGCTCAGGATCAGAGGGACTGTGCTGAGAAGTTGTGGATGAGCAACCATGCTTGCGTCTGTGCTGAGAGCAGCCAATAGAGCAGTGCCCAGAGAGATCAACTCCTCTGGGGGCAACCCGGAGCTGTCGTCACCCCGAAATGCTGTAACCAGAAGGCGTGCGGGAAGATTTAAACCTACCGCTTCAAAAATCCGATGTAGAGTCCCGGTATCCAGCTGTCCTGCTGGACACAACCTTGTGATCTAAATGCAAGAGAAAACAATGAGCAATGCAATATATGTTTTCGGTATAGTGTGGATGAAGAGGATAAGCTGTTGTTTACCAGGAGAAGTGCTGCTAAAATGTGGCTGTCATTCTTGGCATGAGTGAGAGCATGTAGACAGCGCTCCAGAACCTCTCTCTGAGACGGAGACAGGCCACTGGGGTCAGAACTGCTCCCTTCTGCTGCATTTGGCTCCGTACTGGGTGGATGCTGCAGGGTAGGGACTTCCTCTGGGCTGAGATGACACCCATTCTCTGCCATCTTCTGGGCCAACCTGTAAACAACCATCAGATATTCATTCATGCATCAGAAGTTAACTTCTTTAGATACTAGTCCAAATGTATGCATATAATGCCTGGTGTGTAATTAACTTACTGGTCGTGCTTCAATATGTTAGATTCAGGACTGAAAAAATGTCTAAGGCATAATCAGGTCAGCAGGTTAACAGGTTTAAGAGTTCACGTCAGGTTAAATCACACAGCTGTGAAGTAAATGACTGTTGTTTAATGTTTTATAATTGTATTGTAAAGAACTAACGTTAAGATGTTAAGAGTTTACATAACTAAACATACTTAACTAAACATACTTTAAAACCATATTCAACACATATAAATGTCTTAAACTACGTAGACTAGTGTAAATCAAATTTAAAAAGCCATAAATATATACCATATGCAATGAACAAACCTGGAGCTAGGCAGGATTCTCGCACACACGTTGAAGCTACGTGGAAACGGAAAAACTCGAGAGACATAATGAGAGAAGTCGATTTCAAAATAATAGTCTTCGGTAAACGAAAGAAAAACAGCAATGCGGTGTGTGCGACGGATTTTGCGAATAATATTGAGAACTATGTTTTTTTTTTTAGAAATAAAAAGTCTTAATATCTGTGTATGTGCGCATTTGGAATGAAATAACACAAATATGATCCCAGACTGTGAAAACAAGAGGGTTTTTATTGTATTAAGCACGTTGAGCAATGTACCTGTATACGCAAATAACTCAAAAACAAAGTAATAAATAGTAAAGCAAGGTAAATTACATTAGGCACATGAATACTTAGAGTGCAAATATTAATATTATGTTATATTGTAATATAAATATTAACATTAATAATACCAAAATCTAAAATTAATTAATAATAAATTAATAAAATTAAATAAAACACTAAAAAGATAAAAAAATACTGATTTAATATAGTAAATGAATAATTGTATTAATAAGATATAAATAATACCAATACAATATACTATTAATAATTATAATATTAATATTATACTATAAAACAAACATTAATAGAACCCAAAATATTAAACCTAAAACAAATGAATTCATTAATAAATAAATAATGCTTTGCTTTGCTTTTCCTGACTGGAATTACAAGTACCTCTATGTAACACAGGAAACAGGAAATGATGAAACAGGTAATGGCTAATGCTCCTCTGTTTGAAATCAAGTGTGAGCGAGTGGAGTAGTCCCGCATTTATTTAGCAATTATTACTGTTATCCACCAGAAGTAAACTACTTACGGACCAGGAGCAACACTATACAATAACAATAAGCGCAGTGAGTTTCTACACAAAACCCGTACTCCGAGCTTGAGCGCGAAATTCAATGCTCCGTCCATTCAGTCTCAACCATTAATAAATAGACAAACGGTCCCACTTTTTTTGTTTAGCTGACTCAATGAATGATCTCTGTTTTTAGATGTCTGCTCCACTCCCGCAGAAGGGACTTGGTCCGGGTATGCCTGTCATGCCCCCTCAGCAGCAGCAGCAGCCGCAGACACACATGCCTCCTGGTCTTTCGCAGCCCGGGATGCCCCCACAAGGTGCCCTGCGGGAAATTTCTCCCGTTTACCTGTGCCGCATCGGTCAGGAGACTGTCCAGGACATCGTCACACGCACTATGGAGATCTTCCAGATCGCACGGGCCACTCAGGTGAGTTTGCGTCCGCGATTTTTAAATATACAGGGAATCGAAGAACGCTAGTGCACAGTAGGCTACTAGTAGCTAGTCATTCCTAGTTGCTTCATTATGAAATAATGGTCCAAGTGCAACATTTGATCAAATCAACAGATGCAATTATGCTATAGTACTATTTTTTTTTCAGCGTTTGGATAAGGAAATAGAAATGTTAAAAGTTCAAACTATGCAACAAATGTCATATTTTGATTATTAATATCAATATCTCTTATAATCAGAGCAGCATTTAAAAATCACATGCACTACAATTCAAACACACTAATATCTAATAAAATGAAAAGTCTGGTTGTGTTTCTTCTAGCTTCCCAACGGTGTGACACAGAGTCAGGCAGCATATCAGGACCGCTTTGGGAAGCTGCAGGAGCATCTGCGTCAGCTGACACTGCTCTTCCGTAAGCTGCGTCTGCTATATGAACGCTGTGTAGAAATGACACCTGACTTCCAGGAGTCTCCAGCTGAGGTGAGTCTCATCCATGTTTATTGATGCACAATACAGCCTCTTCTGTTTGTTCATGTGGCCTTTTGATAAACGCAGCCCTTTTCCTAGTTAAATATTTAATGGTCATTTCACTTATTCTGAAATACCCTCTTAGGTCACAATTGACATTTATTTAAAAAAAAGCATTTTTAGATATTTTAGATGTTATTTTGTGTGTAAGGAATGTATTGTATTTAGAAATAGACTTTTTATTTTGTAGTTTAACCCTGTGTAAAGCCTGACATATGAAATAATAATCATAGAAAATTCTTTTGAACCTTTAGATGAAATATAAAAAAAAAACTAGTGCTGGGCAACGATTAATCGCATTCAAAATAAAAGTTTTTGTGTACATAATATATGTGTGTGCTGTGTAGATTTATTATATACTGTATGTGTGTGTCTTTATATATACATAATAAATATACACAGCGCACACACATATATTATGTACACAAAAACGTTTATTTTGGATGCGATGAATCGCGATTAATCATTGCCCAGCACCAAAATAAACAAAACAAAAAAATGTTTTGTATCATATTTGATACATAAGGCTTTTATGGCTCATAAAGTATGAAATAATGAGAATATGGAGCTCATTCTCAATTTGGTGCAGTTGCTGGTATTTATATGGCTAAAAAGTAAGATGAAATTTTGATAGCATGTAATGTAAATCAGTGAGATCTTTATAGCAGAATAACAGACTACTTATTAACATGAATTGATCATAAAGGGTTTAGATGAGCAAAATGCCAAAGTCATTGATACCATTTAATACAATGATAGAGGTGAGTATGAACATGATTTGAGATTACATGTCATGCTTGGCTGAATTCATTACAATACTGTACATTATGAAATTAATGTTGTTAAAACATTTTTTAAACAATAGCAAATTAAGCAGCTAGGCTTACTTGGCCTCATATCGTCTCATATAGTCAGACTGCAAGACTAAAATAGATTTACATGTGAATTTACTTGCATGTATTATGTCAATTGAATAAACAACTTCCTTACAGGAGTTTATGCGGATGTATTAAAAACTTGTATTAAAGCTTGCAACAATATTTAAAGCTGCAGTCCGTAACTTTTGGCACTCTAGCGGTTAATAAACAGAACTGCGTGCATCTTGTGGAAGAACATTGTAACCGGAGCTACTTCTCTCTGTTTATGTCTATAACGAATCACGCAGGTACTGGGCTGCTCCGCAGCAGTACCTACCCGAACCAGTCTGAAATAGTCCGAATATAAACACTTATTATAGGTGTACCGTAGTGATTCAGGACAAGCCAAAAACACGGTTTGGAAAATGGATTCATGGTGCACTCGCTTATTATATAAATTTTGTAAATTTTGAACACAAAAAAGTTACGGACTGCAGCTTTAACTTACCAGCGACCACCCACAGCAATAAAGCAACAAAGTTTCATTTCATGCTATTAGAGGTAGATGTTATGTATCATTAGCTGCTATACTCAATATTAAGAATGGTGTGGAAAAACAATTAATCTTTCAAGAATCCTGTTTCCATCAGGGCAGCGTGAACAAGTGTTTTGAAATCCATTGTGGGCTGCAAGAGCTGTGAATCAAGTCAGATCTTTGCTGAATAAATCAAGCATTTGCTAAATAAATATTATACCTCGGTGCTGTTACTACTTTTGATATTGAGACCAAGCTCTAAAATAGGTTTTGTTGTTTTCCTTTTTGTGGTAATTTTTATATATATATACTACAGTAGGGCCTGTAGTAAGTCTGAGACTGCATTGAAAATATGGGAAACGTTTTTGAAACATTTTAAGAGACAATGCATATTTTTTTGAAAAATGTACTGTTAAAATTAGAATTAAATTTCAGGAGACCGTTATTATTATTACAGATATCATTTCAATAATGTGTTTTCTTCCATCCTTCCAGCTGGTTCCTTATGTGGGGGAAGAGACGACACCTGTGAGAGTGGAGCCGTGCAGCCCAGCTGTTATTCAGGAGAGACAGGAGGTTCTAGAGGTTTGTTTCATTGTTTGTTTCATTGTTTCATATCTCTGAACATACTATTACACTGCAGTATATACCTACAAGATATTATGCTCTTTTATTTGGGTGAAAAAACACCCATATAACTATGGGCAGAGGGTGAACCAACTCTGGATGAGAAGTGTGTGTGTGTATATATA
>NW_015548236.1:1790062-1809146 GCF_001515605.1 Sinocyclocheilus anshuiensis | reverse complement strand
TATATGTATATGTCTATATAGGTATATGTAGACATGTGCCGGTATTCGGTAATGCGATATATCATGCTAATGAATATGCACAATATTGTTATCGTGGGCACGTCAAAATACAGAGAATAATTATTTACTACAAATTATTCAGAATTTTGAACACATTTTAAGAATACTTTTCCCATCAACTGGTTAAATGCACAATACCACTGTAAGCTGCGTCAAAGACACGTGTGCATTCTGATGTAAACAAGCACGGATGAGAAGCGCATAGTGGAACGCGTGAGCGACGCTCTGGATAAAGTGCACATTCACTCTCTGAAAACAGATGGCGCTAAACTGCAGAAATGCAGCCGTTCAGAGTCGTGTGACAGACACAGTGATGAAGCTGGTCTCTCTCACTCTCTCTCTCTCACACACACACACACACACACGCGCGCACGCGCGCACGCACGCACGCGCAGAGTCAGAATTACCTCCTCTCCTAGGTTCACGAAATGGTCGTCCATAAAATGCATTGCTGTTCTGTTGTAAGTAATCTTAAAGATTCCTAAATGCATCTACTTTCGGAAGGCCAAATAAAGTGCTTTTGCTTTCGCCTAGAAACACACAGCGTCTCCCTGACATGGCTGCTTCAACACTAACTGCGGTTACTGAAACCACGCCTTCTTTCTTTGCGTGCACATTTGGGTGGCATTATGCTAATATTTCCACATAGTGAGGTAGATATGTGGGGGCGTGTTTGAACGAGCCGTTTTAGGGGGGCGTGGCAGAGTCTTAACTTTGATAAAGAATATCTCTTTGGTTTTGAGACTTTAGTCTTTGCAACTTCAGGGATCTTATCTATGCACAATCAGCTTGTAACACTCCAAAGAGAAAGGAAAACTTGAAATTGCATCATATGACCCCTTTAATAGGCTGTTTATTTTCAAACTTTTTTACATTTGAATCTGGACTACAACATGCCCTAGATATTGTTTGAAAGTGTTTTGATTATTGTTTGGTCACACTTTACATTAAGGCTTCATTAGTTAACATTAGTTAATTAATTAGTAAACAAACTCCCAATAAAAAAAATAATAATCTAAACATTCAGTAATCTTAGGTAATTCCAAATATTTAATAACACATTGTTAAAATCTTTGCAACTTTGCAACTGTGTTGTTTAATGTTTTTTTTTTTTTACAAAGATTAATAACTTCTGTAGCAAGTGTAGCTGTTGCTCATTGTGAATGTTGATGCATTAACTAAGGTTAACTAATGAGATCTTATTGTAAAATGATACCTATTGGTCTTTATAGTTCCTTTGCACTTTAATTATTTTAAAATTTTAACTTTATACATTTGTGTATTGCTTTATTGTATTTAAATGTTCAGTTATTTTTGTTATAAGAAAAAAGTTATTAAACCTGTTGTACTTTATTACGACACTTTTTTGCAACTAAATTTCAATATCGTGATAATACAACATACCGTGATAAAAGCATTAGCAATTAATCGCAACATGAAAGTTTGATACCGGCATATCCCTATGTGTATGTATATAAATATAAATATAAAATATAAAAATGTAATATTCAAATTTGGTCTTTTTATTTGCTATAATTTGCAAATGTATAATAAAATCTGTAAATATATATAATGTATGTGTTTAAATGAAGGAATTGTAATTTGTAGGTTAAAATATAAATTAATCACAAAAGGTAGAATATAAACTAGAGGTCGACCGATTGATCGGCCGATTTTTGGCATTTTTTAATTAATCGCATTGGCCGATTGTGCTGCAAATTAGGCCGATTTATAGGCAGGTGCATCTGCGGGCAGCTAAGCGTTGTTGCTGAACACCGGAGAATCTCTCTCTGGCTGCGTGAGACACTGAGCAACTCACACACTGACTGCAGCCGCTTCTTGTTCACACACAGCTTCAGCTAATGATGGCAGGGCAAAATAGACCGTTTCAAAAGCGTAATTACGTTTTACCCTACTAGAATTGATGGCGGAAAGTTAAAATATTCATAAGTGCAACAAGTCATTTGCATGTGAAAGTAGAAACGCATGCAATTCAGACGAAACTTCTGGGCTGATTATAACTTGCACGTTAACTTTCCTCATGAAATGTGTGTGTAGGTCCGACAATAGCCTCCACGATGTCATCGCTCGTGGCCAGTACACTTTTAAGCAGTTATGAGCAGCTGGCTGTGTAATATGTGCGAACTCTTTTATTTTTATCACTTGGCCATTTGACTTCTAGCAGTGTCCAGTGCTTCCCATACATTGAGTTATTTGTGGCGGCTCGTCACAACAGAAGGACCGCCACAAATAGATTTTCCAAAAGGCTTATACTTCCTTGAATAAACTGAGCACTGCACGTTTCAAAATTAAAATGCAGCGCGGGTGTTTTTATATGAATGTATCTTTGAAAAGAACCAATCTTCTTCAGAAAAGCTTCGATGTCATTTTCATTTCGTCTTTCATGTAATGCCTGATAAAGTAGCGTTTGTGAGCGCAGCGCTTATTTGATTACAGTCAAACATATCGGCCCAAAAAATCGGCATCATATATCGGCCATCGGCTGCCCTGATTTCTAAATATCGGCATTGGCATCGGCTGATTTGCTGCTCAAGAAACATTTCTTGTTATTATCAATGTTGAAAACAGTTGTGCTGTGTAGTATTTTTGTGGAGACGGATACATTTTTTCAGGATTCTTTGATGAATAGAAAGTTCTGAAATTAGTTCATATAAAATAATTGACACAAAATATTTTTGTAACATTATTAATGCCTTTACTTTATATATCCTAGCTAAATAAAAGTATTAATTTCTTTAAAAAAAAAAAACTTTTTAAACGAAGCATGTAATAACATTGCATGTAATAATAGTGCTCTGAGCTTCTCCTCTCATGTTTTTTTTAACAGAAAGTGAGGAAGAAGAACCAGGAAATGAAGGTGCTAATGGACCAGATGAGGAACCTCCTGTGGGACGTCAATGCCATGCTCACCATGCGAAAATGACAGCTTCCTAGTAAACATCTGACCATCTTCCGTCAGCCCTCATCTCTCACACGTTCAGGTGCTTTCACACGGATAGCAGTGTTCGGCAGACTGCCTTTCATTCACTGCTCGTGCAAATGCCACATAATATTTCATCTTGACAAATGAGATCAGGCTTGGCAGCTCTTTGTGGTCCTGCCTAATTTACAGTGTTAAATCCCAATGCTCTGATTAATAACTGCTTCATCAAAGCACTGATTTAGCATCAGAAACAGGAAGTAATGTGAAAGCCATGCAGATGATGTAAGCTAGCCGTGTTGTTGGCATGATAAATGAGCACTGCGGACTAAGCTTTGTGAATAATAGTGCCTACTATGATCTTTTGTGCATTCATTGAACTGTGTGATGTGTTTCACACTGTTGCTCCTCAGCAAATATGTACTCGGGTAGAGTGTGTGTTTCCCTGAGCTCTGCATTACACTTCTGATATCTGCCTTCTAGGGAAAGGATCGTCTGAAAAAAAAAAAACCTGAATGAATCGCAGGATGATTGTTTTTGTAAACTAAAGACTTTTATACAAAATACAAAAGAAAAACAACTCTTTTGTCATGTCTTTTCTTTTAGGAAATACAAAAACAGAATTCACAACAGCAATTGACATTACCTTCCGTGTAACATGCTATTATATCTAAAACTAAACATATTTATAATGTTAAAAAGAATTTCAATATTTCAAGTAAATCTGTTCTTTTCAATTTCTATTAATCAAAGTTTTCTGAAAACATTTGTCACAGTTTCCATAAAAATATTAAGCAGCACAACTGTTTTCAACATTGATGATAATAAGAAATCTTTTTATGAGCAGCAAATCAGCATATTATAATGGTTTCTGAAGGATCATGTGACGATGAAGACTGGAGTAATGATGCTGAAAATTCAGCTTTGATCACAGGAATAAATTACATTTGAAAATATATTAAAATATAGAACAGTTATTTTAAATTGTATTATTATTTCACATTACTGTTTACACTGTATAATAAATGCAACTCTGGTGAGCATAAAAGTCTTGTTTCAAAAACATAAATCTTACCCCAAACTTTTGAGCGGTAGTGTATGCTTTTAAAAACTCATACCAGCCATGAATAAAACTACAAAATTTCATCTTGAACTACATGTTGTATAAACTACCAGTCAGCAATTACATTAACGTACATTAATTTTCGCAAACTTTTAAGTGCACAAAGCTCCATTTAATTTTCAAATCAATGTTGATTCAGTAACTGCTCTTTGAGATTTGTCTGTGATTTAATCTGTTGTTTTTGAACAATTCATTACAATCCACTCTTTCAGTCCTTTGCTTGGGCATCTGTAATTATACAACTTTTCCATATGTTTTCATATAAATTGTTTTCTTCTAATCTAATTCAACTCTAAATTGTCTAAAAAATAAAAGATTCATCACAAAAGATACTACTTTTCATCTAATGTCTTGATACTGAAGAGTAAAATGTTTTTATTATTTATTAACTACCCACATTTTGGGTAATAGTTTTAGGCACAGTTGCTGGGAACAGCAAAATAAAACCACAATTTCACAAATACAGCCACACACACACCGTTTGCATTTCAGAATTATTTTATTGGTCATGTAATTACCACTTCATGTAATCAGTCAGTTGCTTTGTTCGTCCAATGCACCATTAGGCACCCTTAATGCTACAAACTCCTCCGGTCAAACAGCAGCTGGAATGATTTGACAGATCTGTGATGTTTTCTCATCCATGAAGCTGTCAGTCATAAATTGAGAACTGGTCATAAGAGGCAAAAACCTGTCTCTTGTCCACAAGCTAGCAGCCAGTAGCGGAGGTATAGAGATAAGTCTCTCCATCAGCATAAGTATCAGTTTGTGACCCATCGCCACTCGTTCATCTTGGCTCAGACGCGCTCCAGGTCTTTGTACCTCTTGCGCAGGACGGACACGTGGTCCTTGAAGAGTACGGGGTCCAGGCGAAACTGAGAGTGCACTAGAGGCATGTAACCAAACCAGCTTGCAAAGGTGTTGACACACTCCTGCCGCTGGGTAAAGTGCTCAGGGTTCGCCCATGGGGCCATCTTAGTGCCCTTAGAGTGGACAGGAAATAAGATGTCAAAAATATATCACACTACAGTTTTTTTAAAAAAATTTTTTTTTTTACAATTGCTAGGACACACTTCTCATTACCAATTTTCAGCTTGGCACAGCAATACATTTCACTTCCAAAATGAACTAAAACTACCAAAACACTTACACAATAGTCTCAAATCAAGTCATTCTTCCATAACACTAACAAGTGTTAGCACTCATAAAACCTAAAAACACCTTTTTTTGGGTGAACTATCTCTTTGAGATTCAAAGGTATGTAAACCACGTTCTGCAAGGGGTATGCAAACTTATGAGCAGAATTGTAAGTACAAAATGTTGGCTCTCTAGCCTCACCTGCAGGGTGGGCATCTCTTTGTACTGCTTCCTCTGCGCTACTTTAATCGGTGGCAGGTGTGTCACAGAGGAGACCAGGAAATTAATCAGGATATCCTCACAGTTAGAGGTGCGATCCACTAGCGCACGCAGAGAGGAGGGCAGGTAGTGAGAGAACAGGTGATGGTAGTACCTGTGAGACGCAAAGACATCAACACATAATCAAGAGCACTGTCTCCGCTGATCATGTTAGAGAGCTTGATGAAGTGTGAGAGACGTCAACACTGTCAGGATATGTCAGCTGCAGCCAATTACCTGTGATAAAACGCCGCTCCGGTGAGGACGATGGAGTACTCGTTGGTCCATTTAGAGGTGTAGCCCCAGGCTTTCTTTACAGGGTCCCAGAAATGGCTTCTGGGAGGGTAGCCAACAATCCTCTCGGGGAAACTTCGCCACACATGGAAAGCAAAATTGATCTGGAAGTGTCAGATTACAGAGGAAAAACATGAATTAGCTTTGTCATGTGTCAAAACAATGCAATCTGATTTATTTAATTTAGTTTAGACTCTTTTTATGACCCAGGGCATCTACTAGAATCCCCAATCAATTATAATAGCAAAGCTATTAAAATTGTTTTCAGTGATTAAAATGAAGCTGAAATAAAATATAAATATTAGATGAAAACAAGCTTCAAAAACTTACATCAAATTGAGAAATTTTAGTATATATACAGTGTATATATATATATATATATATATATGTGTGTGTGTGTGTGTGTGTGTGTGTATGTGTGTGTATATATATATATATATATATATATCTGAAAAAATATAAATATTAGATAAAAACAAACTTCAAAAACATGAGAATTAGAGATTTTATAAAATGCATATTTGATAAAAACAAAATGAAACAAACATTTTTAATTTTCATTAAATTAAACGTGATGTACTAAAATACACAAATGTGAAATAAAATGAATAAAAACTACATAAACATTAAAAAATATAAAATATTATAAAAACAATTACTAAACTAAAATAGACTGAAAATTGAAAATATGAAAATCAAAACTAATTCAAAATATTATTATAAAATTATTATAGCATCTCAAATATACTAAAACAACACTGCACCATAGCAACCAGCTAGAGCACCCCAGAATCATGGTGGCTAGTTCTGTTTTTACAGTTACAGTGAATTTGTATTAAACCTATCTATCTATCTAAAAGTTATAAATAAAAGTAGTATAAGTTATATAAGTTTAAATACACATAAAATACACACATTTTGAAAAAATTCAATTTTAAAATCATTTAAGGATAAAGAATAAAATGTATACTATAATACTATAAATAAATAAATAAATAAAATAATGATCACAATTTTAATAAATAAATGAAAGTTTAATTTAAAATAGATTAAAGTGAAATAAAACCATGCAGGATGAAGAGGAAACTCTATACCTCGCTGGTCAACAGCACTGTGTCTTCATCTAGGCTCAAAACGGCCTCCGTCTCAATAGCTGCATGAGGCAGGAAACGGCTGCTCGTCTGCGAGCACAGAAGATGGCAGAGAAAAGAGCTGAGTGAGACACGAGGTGGAGAGAGAGAGAGCGCAAGATCTCGCCACTGCTCACAGACATGACTTGATTGTTCTCTCACTTGAATACTCACTTTTCTTCTGCCATCTGTGATGAGAAGGGGCACTGGCATAGCCGGCCATTTACTCCGGTGAGGGGGCGGCTTCTCACTGTTCCACAGGATGATGATCTGACAAGAAACCCAAACAAGAACACACACTATCACAGCATGCACACCAAACTGGTTGATGTGTCTTCTTGTTGGCTTTTGTCTGTATCCAACTATATTAACACTGAACTGATGTGGCTCTGCATTGATATCATTGAACAAAAGGTCATTCCTTAGTGGTGCAATAACTATTACTTTAAGTTTTAAAAAATCCATATTACTCTATATTTTTATAAACACTGACTTTGCAGTACTGTACCTGTGAGCAGTATTTTGATTTGGAGACGACCTGAAGAAGCTTCATGATTGGCTGAGACTGGGAGACCAGAGGTGAGGTGGCGTGAATTACAGCAGTGAACTCCTGACCTGGACTGATTCCTACATCAACAGAGGAAAAAGATTGAGCGTTCTTTGCCTTAGTATACTTAGTATAGTGCTCAATGGCACAATGTTTGAAATGGCAAACTATTACGGTGTTATTTTAATATTATTTATATGCGATTATAGTAGAGCTGTCAAACGATTAATCGCGATTAATCGCATCCAAAATAAAAGTGTTTGTTTGAATAATATATGTGTGTGTTCTGTGTATGTTTATTATGTATATATGAATACACAAACATACAGTATATATTTTGAAAATATTTAGATGTATTTACATGTCTATATTTATATTAATATAATTTATATTATAAATAAATATATTTAATATATGAAAGTAACACATTTTTCAGAAATATATACATGTATGTGTGTGTATTTATATATATATAATAAATATATATTATGCAAACAAAAACTTTTATTTTGGATGTGATTAATCGCGATTAATCGTTTGACAGCACTAGATTATAGTATTCATTAATATTTTGAATTAACATTTTTCACATTTTCAGTTTTCATTTTAAATTTAGTTTAAGTTTTAGTGTTTTTTTCAGTTTGTGTTTTTTATTCATTTTAATTTTTAACATTTCTAATTAGATTTAACTTATTTTTTTGATTTCAGTTTTAGTAATTACCTGTCAAGACAACATTTATAATTTCCATAATTTTTTTTTTACGTTTTTAGCCTAATATTTATATTTTATTTTCAATTACCTATTTTTAATACTTTTAGTTTTGGTTAATACCAAACACTGCTACCAAACTACTACTAATTTTTTTTTTTGCAGTAAGCATACTGTTGCATACAGTCAAATCATTACATTTGTTACATTTGTCAAAATATGCAGTATACAACCAGAGCATACTGTGTGAAATACTGTATCCCATAATGCAATACAATCAACCTTACAGTGTGACAAATTAACTGATGAATGAATGATGATTGAATATCAACCATGATTATTAACATCTTTCTTGACTCGTTGTTTGATTTATATATTATAAAACACAATTTACACAAGATATGATGAAAATGCTAAATAGCTAACATGCAATATACAATAATGAGGTCATGTGACAACAATGTAGAATACAAATGTTTAAACATATTTATTGGTTTTGTTCATAATGTACATTTTGTTATTATTCATTATTTGCTTGCTTGCTTGCTATTCCATTCAAATTTGTATTCAGGCAATACACACTCTTACAAATAAAGGTTCCAAAAGGGGATTTGCAGCGATGTCATAGAACCATTTCGGGATCCTCAAAGAACCTTTTTTCTTAGTGTAAAGAATATTTTAATAATCTAATGAGCCCCCCCCCCAATTATAAAAAACATTTTGTGCAATGGAAAGTTTGGAGTTTCATAGATGCCAATAATAAACTTTTATTTTTAAGAGTGTAATGTATGGCACAGAATGAAGTACATCTAGTATTCCATTCCAAATAAGTATGCATACTACAAAATATTTAAAAAGATTTGGCACAGGCTTACCGAGGTTTAAGTAATAGAAGGGGTAGTGTGCCAAGTGCGTTGAGTACTCGGGCAGAACCAGCAGCCCTCCAGGTAAGGCATTCCACATGAATTTATTTCTGGAGATGTGTGAGTACACTCTGTCCTTTATGATCTGACAGACATCAAGACGGCAGCATTAAATATAACAATCACATCAAATCACAAAAGCACATTTAATCCCTATTGGTTTTAAAGATGTTTATTTTCACCTGCTGGCCAGAAGAGGGCAGACCAAAGCCATACTTTTGTTCAAAATTGACAGTTCATTTGCCAATTAACCTAAGGGCAGGGGACTAAGTATGTGCTAATGATGTATGGCATCCTGCACTGGTTTAATTTCCCCTGACAGACCTTCCTCTCTGTCAGATCCGCCGCTGTATACACATCTAAGCTGACCCAGCTCTCACCTCCAGTGTGGTGAGTACAATCTTATCCACGGAGGAGAAGTAGGCTTCCCAGAGCATCTGTGTACGCTGTCTGAGAGCCAGCACCCTGGTAATGTCCACAGCCCGCACAGTGGAAGGTACCTGAGGGAACAAAGTGACAAAGAACTCACCGGTGAGGCTAATTGGTGTTCCCATAAAAACCTATGGTTTCTACCTGTCGACCACCTCCACAAACTCTTAAATGTGCAGCACTGACAAAATAGTGTTTTGCAGTGAAATGCTACAGTAGGCCTACCCACCTTATTTTTCAACGCGGAAGTAATTTATTTTCTGTGAATGTGAGAGAAGAATAACAAAGTGCAGCAAACGGTAGAAACTAGTTTCGCTACTAACCAGTGTGTTTAGATTTACGACATTGCATTACAATAATGTAAGGAATACCCGTTTTCCATTTCAAGCAACATATCCAGCTGGTTTGAAGAGCTAAAAATAACTATGCCTATAAAAAACTGGAAGTATTTTTATATTCTAATTATTTAAATGTCTTATTAAAATCTTTTATAATGGCTCTATATATTCATCGTCGTCCGCGGCAAAGCTGTATATATTTTTTTTAACTGACGCCAATTTTATGTCTGTCGCGTCTTTTTGATACAGCTGGCTCGTTTCATTGGTGCCATCTTTAATCTCTCATTTATCGATTTGATTGAAAGCAGAGGGCTTACATTACAGGAACATTACAGTAATAGTGTTGCAGTGTTCGTCTTATTACAACGCTAAGTGTTTTGTAGGCTACATTTAGGGCTGCACAATTAATCGAATTTCTAATCGCGATTACAATTATGGATGCCACAATTAAGTAATCGTTCAAAGCGGCGATAAATCGTTCAAAGTCCACTTATGTTATTCTGCACGCTTAAGATATGTTTTTTTTTTATTTCTACATGTTATCTTAAGGGTTTTTCCATTGTTTTAGTTTTAGTACAACATTATAATGCCATTCATATTTTTACTTTTTTTATAATTTAAAGAAGAAACCAATCCGATGTATATTTGACATTTGAGGCTTAATACTATAGAAAAGCACTAAAGGTTTTTCAGTTAGAGTGTTTTCAGCTTGTTTATTTTCATATAAAAATACGGCATGCAGTTGCATCAAACAATGGTATAAACATCATTCAATGTAAATTGTGATAATCGTAATTCATAATCGCAATTACAATTTCAAGGGAATAATCGACAATTATGATTTTTGTCATAATCGTGCAGCCCTAAGCTACATTGTTGTTAGACTGTTTTGTTTTTAGATTAAAGATAACATAGGCATACAGGTAAAGTAATACAATACTTTCAAACTCTAATCAATATCACATCATTTTTTGTTAACGTACTGTATTTATTTACAGTCAGTTGGTCATTATCGCGAAAAAAAAACCCTGATGGTATGCTCTAGTGCGGTGTTTTTAGCCTCAAGTAATAACATACTTTATAAATACAAAATAACTATAAAGTCCATTTGAATTAGCAAAAGTTAATTCACATAGGGGTTCCGATCACCTTGTCGTGGTTGGATTATACATTTTGTGACATGCTTATTCATTAATCTTGGTTAATGTTAATTTCTACATATACTAATACATTTGTAACATTTCAAGTTGTAAATTTATTTAAAAAAATATATAAATTAATGTTAGCTACTATTAAAAAATTTGGGGTTGGTAAGATTTCAAATTTGTTTTGTTTTGTTTTGTTTTTGAAAGATGTCTCACCTAGGCTGCATTTATCTGATAAAAAACCAGATATGTTCAGAAATATTACTATGATTTAAAATAACCTTTTTTTCTTTTTTAAAAATATCTTTAAAGTGTGATTTAATCCTTTAATGGCAAAGCTGAATTTTCAGTCTTCAGTGTCACATGATCTTTCAGAAGCCATTCGAATATGCTCATTTGGTGCAAGAAACATTTCTTTTTATTATCAATGATGAAAACAGTTATGCTGCTTCATATTTTCGTGAAAACTGTTACTTTTTTTTTCAAGATTAGTTGATTTCAAAGAAACGGCATATAAAATAAACATTAACCAAGATTAACAAATGCTCTAGAATGTTCATTGTTAGTTCATGACACCTTATACATTAACTAATGTTAACAAATTGAACCTTAAAGGGGTCATATGATGCTTTTTTAAAGATCATTATTTGGTGTAACAGAATATGTTGACATGCTTTAATGTTTGCACAATTAATCGAATTTCTAATCGCGATTACAATTATGGATGCCACAATTAAGTAATCGTTCAAAGCGGCAATAAATCGTTCAAAGTCCACTTATGTTATTCTGCACGCTTAAGATATGTTTTTTTTTTATTTCTACATGTTATCTTAAGGGTTTTTCCATTGTTTTAGTTTTAGTACAACATTATAATGCCATTCATATTTTTACTTTTTTTATAATTTAAAGAAGAAACCAATCCGATGTATATTTGACATTTGAGGCTTAATACTATAGAAAAGCACTAAAGGTTTTTCAGTTAGAGTGTTTTCAGCTTGTTTATTTTCATATAAAAATACGGCATGCAGTTGCATCAAACAATGGTATAAACATCATTCAATGTAAATTGTGATAATCGTAATTCATAATCGCAATTACAATTTCAAGGGAATAATCGACAATTATGATTTTTGTCATAATCGTGCAGCCCTAAGCTACATTGTTGTTAGACTGTTTTGTTTTTAGATTAAAGATAACATAGGCATACAGGTAAAGTAATACAATACTTTCAAACTCTAATCAATATCACATCATTTTTTGTTAACGTACTGTATTTATTTACAGTCAGTTGGTCATTATCGCGAAAAAAAAACCCTGATGGTATGCTCTAGTGCGGTGTTTTTAGCCTCAAGTAATAACATACTTTATAAATACAAAATAACTATAAAGTCCATTTGAATTAGCAAAAGTTAATTCACATAGGGGTTCCGATCACCTTGTCGTGGTTGGATTATACATTTTGTGACATGCTTATTCATTAATCTTGGTTAATGTTAATTTCTACATATACTAATACATTTGTAACATTTCAAGTTGTAAATTTATTTAAAAAAATATATAAATTAATGTTAGCTACTATTAAAAAATTTGGGGTTGGTAAGATTTCAAATTTGTTTTGTTTTGTTTTGTTTTTGAAAGATGTCTCACCTAGGCTGCATTTATCTGATAAAAAACCAGATATGTTCAGAAATATTACTATGATTTAAAATAACCTTTTTTTCTTTTTTAAAAATATCTTTAAAGTGTGATTTAATCCTTTAATGGCAAAGCTGAATTTTCAGTCTTCAGTGTCACATGATCTTTCAGAAGCCATTCGAATATGCTCATTTGGTGCAAGAAACATTTCTTTTTATTATCAATGATGAAAACAGTTATGCTGCTTCATATTTTCGTGAAAACTGTTACTTTTTTTTTCAAGATTAGTTGATTTCAAAGAAACGGCATATAAAATAAACATTAACCAAGATTAACAAATGCTCTAGAATGTTCATTGTTAGTTCATGACACCTTATACATTAACTAATGTTAAAGGAAAACTTGAAATCGCATCATATGACCCCTTTAATGAAATGTTTTATTAAATATTCATGTCACACAGCAGCAGGACTAGATAATGGTGACAGTCAAAAAATCCAAGAACACACACTTTCCCTTATACATTCATATGAAATCATGATAAAAAAGTGCTTGTGCATATTATTTTCAACTACCAACATGTTTTAATTAGCAGTTTCTTCCAACCTCATGTTCCCTTCTCAGAAAAGTGACTTCGGAGTTCTTCACACGAAGGTCTGTTACCTGTAGCAACAGTCTCTCGTCGCCCTCGATGACTGCCTGGTTCCACTGGATGACATCAGAGAAAGGTAACTCCCAGCCATTACTGAGTAACACCGGGATACAAGCGGCCTGTGAGGGATACAACCACAGGAGACAGACAGTGGCTTAGACTATAATTAGCATCAGCATAATCAATTCATCTAATGAAAAACAAAAACACACACAAGAAAACAGACCAAGTTCACCCCAAATGCACTGAAAAATAGACATATAGTGCATTTGATTTTGCCTTCAGGCAAGGTTAAGAGATATATAGCGTGTGATGAAAAGGCTGTTGGTTGTTTAAGAAGTCTCAGAGGGGCCTGTGCATGACTCACTGCTCCCATCCAGCTTTTTTATCAGACACACCGCCAGACAGATGTGCTAATTACCCCATCTCCCTCGCCCCGAATAGGAGGGTGAGGTAGGAGAGATACAGGGGTCCATGATTTATTGAAGTGGAGTTGCTCGCCTTCCCTCTTGTTTACTATTTCATCGTGATGTTGCTCTACTTTTCCTCCCAGATTCCTTGTTTGCCTTTTTTCTTCTTCTTTTCGTCATTCAGCTCGTATTCTGCTGTACAGTGAGATTTTTAATTAAATCACAAGAGAGTGCAATCCTAAGAACAGGCCAACATCAAATACACCCCCTCTAGCTGTGTGCAGCCATGCTTTCATCCTAAACAGCGTTAGAGGACACAGGGGCGGACAGCAACAAATTGCTTCAGGTGACTGATTGCTACCTTGGCCTACTAAGCCCACAGAGATCCAGTAGCTGGCCTTTGTTTCATGCTCTGGGATGATAGCTCTAGGGCCGCTCGACTAGCACGGATCCCTCTTGGCACTGATCCATTCTGTGGTTGCTTGCACAGCCATTTTTCTAAAAGGAGTGTGTCGAGGAATCAGCACCAGAGAGAGGTTGTGAGATTAAAGGAAAAAAGCAGGATCTGGATGATAGGGGTCAGAGGATGTTCTAGAACATCAGTTCTCATGCTGTGGCATGTGGATTTTTGCAGTACTGATTTTTAGTACCAAGGTTTTTAATTTAAATGGCTGTAGTTATGATCCATATACATTCATAAAACAGATTGTTCCGTTGTTAATTGGATGGGCCACGTTTGAAGCCACTGTAAAATTCAAACCTGTGACCACACATTTTATTTTATTTTATTAGTATTAGTATTTTTAATTGCCATGTTAAAACCATAAACAGCCTACAGTTAGTATGATGAACTCTAGCCTATTAATTTGTGTTCAATCTGATCAATATTAATAATAAATGTAACTCACACCTGTGACTGTATCTTTTTATTTTATTCTTTATTTTTGATTGTTTAATTGTGTTTTAGTTGCCACATTGCTTAGAAACCATAAATAGCCTACAGTTAGGATAATGGACTTTTTTTTATTTTATTATTTTTTGATATTTTAATTGTATTGTAGTTGCTACATTGCTTAGAATCCATAAATAGCCTACAGTTAGGAATAGGATAATGTACTATATTAATTTGTGTTTATTTAATTTAATTTTATCCTATATATCCTGTTCCGAGCACTTCTTGTCAGACTAGACAGAATTCCAAAATATAGTATTAATGTTTTAGACTGGGCTGCAACGTTGGCATAACAACGTGATATTTCATTGAAATCCTTTCAGAAGGTGTCTTTTAGATGCTGTTTTAGTAGCATCCATCCATAAATCTGCAAAATGGCCAGTCAAGGGATTGATGAGACATCAGCATGATTTATCTTAATTATAGGAATATGGATAGTAATCAAAAGATGGCATTATGTCACTCACACAGTCTGTAGGCTTGCACCCAGAGATGTCAATGTACCCACTGCTGAAAAAATTTAAAAGGAACATGAAGAAGTGTAACAGGGCTGTAACGGTCTGCCACCTTTGATGACCTTGAAAATGTTTAGTGCCGGCCACCTCTAAAATATCAGTCTTACCCCTGACTAGGTGCTACTTGGCCTGAAATGTTTGAGAACCTCTGTTGTAGAACTTTCAGCAGTGCTAGTAATTGCCAGTTCTTTCTGTGGCTTTGGCTGCCTCCAAAGAAAAGAGATCTATGGAACTCAGACAGGGGCTTATATGGAAAAGCACAGAGGGAGAAAAAGACAGAGGAGTAGAGCGAGGGAGTGCCGAGGAATCAGTGTGAGGGCCGAGCTGGCTGCCAAACCCACCGTTCTGTGGATTTATCCATTCAGCACGGCTCGGCAGAGTCGAAGCGAGGACACCCTCCGTGAGCTTCCGGCCCTTTCACACACACCACCAGGACGCCAAGAATATATGCGCCTGGGCAGTGTGCTGTTTATCTGGGAGACTCCGAGACCTGACTGTTTTCATAATCTACCAAACCTTTCTTGCATCTCTAAAAGGCTTGTTGAAGCATACTTGGCTGTATTCAGTTTTCAGGGTCAATTGAAAAATGTTTTACCTGCAAAGACTCCAGGAAACGGAACGACCCCAAGCGCCGACCGCGGGGAACAAGACAGAAGGTGGAGTTGTGGAGCAGCTCTTGATAATCAAATCTAGGAAGGAAAATAGAAACAAATAAAATTCGGTTAAAATAGGGCAAACGCAGTCATGGCCTAGTGCGCAGGATTTGCTACAGAATCCAGATTTTATGTGAACTGATCCAAAAAGTAACAAAAGTAGGGAGGGATACACTAATTTTTTTATATTTT
Source organism: Sinocyclocheilus anshuiensis (assembly GCF_001515605.1). NCBI lineage: Eukaryota > Metazoa > Chordata > Actinopteri > Cypriniformes > Cyprinidae > Sinocyclocheilus > Sinocyclocheilus anshuiensis. The sequence continues at coordinate 1,793,103 of NW_015548236.1, read as the reverse complement.
AGAAAATAGTTTTTTATGCTCACCAAGGCTGCATTTATTTGATCAAAAACAGAGTAAGAACAGTAATGAAATACTGAAATATTATTTCAATTTAAAATAACTGTTTTCTATTGTAATGTATTTTAAACTAGTTTGGTGCTCAAGATGTTATGTTATGTTAAAAACAGGTGTGCTGCTTATTTTTGTGTAACCTGTGATACAGTTTTTCAGGATTGTTTGATAAATATAAAGTTCAAAAGAACAGCATTTATTAACAAACCAATTCTTTACTGTCACTTTTGATCAATTTAAAGCATCCATGATGATTAAAAAATATGAATTTCTTAAAAAAAAAAACATTACAGACCAACATATATATATATAATAAAGGCGGTTAGTGAACATGCTCTAACATGTTGATTTGTGGTGATCATATAAGTGACATGAGTTCCTCTGTCATTTCCTGTTTCTTTTCTCTCTGTGCTATCTATAAAGTGTCAAAGAAGCCGAAAGTAAAATGAAAAAACACCAACATTAAGGAAACCCATTACCCAGTGCAAAGAACAACTGTTCAAAGGCTGTTTAAAGAGAGGCTCTTTGAGAGCCACACTGGCACTACTCAAAATGCAGCCATGCTAGAAGGGTGTTTTGATCTAAGCAAGCCATCGTTTTTGCCTCAAGCTGTTGTCCCTGGCAACCATTTATGGTTTCTAAGAATAGGCTGAATCCAGAAGCTTTGTGTGATTGCCACCGCTGGATGATAAGTGAGGGTGAAGGTGGGAAAAAACTGCGGTTGACCCAGTGTGTTAATGAGTATGGAAATTGGGTATTGTACAACAGATATGATCCCACATAGATGTTCTGTCAGCACAGCAAGTGCTGAGCTGCCATCTGCCCTGAACAGAAAAACATTTTATTGATGCAGCCTGACATATTCAATATTAATTGTCTGCTGAAAGTCACAGGGAAAGTAAAAAAAAAAAAAGAATAATGTAAACTGTTCCTCAAGGGCCTTGCAAAGTAACTTTGGACATCATTGTCAGTTTTGTTATTGTTAACTACAAATAAATCTAAAACTACTAAAATTGTTTTTGGTAATTGAAATGAAGCTGAGATAAAATATAAATATTAGTTAAAAAATCACTAGAAATAAAAAAAGTTGACAAAAGCACATAATAAAATTGCTTAAAATAAAATGAAATAAAAAATATAAAAATGAAAACTAACTCAAAATACTACAATAGTATATAAATAATACTAAAATAACAAACACTGTGATTGAAAATTCCTTGCAGGTGTAGCACTTCTAAACTTTGTAGTTAGTTCTTGAGAAGCTGTTTATATCAATCTCCAGCTTTGTATATTCTACTTGTCAACATCTCTGCCATGTTGATGAACTTCTCATTGACATATAAAAATGTTTTGCTTCTGGTCTAAGTGTTAGCACTGTGTGTGTGCTTCTTACTGGATATCATTTGAGCCTCAGTTTTACTGTAAGACCCCTCATTTTGCTTGGCTCCAGGTTATCCATGTGTGGGTAGAACCGTTACAATGCTGAAAGAACCCAATGTTCTTCATCAGCCCAGCAGAACAAGTCCACGCCGCCTGGCCCTGAGTGAAACCTCCAACGGGAGTGTAAACACACTTGTATGAAAGCATCTCTATCTCCATTTAGCAGGAGGTGTGTTTATTTACCGGAGAGCCAGTGGAGTAAACACTGCTACCATACATCTTTCTGTCTTGGCACCCCTCTCAAAGCACTCTGAAAATTAAGAGCCAATCTTTCTTTGACCTGAATTCAATTTCAGTTCTTTTTTTCAACATGCATCATCTTTGAGCATCCAAACAGAGTGCATTTTCACAAATAAATAAAAATGGCTTAGAGAGCTTGTATTAAATTCCTCAATAGAAACCCAGTTGGACTTTTTTCTGCAAGTTGTTCTGGACTTTTTTTATTTTGTGATAATGACTGACTGATCCTACATCCCGCTTAATTCACTGCACCAAAAAATAAAATAAAATAAAAAATACATAAATGGACATTAAATATTAATTTGAGTTTAATTGATGCTATTATGTATGAAGAAAAAGAGCACAGAGTGAAATGAGAGACATGAAACATCTGCAAGGCAACAGTCACACACACACACACACACACACACACACACATATATACAATATATATACACATATATACAGTGGGTACGGAAAGTATTCAGACCCCCTTAAATTTTTCCCTCTTTGTTATATTGCAGCCATTTGCTAAAATCATTTAAGTTAATTTTTTTTCCTCATTAATGTACACACAGCACCCCATATTGACAGAAAAACACAGAATCGTTGACATTTTTGCAGATTTATTAAAAAAGAAAAACTGAAATATCACATGGTCCTAAGTATTCAGACCCTTTGCTGTGACACTCATATATTTAACTCATATATTTAACTCTTAATGCTGTCCATTTCTTCTGATCATCCTTGAGATGGTTCTACACCTTCATTTGAGTCCAGCTGTGTTTGATTATACTGATTGGACTTGATTAGGAAAGCCACACACCTGTCTATATAAGACCTTACAGCTCACAGTGCATGTCAGAGCAAATGAGAATCACGAGGTCAAAGGAACTGCCTGAAGAGCTCAGAAACAGAATTGTGGCAAGGCACAGATCTGGCCAAGGTTACAAAAAAAAATTCTGCTGCACTTAAGGTTCCTAAGAGCACAAGGTGCCTCCATAATCCTTAAATGGAAGACATTTGGGACGACCAGAACCCTTCCTAGAGCTGAGCTATCGGGGGAGAAGAGCCTTGGTGAGAGAGGTAAAGAAGAACCCAAAGATCACTGTGGCTGAGCGCCAGAGATGCAGTCGGGAGATGGGAGAAAGTAGTAGAAATTCAACCATCACTGCAGCCCTCCACCAGGCGGGGCTTTATGGCAGAGTGGCCCGAAGGAAGCCTCTCCTCAGTGCAAGACAAATGAAAGCCCGCATGGAGTTTGCTAAAAAACACCCGAAGGACTCCAAGATGGTGAGAAATAAAATTCTCTGGTCTGATGAGACCAAGAT
>NW_015548236.1:1785489-1789657 GCF_001515605.1 Sinocyclocheilus anshuiensis | reverse complement strand
ATAAAATTATTATTCTTTTTTTATGGTTACATTTTAGGTCAATCTGAATTGAGCACTAACCATCATAAACTAGCCTGAGAATGTGCACTAATGTAAGCAGATCTTTTCAGCAGAGAATGTTCTGATACAGCGAGTGTAATGGCTGGTTGTTTACCTTGCAATCATCAGAGCTCTTTATGCACTCGGCTGATGTAAGAGGCTGGATTGTTAGGAGATGCTCTAATCTGCTCTTCTGTTTACTACCTGTTAAGAGAACCTCTGTTTATTAGCTAATACATCAGTCATCTCTGAGTGTCTGTGATGAAGAAAAAACGAAGCAGGGCTGGTTTATATGCACAGTGTGTTTATAATGACGTGTGTGTTTGTGTGCGGTAGCTTTGGCCCACTGCCGTCCCCCACTGTGTGTGTTCTTCCTCTGTCTGCTCTAGTGTATTTTAATGAAGCCATTTACTCGCAAATAGTGGAACAAATAAATAATTTAACAGTGTTTTGTCTCGAAGAGCTAATAAATGAGATTCTCGTGATTTTTCCGGCACATGCGTGGAACAAGGCCAGTTCTGCTGGGATATCTGTGTGTGTATGTCTCACTAAATTGGTCATGAGACAATAAAATGCCATCAAATATATCTCAATTCTGTACTGTCATCATGTTGGTAATGTGTGTGTATGCTTAGGGTTTTAATGCACTGTCTAGTCACAGTCGTAGACTAAATTTCAGTCTGCTCCTTACACAAAGCTGTCCCGTGACTTTAGAAGCCTTGAATATAGTACATGAGTCATACAGACTACTTTTAACACATTTTTTTTGTTCTTTTTAGAGCTCAAAAGCAACTCTCCCCATTCATTATATGGAAAAGAGCAGCCAGGACAGGAGGAAAAAAATCTTACGGGTTTAGAATGTTGTGAAGGTGAGTACATAATAAAAAAACAAGTAAAGAGATAGTTCACCCAAAAGTGAAAATTCTGTCATCAATTACTCGCCATAATGTCGTTGCAAACCCATAAGACCTTCGTTCAGCTTCTGGACACAAATTAAGATATTATTTAATGAAAAACTTGAGAGCTTTCTGACCCTCCATAGACAGTCTGCTCCTTACACAAAGCTGTCCCGTGACTTTAGAAGCCTTGAATATAGTACATGAGTCATACAGACTACTTTTAACACATTTTTTTTGTTCTTTTTAGAGCTCAAAAGCAACTCTCCCCATTCATTATATGGAAAAGAGCAGCCAGGACAGGAGGAAAAAAATCTTACGGGTTTAGAATGTTGTGAAGGTGAGTACATAATAAAAAAACAAGTAAAGAGATAGTTCACCCAAAAGTGAAAATTCTGTCATCAATTACTCGCCATAATGTCGTTGCAAACCCATAAGACCTTCGTTCAGCTTCTGGACACAAATTAAGATATTATTTAATGAAAAACTTGAGAGCTTTCTGACCCTCCATAGACAGCAAGGGAATTACCACGGTCAAGGCACAGAAACATAGTAAGGACATAATTAAAATAGTCAATGTGACATCAGTGGTTCAACCGTAATTTTATGAAGCTATGCAAATACTTTTTGTGTGCAAAAAAAAAAAGACTATTCAACAATTTATTTTCTTCTGTGTCACTGTCTGACGCCATTAACGAGGGCCAGAAAGCTTAATTTGTGTTTCGTAGATGAACGAAGGTCTTACTGGTTTGGAACGACATGAGGGTGAGTAATTAATGATATCATTTTAATTTTTGGGTGAACTATCCCTTTAAGTATTAAGTAAAATTTAAGTAAATTATCAATCAAAACTTGTATGAAAAAATAGGAAATCATTTAAATATGCAAATATTTCACTCATTTGTTCCATTCCTAAAGAAATCAATGTTTTTGAACAAATCAGTTGAGTGAATGATTCATTGCCTCAAAAAACAGTACGTGAAAAAGTATTTCTGAATTCATAGTTTCATAAAACATACAGCACATACACACATTTGCACAATATGGAACATACTCCTTTAATGGTCATGATGTATACCTACTCATGTGATGCAGCTATAAAAATGGTCACTTGTTTTGTTTGTTAAAGGGATAGTTCACCCAAAAATGACCTTACTACCTTTCTGTGCCTTGAATGTGGTAGTTCCCTTGCTGTCTATGCAGGGTCAGAAAGCTCTCAAGTTTAATCATAAATATCTTAATTTGTGTTCTGAAGATGAAAAAAGGTCTTATGGGTTTGGAACGACATGAGGGTGAGTAATTAATGACAGAATTGTTATTTTTGGGTGAACTATCACTTTATTGAATCTGTGTTTTGAACAAATTGACTAAATGAATGATTCAATGACTCGCTATTAAGGACAGTCAACGGTTTCGTTCCTCAATGAATCAGCATTTTTGTTTCAATCCCTTCATTGAACAATTCAAATGGCTTACTCATAAAGATGGTCAGTTTTCGCCACCTACTGGCGTAAGAGTGTAACTTGCAGAAAGATTCACAAAAAAACTAAACTAACCCCTGCCACTGTTTTATCACTAACAAAAAAACAACAACAAAAACAAACAAAGAAATATCCAGCGGGGTGTCTGAGTCTGCTGTGTGTGTTTGGGTTCCCCTGCTAAGTAAACTCAGGGCCATGCCACACTCAGTTAAGAATAGATAGCTGCAGGTGTGTGTCTGCTGTTATCTCTGTTCATATATGGCAGACACTGTGTGTGTGTGTGTGTGTGCCCATGCACAAGCATATGCTCAAGAAAGCACTTGCAGACATGCTTCTGATATCTACCTTCTCCAGGGGGAAAAGTGTGTGAAATATTTAAGATGGAATATGGAGGAAATCCCTCTCTCTCTCTCTCTCTCCTTTGGCTTCACACCTCTATTTCGCTCTTTACTTATTTTCCGTTTCAGGTTGCTACTTCCTGTCAGGTTAGCTAGTGCCAGTAGCTGGTCTCTCTCTCTTTCTGTTATTGAGAGGAGCACTGAGGGGGCAGCTGTTGTGCTGTCTGTGTATCAGAGCTGCTAAACATTCCCCGGCTGCTCAGCTGTCATCAACGGCTGTGGACCGGAGGCCTCTGTATGTGTGTGTGTGTGTGTGTGTGTGTGTGTGTGTGTGTGAGAACCAGTGTGTGAATGAGTGTGGGTGAAAGAGAGGCTGTTTGTGCTGAAAGTGGTGAGTGTGAAAGATAGTATTCATATTGCTGAATGCTGATGATTTGAACTTGTATTTGTGCACCGTGTATACCCATATAGTATGCATTTATTACGACTGGCAGAGTTCATTTATGAGATGGTTAAATTTAATGTGTGCAATTTTTCAATTTTAAAGAAAAAACATTCAGTGCAATATGCAGAGGCAACTATAAGTAAGTCATTTGTTGAGGTCAGTAAGATTTGTTTTGAGAGAAATTAATACTTTTATTCTGCAAGGATGCAATAAATTGATCAAAAGTGACAGTAAATATTTATAAAGATGTATAATGTTAGGAAAGATTTAGATTTCACGTAAGTGCAGTTGTTTTGAACTTTCTATTCATCAAAAAATTCTGAAAACAGTGTAACACAATATCCACAAAATCCAAAAAATATAAAGTAGAAAACAATTATTTTAAATTGTAATATTCCATAATATTACTGTTTTACTGTATTTTTGCTAAAATATGTTATTTATTTATTAAATTCAAACTTTTTGAAACTGATTTATTATATATATATATATAAAACATAACTATAGTTTGTGCATAAAGAAGCACAGTCTGTTCTGATAAAGTCACATTTTTTAAATTAAAAATTCTAAAAGGGAGAAGAAAAAGCTTCCCATAGCTTGATATCTAAGTCTTTTACTGCAAATTCACCTGTCACTTGGCAGAAGCGAGTCAAATCAGGCAGACGGTAAATAACATAGACAGGTTGTGTAACATCCCTATTATTCTCAAAAAGCAATTGCATTTTGTAAGGTAAAGGAAAATATGACCTTGAATATATGAAAAATGGTGGTTAGTTACTGTATTAGGTCACCACTTGATGTCCAATATAAAATATGGGTCCTGAATCAAAACCAGTTGATGTAAAGGACAGACTCATACACCTTGCCTTAGGCTCTGTTTCTGTGATGCAGATATTGAGGCTTGTAAAGCACTGATGCAGAGACTGGACAGATTGAAGCTCTCTCTCTCTCTCTCTCTCTCTCTCTCTC
>NW_015548236.1:1784210-1785163 GCF_001515605.1 Sinocyclocheilus anshuiensis | reverse complement strand
CACACACACTCACACTCACACTCACACACACACACACACACACACACACACAGATGGGGTGTGTCCTGTCGTCTTTGACAGACAGCCACCAGTGGACCGCTGATCTTCATCTCTCATCCGTTGCAGAGGGACAAAGGTCATGTGTAAATCACTCTCTCACTTCCTCTATCTCCCTCTCACTCTCTTACACACACACAAAAACCCTCTGTCCTTCTCTTGCTGTCTGCAGGATTAGATATTTAATCTGGTTTGTACTGACCGTGCGTATGTATCGGCATACAATGCAGTTCAGGGCAAAACCATTCAATTAAAATATTCTGTTGGACAGACAGAGAGAGAGAGAGAGAGAGAGAGAGAGATGGTTGAGGGACATTTTAGATCTACATTCAAATTTACACTAATGTACATGTAATAAGTCCAAGAACACTTGTAGAACATTTAAATATCAACAAGCTATTATTCTGACAAGAGCTGTTATGTTCACACAGGGCTCTACGCTTATTTTTCTTTTTAGGAGCGCTTGTGCTCCTAACTTAAAAAATGTAGGAGCACAGTCAAAAATTTAGGAGCACCAAAATTTGATAAAAAAATAGCCTTCCCATTACGAGGTGATATTTGACTCCTTAAAGTGATTTACAGTAGAATTTTGTTTTTACCTTTGTAATGGCATTTTTCTATCTTTATTAAAAGTATGTAATCTTTTATGGCAAATTTAAAAAAATAAAATAAAATGTATAAGCTTTTTAAAAATTCTAGATAAAACCATATAATAAGAACAAGTAGAATAAGCACAGAAGCACAGAGGTAGCACAGAAGAACACAAACGTGGCTTGTAGGTGTATTTTCAGACATTTAATGAGGATCAGAGGTGGCATGAGTGCAATTAAATCCATAAATTAATGTTTATTAATGAATTGAATGATTAATGATTAAAATATTAATGTTTTAAAAAA
>NW_015548236.1:1780537-1783390 GCF_001515605.1 Sinocyclocheilus anshuiensis | reverse complement strand
TGCAATTAAATCCATAAATTCATGATGATATTAATGTTTTAAATATAAAATTTTGAATATAGAAATATTAAATGATTTAAAGAACTGAAAAGATACTTTAAAAATGAAACTAAATCCGCCAGCAGGTGGCAACAAGTCACGGATTTTATCACTGAATCATTCATTCAATTGATTCATTCGAACGGCTGATTCATTCAGGAACGAATCAAGTGACTGTCTTTATGAATGGGTAGTCATGAATCACTGACTCACTAGATTCATTTAAAAACGCAGTTCATTCATAAACGAAACACCGCTGTGTTTGAATGGAGATGCGCAGCGGCTGAGCTGTGACTTTGTTTCAAACTATTTTCGACGACGAAATAGAGCAAAATCAGACAATAGTGTTATAGTCAGACAATGTAAGTCACTTAATATTAACTTCTTGTCTATTTAACTGTTGTATTAAATCAGTATCACATTTACAAACTCCCTTAAAAATCATTAAAAGCTGTCACTCATCTTAGCTCATCGCGAGCTCACATTTATAATCAACGAAGCTCTCTACACTGCGCAATGAATCTCTTATTTACACCCTGTCTACACTTTGCTTATGAAAGGATTCATGAGATATGTCTGTGATACATTACTCAACGCTGCAAAAACACGTAGAAACCTTTGAAGCTCCCCTCAGCGATCACAATCACAAGTATGATGAAGATCTGGTCAGTCGCACTGGTGCTCCTAAATATGTTTTCATAGTCGCACGCAATAGTCTTCAGTCGCAAATGCGACTGAAATGGTCGCACTGTAGAGCCCTGTAATCACATCACGTAACATGAAATTAAGATCAGTACAATTAAACAGCAGACCAGTTCACTGTAACATTCTTTTCAGGCTGCATTATACGACTCTACACGGCAGACCGAAATAACGTCACATATACCCACAACAGAAATGTACAGGGAACAAGGGTGTGTCTCCAAAGGCTATTTCCAGCCCTGGAGTCAGACAATCTGTTATTATCAGCTCCTAATGTATTGTGAACCATTGTGAACCAAATGTTGCTCATTTTACGTCATCTTACCGAGAGAGAGAGAGAGAGAGTTAGGAGCACAGTGATTGCCACAGTATGAGGGACAGCGAGTGATCTGCCTTCTGTCTCTTTCTCTAACCAAACTCTATTGCTATTGCTTGTTTTTATTCAGTTGTTAATAGAATTTTTACTTTTTTTTTACAACATAAAACAACTTAAAAAGGGGTGTGCTGATCTCAGCTGGTTTAAGTTGGTTGAGACGGTATTCAGCTGACTTGAAATTTCTGCAACAAAAAAATGTATGTGTGTGTATATAGATCGATAGATAGATACATATATACAGTGCTGGGTTGTAAGTGATTACATGTAATCTGGATTATGTAATCAGATTCAAAAAATTAAATACTTGTAATGGGATTATATTGTATTTTAAAATACTTGTAATCAGACTACAGATAATTTTTTGTTGATTATATGATTACATATTATTAGGGTGGCCATATGTGCCATTTATACGGGACACGTCCTGGCCATGATTTTTTTATGACGATCAAAGCGATGCAAATACGTGCACGTGTTTGTTCGTTCGTTCGATTTGAAGCTGCGCATCGATCGTTGTATGACACCAAAGTACCGCGAGAGCAAATTGAAAGCATAAGGAGCTGTCTGCTCTGCTCTCTATAGCTCTCGTGAAATAATGTCATACAACGATCGATCTGCTCAGTGCTAACAGCCAAAACCTGAATATTTTAGGCAATATAGAAATCCTGGCAAGGGTGCGTCCCGTAAAAATGGCCCGTATGGTCACCCTACATATTATTCACACAATAGCAATAAATTATTAGATTATTATTATTATTATTATTATTATTATTATTATTAATTCAATTAAAATCAGAAACCCCAGATTGGAAAACTTTGATTTATGGTAATGTTTAATGCACTTCATGTTGATAATAACAACAAAAGGAATATATTTTCTTTCTCTGTTTTATTATATTAACACGGTACAAGATTATGTTATTTAAATCAATATGATAAACAAGTTAGGTCAAAAGTAATCTAAAAGTAATCAAAAATTAGTCCGATTATATTACTAAAAATGTGTAATGTAATGGATTACGTTACTAACTACAATTTTTGCCATGTAATTTGGAATCAGAAACGGACTACAATTTATATATATATATACAGTGGTGGCCAAAATTATTAGAACAGTAGTATTTTCACCAGCTAAAAAATGGTTTTAAGTCAGTTATTTTTATCTTTTGCTGTAGTGTGTCAGTAGTAAATATCAGTTTACATTTCCAAACATTCATTTTGCTATTAATTGTAATAATGCAGTGAGATTTTTGTCTGACAACAGCCAGTCTGTCTGGAATGACACGAAGAAACAGAACAAACTGAGACAGACTAAATCCAGAAGAACTGTGGCAACGTCTCAAAGATGCTTCAAGAGACTTACCTGCAAAACTACCTGAAAAACTATGCGCAAGTGCACCTAGGGCAAAAGCTGCCTTAAAATGCAAAGGATGGTCACACCAAATTTTGATTTAATTTAGTTAATAGACGTTATTAAGTTGTTAAAGAAAATCTATTTATGGCATTATTTTTGACAGCATCCGCATTTTAGAGCATTTTTACATAAGTGCCTAAAACTTTTTAACTGGACTGTAGCTTTGCAGGTAGGTCTCTTGAAGCGTCTTGGAGATGTTTGTTCTGATTCTTCATGTCACTCCAGACAGACTGGATGATGGTGAGATCAGATCTCTGTGTGGAGCACCGGCTGTTGTCAGACTCCTTGTGCAAACAAAAATCTCACTGGATTATTACAATTA
>NW_015548236.1:1750663-1779645 GCF_001515605.1 Sinocyclocheilus anshuiensis | reverse complement strand
TGTATATGTATGTATATATACTGTATATATATATACAGTGGTGGCCAAAATTATTAGAACACGATTATTTTCACCAGCTAAAAAATGGTTTTAAGTCAGTCATTTCGATCTTTGCTGTAGTGTGTCAGTAGGAAATATCAGTTTACATTTCCAAACATTAATTTTGCCAATAATTGTAATAATCCAGTGAGATTTTTGTTTGCACAAGGAGTCAACAGCCAGTGCTCCACACAGAGATCTGATCTGATCATCATCCAGTCTGTCTGGAGTGACGTTAACAATCAGAACAAACTGAGACAGACTAAATCCAGAAGAACTGTGGCAACGTCTCAAAGATGCTTCAAGAGACTTACCTGCAAAACTACCTGAAAAACTATGCGCAAGTGCACCTAGGGCAAAAGCTGCCTTAAAATGCAAAGGACGGTCACACCAAATGATGATTTAATTTAGTTAACAGAAGGTAATTGATAAAGAAAATCTATTTATGACATTATTTTTGACAGCATCCTCATTTTACAGCATTTTTACATAAGTGCCTAAAACTTTTTAACTGGACTGTAGCTTTGCAGGTAGGTTTCTTGACAAGCCGTTCACACAGAACGCATATTTCACGCATTTTCTAGAGGGACATCTATCAGCGTTACACTTGCGTCTCGCACAAAAGAATAAGACATTAATATGTTTAGAAAGCCATGTAAAATTAATACAAGTTTAACTTTGAAAAAAACATATCTAGACTTTATGGCGGGTTTTTCCCCATTTTAGCACAAAAAATCTCACTGGATTATTACAATTAATGGCAAAATGAATGTTTGGAAATGTAAACTGGTATTTCCTACTGACACACCACAACAAAAGATAAAAATAACTGACTTAAAACCATTTTTTAGCTGGTGAAAATACTAGTGTTCTAATAATTATATATATATATATTTACACACTCTAAAAAATGCTGGGATAGTTTCTTTTAACCCAAATGCTGGGTTCAGCTTGTTGAATCATTTTATTGGGTTATTTTTCATATGTTTACCCAGGTGCTGGGTAGTTTTTCTGTAACTAAGTTGCTGGGTCATTTTTAACGCTGGGTTATTTTTTTCTACCCAACTGCTGATTTGAGCCTGTCTCCTACGAAACAACCCAGCTGCTGAGTTACAGTCAGAGCATGGGCTTTTTGTGTCCTACAGGAGAGAAGGGTTCTCAGCGCTGCCGATTTGGTGCACTCTTTCCGGGAAATAAAGGTTTGTATAAATTTTATTTAATTTATAAAGTCTTTTTAATGTTGTGTAAATTATATTATTTTACGCAACGCAACGTAAGGACGAGATCATGTCAGTCAGCTGCGTCAGCAGCGGTTGTTTCGCGCTGGAGACGCCTTTTGCCTTGCGTAAAATAAAAGGATTTTAATCGTTATAATACTGAGTGTAATTTAATTTGATGTTAAAATATGTTCTTTAATCTTAGTACTGTTTGTGTATGGGCAGGTTTTGGAGTCAGTCGCGGCATCTTTCAGCTACGAGTGATACGCGAGGCCGCGGGCTGAAGTTCACAGTTCCCCCGGCGAACAGCAGCCCTTCACCAGCTATAGTAATTCTGTGTGTGATTTTTCATTTCCAGCCCATTTTAAGCCAGCAATATAATAATTTTTAAACAATAGATGACTTAAATAAAACAACCCAGCATGGTGGATAAAAACGTTTAACCCAACCAGCTGGGTCAAAATAACCCAGCATGTCTTCTGTCCAATATTTACCCAGCGCTGTGTTGCCAAATAACCCATTATTTGATTTTAACCCAGCATTATATATATATATATATATATATATATACACAGTATATCATATTATGTATATATAAAATATATTTTTATTTGTCTGTCACTATTTTCCATAATTTAAGTCTATTGTTTTGTTTGACATTGTTTGTTTTGAACCATTTTCTTGGGACACGACTGAGCTGGAAATGCTTTGGCAATACAAATGTACAATAATTTGGAATATCAATAAAGCACATTAAACATTAAAACAGATAGAACGAGAGAAAGACAGAGCAGAGCGAGAGAATGAGAGAGAAAATTAGTATATTGCACACTGAATCTTCCCTTCCCAAATGTTATAAAATGAAATTAATTTTAATGAATTATATAAAGAATTCTGGCTTTTACAGCACCCTCTAATACTTGATTCTGATTGGTCAGTTGCATCATTTAGTGGTCAAATATTTCTAAGTATTAACTGTTGCCCATAGCAACACTGTATAAACCTACATAGCTGTGCTAATGTTCTGTTTTCTATCTACAGTAATAACATAATCACAAAACCATTATCACAAAATAAATCCCTTCACGCTGAGACAAGACCATGAAATATAAAAATTAGCCTTGAATGCCACTGTTCTCTAGGGGATCATGGAATGGCATGTGACACACGCATAAAAAGTGAAATTACAGATTAAAATGCAAGACGATGATGCACATTTACTAAGAAACATTTGCCGTTTGTATTGCTATAGTACAACATTGCATATCAAGTGATTTCGATTTCTTTAGGCTCAGCCCCATATGGCTACAATCCTAGAATCACCCCTGAGTGAAATAAAAGCTTAAATGATCCTCTTGCAGAAAAAGAGACGGGTAAATGGATGAAAGCAAGAAGGAGGAGAGAGTGTGGGAGAGAAAAACAGAGGACCAGTCCAAACCTCATCTTATTATAGCAGAAACTGGATGCCATCCGTGACATACACAAACATACACACATTCATTCTCTCTCTCTGTTGTGGTTCTTCAATTCCTACTCCTTCCAGATCCCGTTTTTCTCTCAGTTTGTGCCGCGGTAAACCCTGGATGTTGTGGTTTGTGTGTGTGGTTACGTGTCCAGGCTGATGTTTGAATCTGATCTGAGGTTCTTTTTTTACTACACAACAGTATGATAAGCCTCTCTCTTTTTCATTGTGTCACTTTCTGTCACACACTCCAGACAACTTTGGCTGGTGTCCCAGAGCCCTCTGTGAACACACACCTTTCACCCCGCCTGCTTTATGAGTCATGCAGCAATGCGGTGACACTGAGAGCAGTCACATTAGCTCCCGCCGCTAACACCTTCATCTGTTATCAGCCTTCAGCACACATTTACACCAAAACTATTTACTGTGTATGTGTTTTAATGGGATCATATAATGGAAAACTGGATTATTCTGCTATGCTGAAACAAAAGAGTGCAATAATATTACATGGACACAGGCTAACGTTCACAACGCAGAGCTCCCTGTGTTCACACAGGCTATTTATTAACTTTAAGCTTCAAAACCGGCTTGGGTGTCGAAACTGGGAAACACTTCTTGAGAAATAGTGACGTTGTGGCATGTCAAAACAAAGAGGTCATGGTTGGTTTGTGTTGGAAAATGCTGTAACTACATTATCTGCACCTTTTTTCAATGTAGGGTGACCATACGTCCTCTTTTTTTTTTTTTTTTACCGGCCATGTCCTGACGTTTAATGTCCTCCCACAACCTCTGTAGTAGCCAAGATTTGAAAAGCTAGGTTTTTCTGATTATTTCATGCTGTAGAATAAAACGTAAAAATGCTTGGGGGAAAAAGAAAAGTGGAAAAAAAGGTTGTTTTAACTGCAGAACGTATTTAAGGTATACTAAAACCTGTTTAAATAAACCATTGACTTCAGGATGATGGAACCGAAAGTGCAAATGCTATCTTGTTTTCTGGTTTTAGGACTCATTCCTGCAGCACTCTATTGTTATTACAAACCTTTTACCGTTACTGCTTTTACTGGTTTGCCAGGTCTATGGTTTGATCCTGCGGTTTGAGGGTTTTACATCTTGCACAAATTAAATGTGAATATAAGAAAACTTGACTAACCATCAACCAGTGAAAGTTCTAAAAGTCAAACAATTTATAATGGACTCTATTTTTGATAAAAACTGACAGTGTGGTTAATATTACAGTGAATTTACAAGTAAAATAGGCCTATATATGAAGTAAAAGCTGTATATATTTATGTATTTATATGTGACCCTGGACCACAAAACCAGTCATAAGGGTCAATTTTTCGAAATTGAGATTTATACGTAATCTGAAAGATGAATAAATTATTTTAAAATCTGGAATCTGAGGGTGGAAAAAAATCTAAATATTGAGACCAGCGACTTAAGACTGGTTTTGTGGTCCAGGGTCACATATAATCCAAGCAACCCCTACAGCATGCCTCAGTCGTACTTTGTAAATAATAAAGTATGTCTTTCAGTGACAATTCTGACTTTGTCAGGCTTGATATTTTTTTCAGTGGTTGTGAATGTAATGTTTAAAAATTGTTTTTTTTTAATTGTAATGCTGCTGCTTACATTATACAGTAGGTCCACAAATAAAAGGAAATTTGAAATGGCATAAAAGTGAATCTGTGTTTATTAGTTTTTTTTGGCCTTGGTATTGGGCTGCTTTTGGCTTTTGATTGGTGATAGAGCTGTCTTTGTCGCACAGACCTGGCAACATTGTTCTCCTCCCTGATGTGCACATGATTATGCGTTTGTATGAAATTCAGTGTTTTAGCCCTGCTTATAGGAAACGTCTAGGTTACTTGTGTAACCCTCGTTCCCTGAAGGAGGGAACGGAGACGTTACGTCAGTCGTGACTGACGAATTGGGATCTCGCCCGAGAGCCCGGGCAACGCCACTCTTCCTGACGGAGGCAGCGCAGCCGAATCCTCATTTCCAGAGCCTAGCTCGCCCTCCGATGCAGCGATCGACATCCTGTCATCTGCCTGAGCTCCGCACAAGATGCTGGACCCCGCCCTGTCCGAGGACCCAGCACACTCGTCCGGGAACACCAGGTGGTGCGATATGCTGGAGGAATGAGAGGCCCGCGGAGACGTACTCGACGGGGAAGCTCTCACCGTAACCCTCAGGTCTCCCTGACCATGAACCGAAGTAGCCCTCCGGCCGGAGGAGCTAGAGCGGGGCATGGCAAGGGGGATACCCCCCCGTTTAATGAGGAGGTATCTGGACCGCAACATCGCGATGGTCATGTTCCCGCACTGAGAACATGACTCATCCACGAGCGCTGCTTCAGCGTGCTGAAAGCCCAAGCACGAGAGACAGCGCTCGTGACCGTCAGATGAAGCCAGGAAACGACCACATCCAGAAACGCACGAGCGGGAAGCCATCTTTAAAAAGACGCCCGTCGCTCGTGGAGCTCTTTTAGAATTTGCTCTTTTAGAAAGGAAAAAACTCTCTTTCAGAGAGAGTGCTGAAGCGCCCAGGGGAGGTCGCGGCGGGACCGCAGAATGAAAGCTGCAGCTCACCGAGGTTTCAGCAGCCTGGATGGCAACCCCCGCTGATACGCCGTCACACCAACGCCAGCTGTTTTTCCAAAACACTCGCTAGATCCCAATTCGTCAGTCACGACTGACGTAACGTCGAACGTGACTGACTGAAAGGGAACCACAGGGCTCACTGTTCTGTTATTTGTCCTGGATCTGGACCTGATGCTTCCCAAAATGTGTCTCAGTATGAAGTCCAGTGTTTCTCTCTGCAAAGCTTTTCGATTTGTCATCTCTCTCTCTCTCAATTACGATGGGATTTAAATGAAGATCTTAAACTCTGTAAGCTGGACTGATACAACCCTCTTCCACCTGATCCTATTACACACACACACACACACACATTCTTGATATAAACCTACAGTATGGAATGTAAACACACCATAATTAAAATGATACATAGTGAGATATTTCTGAGCTAAATATCTTTTTTTTTCCAAGTTAAAATTGTCAGCAGACAAACACGCATGGTGTGTGCTTATATAACTGTACATACATTATGATGAGCTCAAACAAACTGAATAATTAAGCTACAATATTTAGATCACAAGGTACAGACAGCTTTGATGCCAATGCATGCATGGATTCTGTACATTCCTCTTTTAACTGGTGAAGCATATAATAAAATAGAAACAAGTATGTATGGGTTATTTCTTAAAATAAATGAAAAAAAAATAAAAATAAATAAATTAAAATGTAATTTTTTTAGGCATAAACCATAAACACACCTTAATATCTTATGCCATTTTGCTTTTCAAGTACATTTATTTTGTTTTAAGGATGTTTCAATATTTTTACTCGCCAACAAGACCAAAATAATACTTTCAAGAAATACTAAGAAAAGGATTTTTTAAAACGTGTTTCATTAGATAAAAGTGTCTGTCAAATCTCTAAAAATAATAGATGCAAAGGAAAGTGAAATTAAGTCAGAGACACAGAGGGACGAAAAAGAGGAAAATTTGGGAGAAAATAAACAGACAGAGAGAGGAGTTTGAGAACAGCTCAGTTCTTCCTGGTGTGCTGTTGAATTATTTATTGCAAATTTACACATCAATGACCGTCTATCTGTCTCTAGCTCCCTCTTCTTCTATATTTCTCTTTTTTTCACAACTATATTGATGTTGATTCTTAAATCTGTTTTCTGAGGGGCTGAATATGAGCTTGAGATTTATGTTCCTCTGTGTTTGTGTGGGTATGGCTGTGGGAGTGTGTTAGAGAGTGTGTCTGCTGTGTGTACAGAGAGAGACTATGAGCATATGTCTATTGTAATCGTACATATAGTGTGTATGTGTGTCCTTTCGCCATTAAAAGAACGGCAAATAACAAAGCTAGACAAACTGTTCCTTTCATCCCTCAGCTTTGGGCCACCTGAGCCATGCACTCCATTAAAAACCACTCACCCTTTAAAACCTTGCAGCGTGCAATGCAAAATAAACACGTTTTCTCTCATTACATCAGTACGGGATTCACTTTATTCCCTGATAATATGCCAGCTAATCCTGCTTTTATTATTTCAAACACTTAAAATACTCATTTAACTGTTTTTGAGCTTAAACAAATAGTGTTTTGAACTTTAGCAGCTGCGCTAACATCAGAGCTCCAATCCCATACACAGGTGGAGGTAGAACAGAAGGAAAAATCAAACCTCCCTCTTGATGTCTTGTTTTTCCATCTCAGTCTGCTTGTGTTTTGTCTTGAAATATGACGTCTCTCTTTATGGCATGTGGTGACAATGTTTGGAAATCCTGCTTAATGCAGTGTGTATTCTACCCTTATAGAGTTTAAGGCACTAAGGTCTATTAATATAGGGTACAAAATAGAAAGTATATACAGTGGGTACGGAAAGTATTCAGACCCCCTTCAATTTTTCACTCTTTGTTATATTGCAGCCATTTGCTAAAATCATTTAAGTTATTTTTTTTCCTCATTAATGTACACACAGCACCCCATATTGACAGATATATATATATATATATATACACACATATATACACATATATATATATATATACACACATATATACACATATATATATATATATATATATACACACATATATACACATATACACATGTATATATACGTATATATATATATATATATATATACGTATATATACATGTGTATATGTGTATATATGTGTGTATATATATATATATATACAGTATATTCTTTATATGTATGTATATACAAACATGTATATATACATACATATAAAGAAAAATATCACATTAAAAAATTTTTTTTCACTAATATGAAGGACAAAGAAAAATGTTACATCCAAAATATTTTTTTCCAAAAAAAAAAAAACCATTAAAAAACTTCCAGAATATGATGAAAGTAGGACATTTCTACATGAATTAAATTTTTATATACAGTCAAAAAGGGAGATTTTATATAAAATTTAAATAAATTATGATTCATGCTTAAAATATTATTTTATTTTAGGTATAAACCATAAATTGAGAATC
Organism: Sinocyclocheilus anshuiensis; assembly: GCF_001515605.1. Taxonomy (NCBI): domain Eukaryota; kingdom Metazoa; phylum Chordata; class Actinopteri; order Cypriniformes; family Cyprinidae; genus Sinocyclocheilus; species Sinocyclocheilus anshuiensis. Next base: position 1,771,849 of record NW_015548236.1, on the reverse strand, counting down.
AGAGAGACAGAAGGAAGGAGATGTGGGGAGAGGAAGAGATGATGTGTGGTTGAAGGATAAATACGTCTCATCTGTTCACGGTTGACAAGAATAAGAGGGGGATAAGGAGAGGGAGAGAGAGAAAGAGAGCTGCAGAGAGATTAAATATCCTGTTTTGAACAGATGAACATGTAGGAGAATCTATCACGTAAAAACGGCTGACAGGTAATTCACATTACCGCTATGTTTTATAGTCCTGACACATCTACAACCTGTGTGCCTTAATCATCACATGACGCCGTTGTCGCAATGCTACCCCTTTACCGGCATCCTCACATTTACACTCACGATTTCACCAAAAACATTTGCCAAATGAAGTTTTTTCCAGGGACGAAGCTGCTCCTGCAAAAGAGTGTTAACTGGCGACTGGCATATGATTAAGCCTATGAAATATGTATGCTATCCTCAATAAGACTCCCATTCATTTTTCAGCGGATTATTGAGTTGCCGCTCGAGTAATCACACTGACCCCTGCAGCTCCAAAAATGACCAATATAGTTCAGCCCGGCAGGATACGCTCATTTAGTTGGTCACGTGACACCTCTGTGCTCCTGTAGACTTTGGATCGTGCTTGTGGAAATCTCTCCTACAGGCTAATGGTGATTCATTCCTCACGACTGTACTTGCCACAGCTGTCTGGTGGGCTGCTGTGCATGTGTGTGTTGCCTGAGCATGCAGAGAGGTAGATCAAGTGTGTGACACCTGTGTAAACATATTGAACAGATAAATAACTCTATTAGAGGTCAGGACAAGGATAAGTGTGTGTGTGCGTACGTTTGACGTCATTTATCAGCATGGAGAAAGAACGCAGTGTGATCTAATCGTGACCGCCATCCGTCAACAGATATTGGCAGCGTGTTTGTACACACACACAAAAAAAGTCCCTTTCAGTCCCTTTCATTATATATGATGCAGACTGTGAGTCTGACCTTCTGGCTGGACTCTAATGGAGAGGAGCAGGAGGATATTGTTTATCCAGCCTCTCGGAGTTCCAGAACCAGCGGCCTGAACCTGCTCACCTCCTGTCCAGCAGAGAGTCTAGGGTCATCAGAGAGGCTGATGATGACTAGTTCTCAGTGGTAATGGAGATCACAGTGCATCCCAGAGTGCTGTACAGTTTCTGTAACGTCTCCGGCTCTGGACCAAATAGCACCCTTATAGACTTTGCGGTTGAAGTGTACTGTTTGCTTTAACATCTAGCTAAATGTATTGTTATTTTTTTTTTGTTATTCATATTTTAGGTTCATACAGTGAAAGTCTGCAGAAATCATGAGATGATCACTTTATTTTATTGAAAGCCATTATCTAATGTTTTTTCACGTAATAGAAATTTTGGTAACACTTTACTTAAAGCCTTTATGTATAATGCATTATAAAAGTTGTTTTAATGCATTAATTATGCCTTGTAGTGCACCTTATAATGCATTGTACAATATCATTAATAATTGTAACCACAGTTAATACATTATAACACTTATCAGTTTATTTTTACACTATGCATTTTAAATTTGGTTATAATTATTTACGACAAGATATAATGTATTACAAGGCACATTATGAATAATTAAAATGCATTATACCTTTTATTAACCCTTTATAATGCATTATACATAAAGGCTTTAATTAAAGTGTTAGCGAAATTTTATTTAAAATAATATTTTTCAGGACAATATTTTACACATTTTTGAATGTCTCATTACATTTACCATTTAATGCTGAATTTATTTGATCAAAACACAGAAAAACAGTAATATTGTGAAATATTATTGCAATTTAAAATTACTTTTCTATTTTAATATATTTTCAAATGTAATTTATTCACGCAAGGCTGAATAATCAGTATCCATTACTCCAGTCTTCAGTGTCACATGATCCTTCAGAAATCATTCTAATATGCTGATGTGGTGTTCAAAAAACATTTCTCATTATCAATATTAAAAACAGCTGCGCTGCTTGGAAACTATGATAAATGTTATTTTTCAGCATTCTTTGATGTATAGAAAGCATTTATTTGACAGAAATATGTTTACATCATAAAGTCACTTTTGATCAATTTAATGTGTCCTTGCTGAATAAAAGTATTAATTTCTTTCAAAAATACATAAATGGATCTTGAAAACGTAGATGCAAATATATAGTTTCCTCTAAATTTTAGGAAAGAGGATCATCAAATGCAGAGCATCATATTTGTGAGTCTGTGGCATCAGTTATAAATAGCATGAACAATATGTTAACAGTGAAGCAGCTTCATTCTGTTTGTTCAATATAAAGACGGGGAATCGAAAACAGATAAATTTAATTCACAACCAAACATCATTCAGAATGCACCAACACTGCCAAATATGTACAAGTGTGAAAGTGTATGTGTTTGTGTATAACATGACAGATGGAAGAGGAGCCTCGCTAGTAGCAGTTAACACAGACCTTCTCTTTCTCATTATCACTATGGTTACAGAACTCACATCTGTCCAGCTCTGATACAGTGCTGTCACAGTATGAGACACACACACACACACACACACACACACACACAGAGAAGGTGTGATGGCTGCAGTTAGACTCCATCACTTGCTGTTTGTGACGTTGATCTCCGCTGCTTGCCACACTTGGTCTTTCACTCGTGCAAAAATGATTTCACATCGTAAATATGAGGCAAAGTTGCTCTCTCTCACTCTCTCTATCTCTCTGTATAGTGAAATAAACTCTAATTCCTTTCCAATACATATATGCTTTCAACTATAGTCCTCTATAGCACTTAAAATGCTGTCTGCTTATCGGAAAGCATCTCCTGGCACAGTCTGCATCACATCTATGCTGTAAATTGCCAACCTGCAACACGCATATCAAGTCTCTTTCCTTGCCTACTATTCTTTCCAGAGACATGCAGTCTGGCAGTGTTTTCTGTCCATAAGGATACTCCTACCCACACAAGGAGACATATGTCAACATGACATCACAACACTGCCTGTGTCTGTCAACGCCAAATGTGTTGAGTCAGTGCAGTTCAGGGTATGTTGAGGCGAGAAAACACACATACATGCGCACATAAACAAACAAGCAAACCACATTCATTTTTTTTTTCTGTGCAAACACCACAGTGTCTACAAAAGCTTGTTCAATCAAAATGTTCATAATTTCATTGGTGCTTATTAGGGTTGGGTAAAAATAAAGCTTGTACGGTTAATCGATCTTGATATCAAACTTTAAAATCCCAACATCGATCTTTTACTGCAGAGTCTACAACCACAGGGCAAAATTAAGTCATATATTTTATCTGGATTTGCAGTCTGAACTGAATATAATGTGATAAAAATTCAATGTGTCATAAAATAATAGAAAGAAAACTACATCAGTAACATACAGCACAACAAGTGTAGTCCCATACACAAACAATTATTGTAACTGGTTCTTTTTAGTGAATCAAACACATACAGTGCAGCCAGTGTAGTTTTAATCATTTTTAAACAGATCCTTTTTCGGTGAATCAAAAACATTGAGCACAACTAATATAGTGCAAGACACAAAATTATGACTCTTATAAAAAGCTTTTTTTAATGATTAGTTCAGAATGAAACAACTAAGAATTTGAAAACAAAAAAAAAACATTGGAATCTGGCAAATAAACCCACTGAATCCATCAGAATGATTACAGAATTAGAAACGGAAGAAGGTTAGAAGTTGATATTTCACTTTTAATTGTCTCTGCATGCTAAACTAGAAAAGTTATTTTAACACTGGAAAAATTACACACTTCATCTTTCAAAAATGCTTTTTTTCACACTTCAAATCAACCAGCAGAAAGTCAAAGCAGATCTTTTTCAAGTTAGTTATGGATTTCTGAGCTCCTATTTGAGGCCATGTTAAAAATTTGGTTTAAAATAAAAATTTAAAAAAGGTTTCATAAATAATGCGCGGTAACGGTGGAAAAACAAATCGATGTGCGTGTGTGTGTGTGTGTGTGTGTGTGTGTGCAAGCGAGCTGGCGGGGAGTGACTAAAAGCTCACTGGGGCACATGAGTGTTAGCTGGCTGTTTGTTGACACGTAATTGAAGTTTCAGATGAGTGAGTTGCTATCTCAGCTTACTTACAAACCTACACACACAGAGAGAGAGAGAAGAAGAAAATGAGCTACAAGACAGAGAAATAAGTGAATCAGAGGGAAATGAGCGGAGAGGGAGCAAGGCAGAGCGGTGTCAATTTGCATCAGTTTCTCACTTGTGATCATGATTATGGCATAATATTCACAAAGACACTAGCATCTATTCAACATCTGCGTGCCATATGGGTGCAAAATAATCCTGTTTTACAGTTCATAATAAGCGTATGTCACATAGCGACAAGTTGCATACTGCGGTACAGTTCAGACAACTGTTTTAGCACCATGAAGGGAAACATGACATAACGCCTGCCATACTGATCCAAGCCCTCCGGTCAGTTCAAGGGGAGCCAAATTTTCCTTGACAAAGATTCAGACGTGAAACTCTGTAAATGGAACGTTAAGCCCAGCAGCTCTGGCTGATGAGAAATTTACAGAAATCTTGGTCTCTATCCTTAATGATCATGATGCTGATTTTACTAGAACTTTTTAATGGATTAATTAGGTTAACTAGTTTTTAACTAGTTTAACGTTTCGCAGTATGAATGTTGTATTGCAGTATGAGATTCACCCAAAAATTATAATTTTGTCATCATTTAATCACCCTCATGTTCCAGACCTTTATTACTTACTTTACTTTTGTCTGTGATACATAAAAGAAGATATTTTGAAGACTATTTTAAAGGGATGGTTCACCGAAAAATGAAAATTCTGTCATTAATTACGCACCCTCATGTCGGCTCACCAACGCCGGGTCCTGTGTCAGCAGCACCACATGCATGATTTGTGGCACTCTCGTGAACATGCGGTGGAGACTGACACAGAAGAGATGAATTGTTGAATAAAGTAATTATTTTTGTTTTCTTTGCACACAAAACGTATTCTCGTAGCTTCATAAAATTACGGTTGAACCACTGATGTCACATGGACTATTTTAATGACGTCCTTACTACCTTTCTGGGCCTTAAATATTGTAGTTGCATTGCTGTATATGGAAGGTCAGAAAGCTCTCGGATTTAATCAAAAATATCTTAATTTGCATTCTGAAGATTAACGAAGGACTTACAGGTTTGGAACGACATGAAGGTGAGTAATTAATGAGAGATTTTTCATTTTTGGGTAAGCGTAGTAGCTCGTGATCATAGTTAGCACCCAAATGTGATGCTCAGACTCTAGCATCTGTCTTATTTGAGAAAATCAGCATGCTTGTCCTCACCAGGGCTGACAGTCAATCAATAAACTTGATTTGTGATTGATTGGCCGTGGCGGTCCCGGAGTCAATTAGAAAGAGTTCGGCCGGCCATGGGGAAACGGTCCAAAAGTAGAGTACGAGAAGGTCAGCGGCGAGTCTATTTGCATGTAGCATTTGGAAATGTCACCCATCATTCAGGCTGTAAACACTGTAAACACGCTGGCCGTTGCAAAAGCCTAGTTGTGTTCTATTCTAATGGAAAATTCAGGGTTGATATATTCACCCGTCAGATGGCCCATTCCCCTGGACGACATATGAACTATTCATGCATGTACATCTCAAAATAATCCACCCAGCCTTACGGTCCAGAATGTGTCCCTGGGTTTCCACCTTAGGGAGCCCAGACTGTTAGATGTGAAAACGCACAGCTTGAAAACCTTGCTATATTTAAGAGCAGAGACAGTTGTTTAGTTCAGCTTTTCAGTCAACAGACAGTTTGTCTCGCACTGACGCCACTTTGGCTTCCGATTCGTCTTCTAAAAGCAATTAGGCTCAAACGAAAGCACTAAGCCACCTCACACTGGATCAATGCATTACTGTATGAATGAGCCCTGTTAGAACATTCTAGAGTGAATGAGACTTCAGTTTCTTTCCATACTGATGCAAGTGAATCTAGTCACAGCGAACAGACCGGCAGGAGGGTGGGTGGGCGAGTGCGCCCATAAATGAGAAACAACAGGCAGGGAGCCAGACATTCACAACTTGGCACTGTCAATCACCACCTCTAGTGTAGCTACTCTCTTCCTCAGTGTTTTCCGTGTGCGTGTGTGCGATGCACCATTACCCACATCATTCAAGCTTATCCGTGCTACTCCAGCCGCCGTGTGCCAGGCTGCCTTGTTAAGTAGAATGTCCAATTAATTGAAAGCAGACTGGCGCGGGCATCAGTTTGTGCATTAGCGTGGTGACGTTCATGGATAAACCAAGAGTTGCACACTCCACTTCAACAGCCTTCAATTATATATTCCAAGAAGGAAGGCAGGGGAGCAAAAAAAGCAGCAAAGCACTTCTGTGAAAAATGACCCACAGCAGGGCTTGTTTATGAGTCTGAGAGCTTGTTGAAGCGTAAAGGGAACTTGTCTTTTCAAGGGTCACTAGCTACTGTACACAAGGCCGTTTGAGTAGGGCACTCGAATGACATAAATGATATAGAAATATGAAGCTTCAAGGTGCATGTGTGAGTGTAAACAGTAAATAAACGCACATGTGTAGTTACTGGCCACGCTAGTGGAAATTTCAGGGGTGAGGGGGGGTTTGGCACCTCATTATAAGGAGCTAGAGCGGAAGTTTCAGGTTGACTTAGCACGCAGTAATTCACTGGCATGGAAGAAATCCGCTCAATGCCGCCCAGCACACTAGAGAGCTGTTTGGAGGTGTGACTAAAACGGGGTTGTCTTCAGTATGGTCAATGATTGTTGTCTGTATAATAAAAATGACAAATCCTAGGAAAAAAGGTTATTTTTTATGCCAGAAGTCTACATACTACATAGTGTGAGTTTAATATTTTGGTTTATCTAGCTACATTCACAATTAAAGTGTGCAAACTGCATTTGAAATCTGAATTAAATATATAAATATGTGATTTAAACACTAATACTGTGACAATAATGATGAATGACTGCTTTGGAATACAGACCAAAGTTTGGTCTCTTTTTAAAGAAGACAGTCAGCAGGTTATTGATGAAGTGAAGCATTTAAAAATTAAAATATAGAAGTTTAAGTTTACTGTAAAAAATCTAAAAAATGATATTTTATATAACATATTATAAAGTCATACGTCTAAATGAATTATGTTCCGAATTTGAAGTTGATATGACAAAAATTGAGGTTACAAATTTGTACATTTTTGTCACAATATTACTTCTATTATGAAATAATCACCAAATATGGAAGTTTGAGACTTTTCACCGATGTGTTTTGTTAAGATTAGAATAAGTTTTCATTAAAAATATTGTAGTAAATTCTGTAATATGAAACTAATTTACGATGATTGCTAAGATATGTGATAAAAAAGGCAATAAAAAGAGCACCAAGCTTACAGTTAACAGGTTAAGAAGTATTTAAAAAATCACCTCACTGGAAATGGCACTTGTTTCATAGAATGACTTGTTTTTCTCCATGTAGCAGTAATCTACACATTGTCCAATAATCAGAAAGAGTAAATCATGGGCATTTGTACTTCAGCTGGTGCCCAGATTTCCGCACAGGATTTGTTAAGATTAGAATAAGTTTTCATTAAAAATATTGTAGTAAATTCTGTAATATGAAACTAATTTACGATGATTGCTAAGATATGTGATAAAAAAGGCAATAAAAAGAGCACCAAGCTGACAGTTAACAGGTTAAGAAGTATTTAAAAAAATCACCTCACTGGAAATGGCACTTGTTTCATAGAATGACTTGTTTTTCTCCATGCAGCAGTAATCTACACATTGTCCAATAATCAGAAAGAGTAAATCATGGGCATTTGTACTTCAGCTGGTGCCCAGATTTCCGCACAGGGAGCAGTTAGTGTGTCTGCATGTGTGAGGCTCGCGGGGTTAACTGATCTATAGATTCACAAATGCTTTGCGAAGAAAGAAAAAAAGATGGCAAATAAGGCAAGAGAAACTTTGATTAAAAATAAACATATTTTTTTCTTTTATTTTTTTATTAGGGCTATAGATAGGGATGTAAGATGGATGGACAGACAGGCAAATGGATGGATAGACAGATGGTCAGAGACAGACAGACAGACAGATAGATAGATAGATAGATAGATAGACAGATGGACGATGGATGAATGGATGGATGGACAGACAGATAGACGGACAGATGGACGGACAGATGGACGAGTTGACAGACAGACAGACGGACGGATAGATAGATAGATAGATAGAATGACAGATGGACGATAGATGGATGAATGGATGGATGGACAGACAGATAGATGGACGAGTTGACAGACAGACAGATGGATGGACGGACGGATAGATAGATAGATAGATAGATGACGATAGATGGATGGATGGACAGACAGATAGACAAATAATATATAAATATTATATAAAGTATATAAATAGAAATTATTATTAATAATAATCGTAAAAAATAATATTATATATATATATATTTATTTATTTTATTTTTTTTATATTTTAAAATGTACTTATTTACAACACTTACTAATGGATTGTTATACATACACATTTTGATTTTCTAATCATAGTGAGTTTTACAGGTAGGCTGATGTTCAAATTTCTATGCAGTACTTAAAATGAAGTAATCCGGTCCATTCCCCAGGATTATTCAAATTTATTTTTATTACCAGATTTAAATCTGGTATATATGGGTTTAGACCACTGTTTCCATGGATACACCGCACACTTGGCGTCTAGACCTCGCAGAGATACTTAATCATTAAGCTGTTGTGATAGCGCCGCTATCTAACCGTGACAGGTGAGCGGAGACGCAGCTGGGGACATGAGCGGAGAGGGAACGCTGCCATTGAGGCCTTTGTCAAGTAAAAGTTCAACGAATTCTCAAATGATTAATTCATAAAGCTGAATACATTCCTCATTTGCTGGCTGACAGGCTTATCTGGGGCACGTCACGGTGCCTGTGTTTAACACTCTGAGCCTGTCTGTGCACTGACAGTTTATCTAGCCAGAAGCTATGGTGCTCAGATATAGAAAGCAGGGTTTTGGCTGCATCTAATTTTAGTGATGGCCTGGGCTCAGGTGTGCTTGGACTTCTGCAAATGACCGGCTTGTGTCCATATCCTTCATATGCTCTTAGCTACAACAAGTGTACCTAGGCTTAGTGAGGAGTCAAGCTAAAGGTCAGTGTGGAGCTCACTTTGCTATTTCCACATAAATGAATGAATGTAAACAATCTTATTTAACAGATATTCATCTAAGTGGTTAAAAGGTCAAGGATTTTATTCCGAGGCAAACATTCAAACTAATTTCCATTAAACACATACTGAAGTTCCTTTGCTGCAACGTTTACCTTAATGAGGATGCTACCAAAGCTTTAGCTATTTCCCAATAAATGAATGATTTTAAATGATCTTCTTTAACAAATATTCATCTCGATAGTCAAAATATCAAAGGCAGAGGTCTATATTGGAACTGCAATGAATATTACAAAATATTCAAATTGATATACAAAATATTTAGTATCATATTTCATAATAATTTCATAATATATAGTCTTGGCAGCTAAATCTACACTCAAAATATTGGGCATTCCTATATAATTATGGAAGCCCGTTTCCACCACTGAATAAAAAAAGGTAATTGTGTCTTTTTGTCTCACAGTTCTGACTTTTTTTCTTGCAATTAAGTATGAATATATAGCATAATATAGTATCGTATAGTATTTTAGTTGCATTTAGATTCTTATGCATATATATATGTTATATATCTTAAAGTTGAGTGGCCTGATGCAGTAAGTTTTATCAGGTTCTAGGATTAGCCTACACTGAATCCTGGGAAATGTAGGTCATGGCCTTTACCTTTCATGATTTTATCCTGGTCATGAAGACAAAAGAGTGAACATGTTTCACGCACTGATAAGTGTGCATGTGACGTCTATGTGTCTGAGGTGCATTTTGGACTGAAAAAAGTGTCCATGCATGAAGAACAAATTATCATGCCTCAGTCTGCACGCCAATAAGCAAATGCATGTGTATGTAAAACACTTGGCCTGGATAGATGGGGAAAGAGGGACAAGGGATTGGTGAATGGTGAGGTAAGGAGGGGGATGGGGTGGTGGGGGGGTTAGAATCCCGGTAAGAGAAAATGAGAGAACTTGGAAAAAAATCAAAAGAGCGCACAAAAGACAAGAAAGGAAGATGGACGGCCCTCTCCCTCTCTCTTTATTTGTTCTAAATAAACCTAGTTTGTGCTGGCTTGTGCACGAGCCACACAAACCACACTCTCTCTAGGGGTACAATTTCACATCCCCCTAATTACAGTGGGGTGTAGCATTTCTTATTGCATCCTGCCAAAGATTGTACGCAAATACGCACATACAAGGTCACGGAACGAATGAGAGGCACGTCGTTAAGGTCCTTATTAAGTTCATTAAGCGCAGTTGTGATCATTTACATTCACTTCCAAGGCGATAATTCACTAAAAATAGTATTTTTACGCCTGGAGAGTGTGTTTTCCTGTAGTTGTGTTTTATTTTCAATGGCAGATGTAAAAAGGCAGCGCATTATTCTTCTTTTCTCCTTGAGAATCGAGAATAATGACCTCTTCTGTACAAATGTCTTGCACATGGTAGGAGTGTAGTCATGGAGACCTTGTTAGCTGTCAAGAAAGGTACCGCATTTTACTATTACACTCTCAGACGCACACACACACACACACACACACATCCAACCGCATTCTAATGCTTTCCCAGAAGTCTACGGTGGTACTGAAGAGAGTATAATCAGTATTGCAGTATAATCCTCCGTCTGTGTGTGTGTCCCAAAACTGTCCCGAAACAGCTTGCCCTATTTTTCTTCCCACAAGCTCTCTCACTCCTTCTCATTTACATTCCCAGTACAATGCAAGTCCCCCCTCAACCCCCCACCCCCTTTTTTAAAGAGCCCTGAAAAGTGAATGAATGTAGGCCATTCGGTTGCAGCAAGTTCCTCTCTCATTCCTGAAGCATCCCCGGATGCATCCCTATCTCTCCACCCTGGGCAAGAGTTCAGTAGGGTGCTTTGTGTGCCTTCAGGTTAATCTGTGGAAGTAGCAGATGCTGGTGATCATTAACCTGAGAGAACCTCCTAAGTTCTATTTCTGAGTTTAGCACCTTAGCTTCCTTGTGGTACCAGAGCAGTGAAATAAGAGAGAGACCCAATTCGCTGTGTCGCCGCTTGCCTTCACATTTTCCTTCAAGTTTATACATTCTGGGTCCGACACCCTCAAAACTCCACATAGGGCTGGGCGGTATGAACAGTAGAAATGTCTCAACCATTAGCTATATCGTTTATATATAGGCTATACAGTATATAATTATACAGTATACACTAGTGTTTAAAAGTTTGAGGTCAGTAAGATTTTTTTAATTTTGAAAGAGATTTGTGAAGAATGCAGTGAATTGATCAAAAAAGATTTCTATTTCAAATAAATACTGTTACCTAGAACTTTCTATTCATCAGAAAATACTGAAAAAATGTATCATGGCTTACCCAAAAATCAGCAGCACAGCTGTTTTCAACATTAATAATAATATTAACAGATGTTTCTTAAGCAACAAATCAGCATATTAGAATGATTTCTGAAGGATCATGTGGCACTGAACACTCAAGTAATGGCTGCTGAAAATTCAGCTTTGCCATCACAGGAATAAATTACATTTTACAATATATTAAAATAGCAACAGTCTTGAATTGAATATCTAACATTACATTTTTTTACTTTTTTTGATTTTACTTTGTTGACACGGTTTACCACATTAATACAGAATTCAACTGATCTCAGGTGTGCAACTCGGCATATTTCAGCATATTTTTTACTTTAGCTTTAAACATGGCTCATGCAGTCCTACTTATTATATATTAGTTATTTCCTAAATATCACAATGTTAAAGAGATAGTTCACCAAAAAATGAAAATTCTGTCATTAATTACTCACCCTCATGTCGGTCCAAACCTGTAAGGCCTTCGTTCATCTTCAGAACACAAATTAAGATATTTTTAATGAAATCCGAGAGCTTTCTGACTTTTTGAATAAAGTTGTTATTTTTCTTTTCTTTGCGCACAAAAAGTATTCTTGTAGCTTCATAAAATTATGGTTGAACCACTGATGTCACATGGACTATTTTAACGATGTCCTTAGTTGTGTTGCCGTCTTAATAAGTCTTAATTTATGTACTGAAGTTGAACAAATGTCTTAGGGTTTGAAATGACATGAGGGTGAGTAATTAATTACAGATTTTCATTTTTGGGTGAACTATCCCTTTAAAGCGGTTTCTGTACCAATGGCAGAATTATACAAAATATATTACATGTTATGTAATATATAAAACATTTTGGGGTTCAATTTTCTTGCTAAATTGACCTTTATCGTAATATATACTGTACTTTCAAACCTCCATATAAGATTTTGGTCATACCGCCCACTCCTCCACCAACTCCTCAGCAGTCACAATCATCTCTGCCAGTGTAAAAAAAACACACTTTTCCTGCTTAGACCTCCACGACGCAAGCCGCCATGTTCATTCCAGTAGAAATAAAGTATTTCATGAATGTTTTTCTTCCTCACATGGATCCCGGACCACCTAACACCTGTACTGCTAACAAGTATGGCTAAGTTTGTTCCTGCGTGGGAGAGCCCCCCAACCTATCTTGTGGAATAAATGAACACATTCATCCAGTGCTGAGTGGAGCTCTGTCCCCACCACAAACCAAAAGCAAACAAGCCCGAAGCACTGTTCAACTGTTCGAGACCATTTCTTCGGTTTCTTCTTGGCCTGCTCCTTTAAGGCCCACGGTGGATTTGATACACATTCTCTGTGGTAGTTTTGTGGCCCTGTATTAGTTCTCCTCCCTTCATTTCCCATATTTCTTCTACAATAGGCTATCTCTCCACCCAAATCTGTTTAATTCCGCTGGGTCATGCATGTGTTACAAAACAATTTAGAAAAGCACAAAAAAATGCTTAAAGCTTTATGGTTTGATTCACAGAACAGCTGTGCACAATCACTTGAGATAGGAATGTACTATTCATCATAAATATACTTTATAATATAAATTTATACTCCATTCATATAAACACAATGGGCCTCACTGATTAAATGTGAGCAGAACAAATTTCAATGTAAATTGTAAGTAAAATCCTGTAAATTAATTTTAGCTAAGCCCCTTAAAATGCCACTGACTAATCCTGCCTTATTTTTGTTCTTTTTAATGTGAGTCTATGAACTGCATGTTTTAGATGCAAAAAATAAATTTTCAAATGTTTAAAAAAATAAAAAATAATAATATATAATATATAAAAATATATAATTAAAAAATAATAAAAATATGATAAAACAAAGTTGCCATATAATGGTAAAAGAGTACCTTGAGAGGATATAAGCAGTTTTTTTTTTCTTGTTACGTGCATAATTAAAAAAAATAAATATATATATTTTTAGTGTCACACTTCATTCTAGTCCATGTAAGAATACCACTTTATGAGCACATTTTACTGACAATCATGGGAATCTTTATTCATTCATTCATATTTGATGTTCTGTAAAGCTTGTCTGAGTAAGCAACAGGAACCAAGGGAGGCGGGGCTTAGCGAAGGATCACTTGTCGCATTCATTCTGCTCATGTTTCTTGAATACGCAATGTTGAAAACGAATAGTTACACTAACATCAGCAAGTCAAAATCTCTTTAAACACATTTATGACGTACAATACCCCGTATATGTCATCCTCAAGAGAACACTTGATACATTTTCGGCGTTATTCACTCTTGACACTTTGCCATGTATTACATAAGTAACCCACACCCTGCGGTAACCGATAGCTGCTTCTTGTATTTAACACAGAGGAACCTGAGTTCATAGCCCAGGGTGTCACTGACGAACTCCATTGAGTCACTGAAACCGAAACTGATCTCATAACGGCCATCATTCCTCTTAAAGGTCCCATGACATGCTGCTTTTTGGATGCTTTTATATAGGCCTAAGTGGTCCCTAGTACTGTATCTGAAGTCTCTTTCCCGAAATTCAGCCTTGGTGCAGAATTTCAGCCACTACGAGCCAGTCCCACAATGAGCTTTCCTTAGGACGTGCCATTTCTGTGTCTGTAGCTTTAAATGCTAATGAGGAGGAGAGAGGCGGGGCAACTGCCATGCTTCGCTCGTTTGCAAGCCATGATGTCTCTCGAGGAAAAAAAAATATTGCGCTCGCCTCGCACGGTAGTAGCTCATTTTCTCATGGGCGGGCCAAATTCTCTGGGCGGGCAAAGCAGAGAAAGGGGAGGTAACCTTTCCCCGTATGACGACATAAAGGGAAGATTCCAGATTGGGCCATCTGAGCTTTCATTTTCTCAAAGGCAAAGCAGGATACCCAGGGCTCGGTTTACACCTATCGCCATTTCTAGCCACTGGGGGACCATAGGCAGGCTAGGGGAACTCATATTAATGTTAAAAAACCTCATAAAGTGACATTTTCATGCCATGGGACCTTTAAAACCTCAAGCTATTAAGTACAGAAACTCCCCTTTGGCTCATTTACATGACTTACCTCTCATACTCCTGGTTATCATGGTCACACCGCGCGTCTTTGTGCTTCTCCCAGTCCTTGCCGTGGCGGCACGTCGTTAGTGAGACGATGTCCTTGCCATTGTGGATGTGATGCAAAGCATTGCGAGTGTCTGAGCCGATGCCCGTCAAGTAACGTTTACCTTTAAACATCAACAAGTACTTCCGTCTTGGCGGGACGGTGTTGCGAACTAACCAGCCCCTCTCTCCACCCTTCTGAGGGTGTTCTTTAGAGAACAAAGGGATGGAAATGTCAAAGCCCGGTCGGAAGTGTTCCGTATTCAGGCTTGCTTTGGCCAGGATAGCCTGGCCCACGTTAAAACCCAAGTCCTCGGTGTAGTTGGGCCAGGTTCCGGAATAAAGGTTGAAGATGACATGGTTCCGCCCGTCATTCCAGAGCGGGTAACCTCGAATTCGCTCGTCCATGTTGGGCACAAACTGCATCGAAAGCTGGTCCCTGTCCAGTGTGTCGATTCCCAGCACGAACAAACATGCCTCTCGAGGGTCCGACGTGAAATACCGCGACTCTGCGACCGAGGTGAGGATCTTGCGGTAACTCTCAGACACCCGTTCGCCCTTCTCCGGCGGATAGATGTAGACCCGAAAGCCACTCTGCCCTTGACATCGGGCGAAGTCAAAGCAGGTGTCCATCCTGCAGCGACTGTCCTTGTAGATTCCGGCCCACGACTGCCGGCGCTGCCTTGGCGAGTCACCCGGACCCCCAGCATTTTGTAGCTCGGCCTGGTCGGCGTAACCCGGGAGCAGGTCCCGATCCAACCAGTTGGGCCAGGGCCGCGCCACCTCCCCCCTCCTGTGGGTGATGAGACCCAGGAGCCGTTCCTGCAAGCCGCCCCAGTAATAGAGCAACAGCCAGCAGCACATGCACAGGCCCAGAAGCACGTACTTCTTGCGTGCCTGCATGAGGCCGTCTCTCTCACCCTCTGTGCTCCAGGGCTGTCCCGGGAGCTTCAGCAGGGGGGAGACGGGATGGACAGCAGGGGCCGAAGCTCCAGCATAGCCCCGATGCCCACTTGTCCATCAGCGAAAACCAGAGACACGAATGTGCTCTTTTTCTCCGTCTCGGTTGTCTGTTCACAAGACGGTAAGCTCATGTGACAGAAGTACGTGTGTGCTCCGCTGTCGTCCGCTGGAAGTGATGCAGTGCAATTTCTCCTCTCTTGGTAGTCCTTCTCTTTGCATGGCTCAGTGAATCCCCTCTGCGTTACCCTAGCAGAAAAATTAACAACACACTTCAGTACACAGCCTTCTGTTCATTTATATCAGTACTGCCATGAACACAGACTCTTATCCCATCCTCAAACAGATTCAAACACATGAAAACTTTAGTGAGCAAGCAATGCATCATGGATGGCAGTGCATTACAGTGTGAAGGGTCATATTTCAGGCATTTTTTGGAAAGTGGTGCACTGTGGTTAAAAAAATGAACATGAATACCAGACAATATACTCATGTACAGTACGATACATTTTTTGTATGTAATTAGGCCAGTCAAATGTATGAGTATCACAGCATTAACTAATGAAATGTCCAATATCCAATAAAGTTTTTTTAAAGATAAATGTATATCACAAAGATTTTAGGGGGATTTTAAATAAAAACAGAAATATTGTTCAAAAAGAGGACAAGATATTTTTGTGATACTGTGTTATCTTGGTAATTAGGCCAGTCAAATGTATGAGTATCACAGCATTAACTAATGAAATGTCCAATATCCAATAAAGTTTTTTTAAAGATAAATGTATATCACAAAAAGATTTTAGGGGGATTTTAAATAAAAACAGAAATATTGTTCAAAAAGAGGACAAGATGTTTTTGTGATACTGTGTTATCTTGAGGAGAGTTCTGATTTGCTGTATGTACATACATTTATTAAAAATTACCTAGACAACAGTTAAAGTTTTAAACTTTTATGGTTTAAAGTAATAAAACAATGGCTCAGAAATGTGAAGTTAATTGTAAGATAAAGCTCCTAAAATGCCACTTGGTTTGATATTTTGTTTGTAATGCAATAAAATTTCTAAATTTTTAGGTGAAATCCAGCATAACCGGTAGTCTGAAACTTATGAGTCAGTTATTTTTAATGAAAAAAAAAAAAACCTGTAGTCTGATTTGCAAATAAATTAATCTTATGAATTGTGCTATTTTAATTAATTAAAAACATACAGCATTACCAGTGTAGTCTGATTCTCGAACGAATTATTATTATGAGCCAGTTCTTTTTATTAATTTAAAACCATACAGCACAACCAAATGTAGTCTGATTCCCGAACAAATGATTCCTATGAGCAGGTCTTTGTGAATTTTTTGTGGGAAAAAAGCCTTGTTTTTTTTTTTAAGACTCACATACTGAACTTCCATCTTGTCCAAAATGAACCAAGTGCTGTTCGGCTGACCCTGAAGTGATCTTCTGAAGAAGATATTCTGAACAATGTTTTTGTTCATACAATGAAAGTCAACGATCAAAGTCAAAACTGAACGGAAAATATATTTTTGAAAGATTTCTCAATATGAAAGTCAGTGGGGTCCAATTTTGGTTTGGACCCCACTGACTTTCATATTGAGAAATTTTTCAAAAATATCTTTTCCATTCAGTTTTGTACAAGTAAATGCTGACAGAATTTCATGTTTGGATGAACTACACATAGAACCAGAGCCACAAATTTCCTTATAGGGGCTTTCGCACCGTGCAATTCTAAGAACTCAGTTCTATAGGAACTATCCAGCATGGTGGTTCCTACAGAACCAAGTTCCCCTCGGGCCGTTTTCCTGCTTGCATTCGTGGCCAACAGCGACATCTTTATTTGCAGCATTTACAACCAGTGAATGGAGGGACACCATAATCGGAGCTGTTTTTGTTGTGTGTTGTGGATTTGTGATGACAGAGATGGAATGTAAACGCACAATTTACGCGATTGAAAAAGCATGAAAATCTGATTAATCTCGTACACTTACATCAATGATAGTTCCTATAGAACTGTTTTAGACCCTACTCTGAAGTAGGAGCTAATGTAATTCCCCCAAACGGAGTTCCTAAATATGTTCCTAGTTTCTGTAGTGCGAACAGGCCAAAAAGTGGGCACTTTTTCTTCCAGTAGTTATAGGAACTATGAAAATATTCCTCCGATGCGAAAGCCCCTTATGATTCCCATTCAGCCTGTATATATAAAAGGGCAGTTCACAGTTTGAATAGGGGAAGTTAACAAAACAACATAGTCCAGTGAGTTTTTGCACAACATCAAAGCCCTCCACGGGTGCGTTATCAAGTGTCTCATCACATGCCCAACCCTGGTGGTGGGCTCAAAAGACTGTGTGTGACTGTGTATGAGGCCATGCTTGATTTGAAATTGGTGTATTTAGTCTTGTGGTCCGAGTCGGTTCTGCTGTTTTCACACACACACTGGTGCAGTGTTTCGAGTGAACACGCAAAACATGAGCTGGGGAGCGATAGCATCCACCCTCTGCAAGCTCCAGTTGAACGGAGATGAAGGGGGTGAAAAAATAAGGCGCTTTGAGAAGCCTGAATTGAAAGTGAGAGCCGAGACTGAATCTGATGCCAGTTAATCTAAAGGCAGATTGAGGTTCTTTTTGGTTTGTTTGTTTGCTCTGCCGGGAAGCACGCTACGGTTTTGAAGGGGAGGTGTTTGTCAAGAAAGTGCCCTCCTCTCATCAAAGTGTGTACCTGTCTCTGTGTGCGGCGTCAGTGTTTCTACTGCCAGGCAATGCACAAAGACAGCTTTCAGGTCTCACCTGCCTCACTTGTTTTTCTCTTCACTCTTCCCTCGCCTCTTCTCTGGTTTGTCAAGAAAGTGCCCTCCTCTCATCAAAGTGTGTACCTGTCTCTGTGTGCAGCGTCAGTACCTTTCAGGTCTCACCTGCCTCACTTGTTTTTCTCTTCACTCTTCCCTCGCCTCTTCTCTACCTCTACCTTTCTGCTAAATTCCCCTAGAGTTTCTGTCTTATCTCTTTAAGCTGTCTGACCTAGCGCAAACTAATCTAAAGCTTTTAAAGAATATAAAGGGCCTGTGTGTTGTTATGCATGCATGTGAGTGTATGCTTATGGAGATTCCTCTTATATGCATTAATAATGCGTGACAGGTACAGAATATGAGGTGAAATGCAGTATGCTGTTTGTAGTGAACTTGTGTGTGATCACGAAGCTAGCGTAAGATCTGCGTGCTGGCATTTTCACGGTAAAGCTCCCCTCACTGCAGGCCAAGCACATATTTGTTGGGAAACAGATGCAGAGGATTCCATTACAAGCTGCTCATTATTAATGCATGACTCCCTTAGTTAGGACATTGATTTCCCTTCTTTTCTTTCGTTCGGCTTTTTATGCCTCAAAGGTGAAGTTAATCTCAATTTTCTTTTGAAAATGAACTTCAGTTAAGATTGCCACTTGCATGACGTAAGGATCACTCATGCTACGCCTAACTAGGGATGCCAGAACCAACCTAATGAATATAAGACAATACAAATTTGGATGGACAAATTTGGATGCGAGTGAACCTGGGTTTTGTCTCTCTCACTCTCTCATCTCTACTATAATAATAATAAACAAAATGATAATAAATAAATAATACAAATAAATTATATGTAAAAGTTTGGAATAATTAAGATTTGGAATAATTGAGATTTTAATATTTTTGCTCACGAAGGCTGCGTTTGATGAAAAATACTGTAAAAACAGTAATATTGTGAAATATCATCAGAATTTAAAATAACTTTTTTTTAAATGTATATTTTAATATAATTTTTACTGGAGTAATTGCTGCTGAAAATTCAGCTTTACCAGCACAGGAATAAATTATATTTTAAAATATACTGAAAAAGAAAGCAATTATTTTGAATTGTAATAATATTTCACAATATTACTGTTTTTACTATTTTTAACCAATAAATGCAGCCTTTGCGAACATTAATGATATCTTTCAAATAAATAAAACTAATTACTGGCTGGCAGCCAGTGTGTATATAATTTGTATTATTTATTTATTATTATATATTTTATATTACATAATTTTATTATCAATATTTATCTAAATAATTATGTATACACAAAAATGTTTTTGTAATATTTATTAAGCATTTTTATTAGCATATTATAATTATATTACATTATAATACATTATATATATATATTGAAATCTTGTTATACATAAGAACTGTAAATGTCAAAATGATAAACATATATATCTAAAAAAAATTATTCCTACTTTTACCCCCATGTCAAAATGTCACATAGTGAAACACAAGGGGAAAAACTGTGAATTCAAATGCAGATTAAAAGAACCATCACAAATTAAAAATAAGAATCATTATACAAAAAAAGCATTTTGTCTGTATCAGAGGAAATTTTAATTTAAACAAAAACAGCCTTGTCTTTTGCTTTTTTTTTTCCATGGGTCATGATTTTGTCTTCATAGTAGAGTTCAAAATAAATAAACATCTTTTGAATGTAACTGTAAGAACACACTTTCCTTCTTTTACATCCGGATTATGTAATCACATTCCAAATATCCCATCATTCCCCAAGCCTGCATCCAGCTGACAGAAGGTTGGATCGACAGAGAGGGAGTGATCACTAGCTTCAGCCCCACAGGGACTGTTTCTCTCTCTCTCTTACTCTTCCTTGCAGTTTCCTCCTCCTATCACAATTACTTTTTATTTTTCTCATTCATCAACCTCTTGCCTTCTTTTCTCACCGCCACTGTAAGTCTCTCCCGCTCTGTCTTTCTCCGCACCGTATATCAAACGGGGTAGGGCTCCAGAAACAGGCTGCAGGCAGTGTAACGAGATCGAGATGTGATGGTATATTGCTCAGTCACCATGACAGGAAACAGCTGAATAAGTGAACACAGCCTACCAAACTTTGAGTGACCTGTCTTCTGGACACTTCATTAGCTTTTTCAGAACAAGTGTTTTCCACTTGTAAAGTCCCTGTGTGAAGGGAAAATGCTAATGTGTTTTGGCAATGGACAGTGAATATGGAGAAGGACAGCGAGCAGGTGGATGTAGCCAAGAGGCAGCAGTTGTGTGCTTGGGGAGTTAGTTTCCTGTGTCGTGCCTGCTGCCCAGACTGCCCCGGCCTGAGCCGTTTTCTCACATGACGAGTGTGTGACAGCTGGACATAGAGCTTATCTCCCCTGGCCCATCTCCCTCTACAGCCAATAAATCAGATCTATACTAAAAAGCCTGCTTGGAGAACGTGTTTTCCTTCCACATCTAAATTATACTCTATATAATTAAATTTTCTTTAGCTTTAAAATGTGAAAAGTATGATTTCTGCAATGCAGACCTGCTAAATAATGTCAGATAGGTTTTTCTAAGTGCTCCCCAATCTGCCATTGGTCAAACAAATAGATAGTTTTGCCCTAAACTCACGTCATTGGCTGAACCAGTGTTGCTGTGTCGGACTGTTCGGGTTTGTCAAACAAACTATGCAAACTGTGCAATATACATTGCCTTTACAGTTTCTTGAGAAATCAACCTAAAAAAAAAAAAAAAAAAAAAAAAAAAAAAAAAAAAAAATAAAAAGGTGAATA
>NW_015548236.1:1745740-1750249 GCF_001515605.1 Sinocyclocheilus anshuiensis | reverse complement strand
CCATGTGATATTTCAGTTTTTCTTTTTTAATAAATCTGCAAAAATGTCAACAATTCTGTGTTTTTCTGTCAATATGGGGTGCTGTGTGTACATTAATGAGGAAAAAAAATTAACTTAAATGATTTTAGCAAATGGCTGCAATATAACAAAGAGTGAAAAATTTAAGGGGGTCTGAATACTTTCCGTACCCACTGTATATATAGTGTGTACTGTAATATATTGTGAATAAAATATTATTTTTAAATATTTTGATGAACAATAGTTTGATTACAAATATAGTTGGGAGAAATTCATATTTTTATTCAGCAAGGATGGATTTAATTGATCAAAAGTGACAGAAATGCTTTCTTATAATAAAAAAAAAGTATTTAAAATAAATGCGGTTCCTTTGAACTATGCATCAAATTTTGTACTTATCAAAAATATATCACCGGTTCCACAAAAGTAATAAGCATTGCAACCATTTTTAACATTAATAATCATAAGAAATGTTTGTTGAGCAGCAAATCAGCATATTAGAGTGATTTCTGAAAGATCATGTGACACCGAAGACTGGAGTAATGGCTGCTGAAAATGTAGCTTTGCCATCACAGGAATTAATTACATTTTAAGATATATTAGAAATTTAAAAAAATTATAATATTTAATTATAATTATAATATTTAATTAATATTGAAAATATTTTAAACAATTTTAATGTTTTACTATATTTCTGATTAAATAAATACAGGCGAGCTTAAGAGACCTTTTTGAAAAACGTAAAAAAAAAAAACAATCTTACAAACCCCAAAATTTTGAAAGGTAGTATATATAGTGGTATATTTACTATGACTATTATTTATTCTTATTTAGCTTTTTTAGACCAAAGCAAGTTACAGTACACCACTTTACTTGAACAGCTTCCTGAGGCAACATGGTGTTATTTTTTTTTCTCATTAACACTCTAGTTAATAAGTTTCCCTTGCGTGATGTTGTTCAAATAATTTGTTTAACACATCCACATCCCTAACCACAAGTTTCCAAACCCAGCTCATATGGGATTTGCGTATTCCAGCACTAGGCCAATGTGACTAGTATTAGCTAGCGGCTAATATTCAAACACAAAGCATGTTCTTCTTACAGCAGATTCTGTGATTTCCTCCTCAGCTTAGCTTCAGCTGCCCTGAACTGCAACGTGTAAAAAAATGTTAGCGGCAGCTGATGTTGGAGAAATACAAATAGTCTGGTTAGGTGGGTGAGACGGAGTTAAAATTAAACACGAAACTCTGTCATTACAGGTCAAGGGAGAGCTACGGCAGAGCCGAAGCCAATGGCCCAGCCTAGTTCTGCTGCATGTTTGCGGTGCTGAGACTGACCCATGCTGAGCTTGTGGTCGAGCCTGCTGGGACATCAGTCTGGCTTCGGCTCAGATGTGCTTTTGCGAAAACACAGACCCAAATGACTAAAGTCAGTGAATTTTCAGAGTAGGGGATGTTTACAAAAAATCTGACATGATGTTCTGCAGTAATCCTCAAGAAAAGCCAGGAAGGAAAAGAAGGATGGGAAGATGAAGATGAAAAATTGAGGGCAAAGAAGTTGTTTTCGTTTAATAACCGTCTCGTGCTCTCTGGTGCAAAAAGGTGCAATATGGTTATTAAGATGGCTACATCTTCTTGAACACCCGCTGCTACCCTCATGTTTTAATTTATGGACAACAATAATTACCAGCAGGCTTGATTAATTATGTCTAAACAATATGCTCCTCGCACACATGCCACAAGGGCTAATTATCCTAACAAACAGGATGGGCCGGGACAATTGGCGGTTATCAGCAGTAGTCATAACTGCATGATCGTAGCAGCTGAAAATCTCAACGGCTTTAAATGACAGCTTTCCTTGCCACAATGCCTGGCTATTCATTCCCAAGCCCCTCCTCTCTTTTACCTTCCTCTGGCCCAAATGAAGTCATATACATTTTGTAATATGACGCCATGGAATGAGTTATGAGAGGCTGTCAATAGGGCCGAGATTCCTTTCATTTTTCCGTCCCCTCCCGGTTTCCCTGCTCTTTCAACTCCACTGCAGGGGTGGACGCTTCATTCATGTCACATGGCGCTCGCATAATGGCACAAAAATCAAATGAAAAAAAAAAAAAACTATTCAGATCCCAAGGCCTGTGGTATGTGTTAGTTTTCTTCTAAAGCCTCTGCAAGCCTTTCAGATAACTCATCTTGTAAAAACCTATTACTGCTCTGACACAGATTTGATAGTTCTGTTGAATCTTAACCACTTCTTGGTATCTTGGGATCTAATTAAAAAGACAATTACTGCGCTCAACATTAAAATGCTGTGACGATCTGGATACACCTGTGATAGCCGAGATGCCTAACATGTCTAATTTGCAATCACAAGCTCTGATCTACTGTCTTGGGTATGCAGACTACAACTGCCGATGATCCATTCTTACATAAAGAAAAAAATGTGCATCTATATTTTACTGAAATACACTTCAAAAATAAACACACTGTCAAAAATGTATGAGTATCCCATGATTTCATTTAATATTTAAAAATATTCAAATAGTTTTTTCATATTTAAGTCTATATTAAGTAATATACTTATTTTGTTTACATTAACAATTTACATTCATATATTATTTTTGATTTAATGGTACTTAGTATATTTTAATGTTTTAAAATAGGCTACTACTTGTTTTTTTATATATTTTACGTTTATACTAATTATTTTGTTTTTATATTTATGCATTTACGATTGATTTGTATATTTAAATAATATTTCTTTAAATTCGATTATTTAAAGTTGAAAATAACCGGATATCCATCATGTCTCCGCACTTCAAATTGAACTAATATTTGCCATTTCTACATTTGCACGTTTATTCTACTGTTCTGGCTTGTTTACCGATATATCATGAGTATAGGTCGGATTAAGTGCGTTACCTGTTCTTATCTCGTTGGTCCCTCGTTATGGCTGCATCCTCCTCCTCCTCATCATCCCCTGCCGATACTGAACGCTCCCTTCTCTTCTCTCTCTGTCAAACGGCCCTGCTTGTTTTCACTAGCACAATATTACGTGATGCAATGACACTCATGCCACATAGTCCACCCGCGCCGTAGACACCTCGGCTGTCTTCAAACCTCCGTCTCTCTCGCTCTCTCTCCACCTCCTCCTCCTCTCCTCTGGAGCGCGTGTCTTCTCGCTTTACCAGCTCTACAACCTGATTGAGTTACAGAGTGACTCGCGCAAGCATACGCGCGTAATCTCACACCTCCTCCCGCGTGCCCTGCCTCTCTTCCCACTCTTTAATGATACAGAAGCAGATTTGGGCAAATATTAATATTCCATTGCGGGCTACAACTATCCTGAGGTTGGTTGTTTGAGTTATCGGCTTCCCGACAGTAATAGCTCGTCGTAAGAGGCGTGGCTCCGCTATAATAATGTGGGTTTCTTACCTTAATTGCGCGTCAGATCATGTGGATGAATGAAGAGATGAGACTGCCGCCTGTATATGTAGTCATTAAGCACACTCAAACGCCAGCAGCCACGCTAATATTTTAGCGAGCTGGTGGATGGGAGCTGTCGCTGCCTTGTGTATGAAATATGACAAGGAAACAATGGTCGCAGTGCCCTTGGGGTGGATTGCGCGCGGCCGCTAAAATTGAACTTCCCCGGAATTAGCGTGATATTGATTATCACAAAAAACAAAAAGGTGTTTCAAAACACGAGCTATGCAAACAATGCGACGCAGAGGGCACAATGTAGCACCGTTATATTCTGTATGACAGTACCTCACCCTGAACTTCTGCAGACGCTCAATGGTGCACTCCGCAAATCCCGTTCAATCGCACCCAAATCACAGCATTCAGATGCTTATCCCTCTGTCCCTACTTCTACACGTGAATATACAGTTGATGCATATGCATAGCATCCGTTACAGCATCAGTTTATAAGGCTACATTGTTCATTTTCTCGCATCCACAACATTCCAGTCAACCCCGCCCCCGGCGCTACGTGATTGGCTCAGAGACTCGGGGTGCCTTCGCACGAGCTATATTTAAAGTAAACAGGCGAACATCTGGCCAGCGGTGCGCGTCACTGTCGCCGGAGGCCGCGAGCCGACGCTGTGCGGTGAACCAGAAAAGACCTCGACGACTTGAAGGTAGACGAACTATTTATCCGAGTTTAAAAAGGAGTGATCATTATACGGTTACGATTTATGATTAGAGATGGGAATCGTAATCTGGTATCTTTAAATGATTCCTTAACGGTCCCATTAACGAATCGTTCAGTATTATTGCTCCAAAAATGTTTGGAAAAAAGAAACACATTTCTTACTGCCTCAACGAGTCTGTTGCCAAATTTGAACAGATTTAAACATAACAGATCAGATCTATAACAAATCAGAGATGTTTCATTTTTTTTGTTGTTTACAGGCTTTTAATGACTTTGTAGAGGCGACATGAACACACTTAAAAAAAAAAAAATAAAAAAAAAGTATATATATATATA
>NW_015548236.1:1727392-1745605 GCF_001515605.1 Sinocyclocheilus anshuiensis | reverse complement strand
ATATATATATATATATATATATATATATATATATTATAAAATACCACTGATTACATCAAATCTCTTAGTGTCAAAAACATTAATTGGAGTCCGGGAAGGCGTTTTGTTTCCTTTTTTATGTTTCAATAAAAAGAATCGGCTTATGAGCTTCATTCGTTTGAAAATCTCTACACTATTCGCGCAGTAAATTCAGTAGCGGTGCTGAATTAGAACTCGCAGGTGCAAATAATTTTTAAAATGTCACTATGTGCGGACTTTTGTCAAACTACTGCCCTCTTGTGGTCAAACTAAGAGCTCACATCACTTGTGACCAGTTATGAAATACACATTATGAAATAGAAATAAACTATTTAAAAAAAAATTGGAATTTATTAAAATATTTTGCATTACATTCAAATACTGAATCAACAACTTGCAGTCCACCGTTATCAAAATAGAAAAATGCAAATGATATTTTATTAACCCTATGTTATTTTTGCCAATTATCTATTGCATTATTAAGTAATTTTTACTTTTTAATTGCCCTCCAGTAGATTTGAAGATTGATCATTGGGCTTTTGGAGTGAGAAGGTACATTTTCTCTGTCAGTGAATCCAGTCCCCATGATTTGTGCTTTTTCTCAAAGGCATCTACAGACTCTAGCAATTCAATGTCACATCCACCTCCTGAAATATGAGACATCGCCATGATTATTGGATACAACTATTTAGAAATAAAAGCTCTATAATACATAATGAATGATGAAAACATCTAGGTACAAAATAGGTAAGATGACATGTCAGAACAGTGACCAAAACTCACCAAATACATTTTTTACATCCTCTTCTGATACAAAAAATGGTGGACCTGTATGTCAAATATGGCAACAAATATCAAACACTAAAGACAAGACACATATGCTTTATAATCATTATCACTAATAATAATAATAATAATGATGAATTATTCCATTCGTTTTCCTCCTTAACAAACAAATATCAAACACTAAAGACAAGACACATATGCTTTATAATCATTATCACTAATAATAATAATAATAATAATGATGAATTATTCCATTCGTTTTCCTCCTTAACGTTACCTTTATACAGCTCAGGATTATATTCCAGTGTGTCCACAAGATATCTGCAGTCATTGTTCATTAAGGACATAAGGAGAGTAGCATACCTTGGGGATGAAGAGAATATGTATTTACATACAATCCCACTTAAATAAATAATAATTAAATAAAAGAACATAAAATGTTTATTTATTTAATACTTACTTTTGCCTGTCACATGGGTTTATAGCCACCAGCGCTCCTCTGTCCCAAATTCCTCCAAACTTTCCTCCAACGGTACTATATATATGGACAGAGACCAAAAAGACAGAGAGGCATTTAAATGCATTTCATGTGACATGTTTTATCATCTAAAATTAGAAAGTATAAAATGTACCTGGAGAACTTGTATAAATCACACTGATAGATGGAGATCGTTCCATCTGTACTCTGAGAACAAGGAAAATGCATTAGGTGAGTGGGCATGACACAAAAACATCACGCTGTCTACTTCCATTAAAGAAAGCTAAAGCATTGTGACCATCTCACAGTGGGAGTGTATTAAACTGAGGGGCATCCGTCTGTATTAATCTAATCGGAGGAAGCCGTGAAGACACAGAAAATGTCATTATAACAATACATATAACAGTGCATCTACCTTATGCTTAACCTCATTCATTTCCAGTTATTTTAGCTGTACATTTTATTATAGCAGTTAATTAATCAGAAGTCTTGCACATTCAAATGTCTTACTTCCACGTTGCAAAACAAGGTGGATAATAACTCAGTGCATGATTTATGGGCACTATAATCCTTTAGTGCTAATTTTATCATTGGTTTGTGCCTAGCAATCAGTACGGATGACAAATGCAGGATCTTCAGATACCTTGAAAACCTTTGCTCCAGGAATGGCTGGTACTGGTTCTTCATTAAAAGCAAGATTTTGCTCTGCAAAGAATTGTTTGATTCCTTTTTCAGAAATTTCAACTCCAACAACTGTGTGACCCATATCAGCCAACCTGAGAAACATTTTTTTGAACATTTTATGGAAGTGCTGGGAAGATTTTAAATATTACTCATTAACACATTAAAGGGATACTTCACCCCAAAATGAAAATTTTGTCATTAATCACTTACCCCCATGTCGTTCCAAACCCCTAAAAGCTTCGTTTGTCTTCGGAACACAATTTAATATATTTTGGATGAAAACCGGGAGGCTTGTGACTGTCCGATTGACTGCCAAGTAAATTACACTGTCAAGGTTCAGAAAAGTATGAAAGACATCGTCAGAGTAGTCCATCTGCCATCAGTGCTTCAACTGTAACGTTATGAAGCGACAAGAGTACTTTTTGTACGCGAAGAAAACAAAAATACGACTTTATTCAACAATTCGTCTCTGTGTCTCTCCGCATCACCGTAGTGCCATTTTAGAGAATATCCACTGAACGCAAGCAGCGTACGCTATTTTGTGTCAGCCGCGCCACAAGGATGCGCTGTTTTCATTCAAATCAAAGCGTAAATACACGTAGAAAACTTATCCTTGTGTGACACAAGGATACGTTTTCTACGTGTATTTACGCTTTGATTTGAATGAAAACAGCGCATCCTTGTGGCGCGGCTGACACAAAATAGCGTACGCTGCTTGCGTTCAGCAGATATTCTCCAAAATGGCGCTACGGTGATGCGGAGAGACACAAAAAGTATTCTCGTCGCTTCATAACATTACGGTTGAACCACTGATGGCAGATGGACTATTCTGACGATGTCTTTCATACTTTTCTGAACCTTGACAGTGTAATTTACTTGGCAGTCATTCGGACAGTCACAAGCCTCCTGGTTTTAATCCAAAATATCTTAAATTGTGTTCCGAAGACGAACGAAGCTTTTACGGGTTTGGAACGACATGGGGGTAAGTGATTAATGACAAAATTTTCATTTTGGGGTGGAGTATCCCTTTCACCTCATACCATTTCATGTCTATAGCTTTTCCGCATAGTGGGAAGAAGAATCGAACCTCATTTCGTCCACATACGACTTTGTCCAAGTTGCTTTCCAGCAAACTACCAAAAAGGTACAAAAAATAGGAAACTGAAACAATTGAAGCAAGACATTTAAAGTAAAATAATAAATTGATAACACTGTGCGGTTCCTCTACACATTTATGGAAAATTCAAAAGGATCATTATTCATAAGCAACACAGGATGGTGTCTAAATCATGGAGCTACAGTATATGATGTGTTAGTATGCATGATTAATGATAGTATAGCATAGCATTTTGCAACATCATTACTGTTATTGAACTGAATCAACAGTTGAGTTGAATAATGACACTATTTTATGTTTAGAGCTTTACAGAGGAATTTAAATGTCTCATATTTGATTAAGTTTGCATCACTGATTCTGTTATTTTTCTGTTTATCACTGTGAAGCTGCTTTGAAACAATCTATACAGAAATAAGTGTGATGTGTGATTCAATGTGTGATTACTTGTGCACTTCAGATCTGTGAAAACCAGTTTTTCCTGCCTGCCACCTGTCCTCCCACTCGGACAAAGCCATCACTCGGTTTTCCTGGGCAGACATCTCTTCTCGGTTTGCCTGGGCCGACATCTTCTCTTCTCTTCTCTTCTCTTCTCTTCTCTTCTCTTCTCTTCTCTTCTCTTCAGGGAAGCAGACAGTTGCTATGTACAAATGATAAAATGCAACGAAGCACATAATTATGCATAGTTAGGAAAGCAAAATAAATAGGCTGCTCAGCATTTAAAAAATATGAAGAAAACGCTTTCCAAATCAGTTCTATTGTTGACATCATTGTTGATCTACTAAAGCTACTGTGGCCCATATTTATTTTATCAGATTCATCTGTCAAGTTAAACAGTTGCATGACATGCACTTATCCTCAAAAGCATGAACAAAACTATGCAAGATAAAGAAAATAGCATCAAGACTATATGAAATAATAACACATAATGTGTTAATAATGTTGCATACTGTTGGGATTACACACACACACACACACACACACACACACACACACACACACACACACTTATTTATTTGCGTCTGTGTTGTAAGTAGTCTAATTTTTTTTAGCACCTGATCAACTTGCATAATCACAATGACAATGCATATATCATGTCATCTTTGAATCGTCACAATATCAATAAATGTATCCTCTAACAACGGACTATCACCGGCCAACGGAGAGAACTAAATGTTGGTCTTTTATGTAGTTCTGTTTTATTGTTATTGTTGGTTTTATTATTGTTTTGTACAGCAGTTTGGGCTGCATTCTTTGCAGCAGCGACGTGCTTTATAAGAAAACACTAGAAATCAAACATAAATGTTGAACAAACAAATAACTTTGTCACTTTCAAGGCAGTGCACGATACAATTCACCGGTCTTTAAAAAAAGCACTGAGCATAGTCAGGCAAAATAAATGAATCTACATTTAATAGGAATCTGCAGCAGTCACTGTAAATGTTTGATAATATTTCAAATTTGTTACCTCACATTTTCAATTCAGTAACCACCCGAATAACAGCTTCAACATCAAAGTCCCTTTCAAAGTCTTTGCTCACATGCATCGGTTTCATATCAGGAAGAGTTTGTGCGCAGTGGGCGTGGTTTCCCACATAACGTCACACGTAGTACTCGCGCTTCCGTTTCCGAAGCGGAGCAGCCTTCCTTTTGTGGATGTCGCTAGCATAGACATAATAAATACCTAGACTCCTAATTTCTTACGAAAATTTATTTTCCAAACCTAACTAAATAACTGGAGGCAGAGTTATTTTTAACTCCATGTAGATCAGAAGCCTCTGAAATCGGTTGATAAATGTAAACGTTATCGTGTTTTTATCCAGAAAACCCGCAGCTCCTCCGTTTACCTCCATTTATTTTTAAGGCAGTCTTGCCCTCACAAACATGGCGGACGCGTTGACGTATCGCAGCAACGGCTCAAAGCGGCCAATGAGGCGTCTAGGCATTTATTATGTCTATGGTCGCTAGCATAGACATGTCTATGGTCGCTAGGATACCGTGGACGCTCCCAGTTCCGGAGTTTAGAGTAGCCTATAGCAGCAGATTGATACACTATACTCCCATAATCAAATACAGATCGTATCAATCCCGTATATATACTTCTTAGAGCCAATTTTTTTATGTGTATTTTAAACGCGAGTTTTTCATCAAACCATATACCCAAAAATTTTAAACATGATACTCTTTCTATATCTTGACCATATAATTTCAGTTTTACCTCTTTACTAATCCTACATTTTGAAAAGAATAAATTTTTTTTTCAACAGAGAATACAGTAGCCTACTAGTACAGTGAATCTATTTTGAGTGAGCTTTGGCAGAATCGCTGACTGAAACGGTAGGAATTCATGCTAATATGGTCAGGAAGACTGTTCTACAAAACCATTTCAGTACTATGAATATGAACAGACCGAATATGTTTTAGAACAAGCAGCCGTTTGCACTAGCGATATTTCACAAAAATAGTTTGATTATATGAAAACACTGGAAACGTTGGAGACATTTCTCATTTCCTAGTCCAGTGGTCAAAATATCATTGCAATTTCACTTGTTATTATCTATAAATGAAAATACGGCGACAATAGCTACATTTTGTGCTTTTGCTAAATGATAATAACAACAATAAAAATATTACAGTTAATAATTATTATGATGTTTGTGGATCAAGCTGTCCCTAATAGGTTTTAATAGGCTACATATTGGCATTATATTGGTCAATATGATTCTATTGGAATAAAAAAAAAATCAAAACAGTATTATAACAAAATTGTGGCTTTATAAAAACACAATACAAAATTGAAACAATAAAAATGAAATACAATAAAACAAAAAAAAAACTATTTGTATTTAATATCTTCATACATGTCTA
The DNA here is from genome assembly GCF_001515605.1 of Sinocyclocheilus anshuiensis. Taxonomy (NCBI): domain Eukaryota; kingdom Metazoa; phylum Chordata; class Actinopteri; order Cypriniformes; family Cyprinidae; genus Sinocyclocheilus; species Sinocyclocheilus anshuiensis. The sequence continues at coordinate 1,739,657 of NW_015548236.1, read as the reverse complement.
GGTGTACTTTCACCAATGTGGTTTAGTTAGGATTTAATGTAACTTTTTGAATCGTTAGTATGAATAGCTTGATCTCGACCCTACAAAACCAAATAATTTATGTAAAGTTACATTATTATTAAAACGGAGTAATCGTGACAGACAAATCAAACATTATGTCAGTCATAGATATATATCTTTAAAAACACTTTATTATAATAAATTATTCTTTTTTATTATTGTAAATAATTAGCTCAGCTAACTTTAAAAAGAGCTAGAGATTATTATGGTCAAGAGAGAAAAATAAGGTCTTACCCATTTCCCCCTAATAATTTCTTGACAGGCAAAGATGATTTCCTCTGGGCGTTGGGACTGGAAATGTATAAGGTAAAATTTTTTAAATTGTCTTATTAACTGGTATTTTATTATAATGTTTTGTAACAATCTATGGTTTTGCGTGGTTTTTTTTTCTTTAGGTTTGATTTGTTTGTAATTTCGAAGCCAAAGAAAAAATGGAAAACAAAAAGAAGAACCCCCCCCCCACACACACACACAAAAAAAACCCCATCCGCATAGCAAGAGCAGTTCAGAAAGCATCTGTAGAAGTGGCAAAAGTATTCTGTTTTCTAACATTATAGCTCATATGGTTGGCAGACATCAGGAAATAATTATGGCTTAATAACTTCATTCTCCTGGCATGGTGGTCATTATGCAGGACTTTGATGTATTATTCTGAGCAGTTGATTTACTCAGTTTCATTTTTCAAAGGAGTACTGAGAGACCCGCTCAATTGAATGCCTTCAAGACCTCAATAAAATGCTTACAAAAGGAATGTGTCACAATTCAGGATGTTAAATGTAGGTCCGTATACTTTGCTACATAATGAAAACAATATGAGCCATGAAAAATGGTCTTTTTCCCATAACCAGGATGATTTAATATACATTTAATGAGTTGCAGTGGCAGCAGTCTGTTTGCTACAGGAAAATGACAGGCTTCCCATTCCTCTTCGTTTTCTATCTCTGCTAAAGTAAGTTTCATTTTAATTTTTATTCTATTTTATTTTACTATGTATTTTATTTGAGGATGACTTTTATATCTTCATACTAATTGCTCTTCATTTTCACTTGTTTTACTGATTTATTCCTATTTATTGTCTAATATATTAACTTCTTAGTCATCCTTAAATTAAAAGTAAATTTTAGTTGCAGTTATATTAGTGCAGCTCTATGATTCCAAATATATTTTGCCAAAATATTTGCAGGAGCAAAGAGCTGGATGGGTTTTCTTGCTACTTTGAAAAAAAAAAAAAACCTCTGGAGGAAAGACCGAAGTCTCTCATGGGGTGAGTTTGAATTTGGAGCCGGGCATGAATTAAGTCATAAAAAAGCATGAAATTATTAAAGGAGCAGTGCCCAATTACTAAAATGACACAATTAAGATGTGTATGTACCCTATTCAATAACCTAACAGCTTTTTAATCGTATTAATCTGTGACTATTGCATTAACAGCATGTCATCCTTAACCTTGCTGCTCTTTCAGAGAGGAGAGAGGCAGATGCACCTATTGCATTAACAGCATGTCATCCTTAACCTTGCTGCTCTTTCAGAGAGGACACTGAGAGGCAGATGCATGGAGAAACGTGTGCTAACGTGTGCTTGCCCTCTGTCACTTCAGGCTGCTGCTGGGGATAGATCTGCCTCAACAGCACCATATGGCTTTTGACAGGTCAGAACAGCTATTATTGATACCATACCTGCGAGATCAATCATGTGTGTTTCACTGCATTAATGAACAGTGTGATGAATGAGAGCATGTTTGAGGAAATAATAAGTCTGATTTATGTCTGCAGGATCAAGGTGTCATCCACTCGCTGTAACATATAACTATACGAGGTATGTGGCCATTTGACTATATGTGATTCATGAAAAATGTAAAACTTTTAGAGGCCTTTGAATATTATGGAATTGAAAATTAGTAGCCACCAACTGCAGTTCCAAGAGTTTCATATATGGTTCTCATGATGACATTAGTGTGTTTCCTCTACCTCAGTGTCTCTACATAAGTGTCAAACATATAGAAATTATTTGAGACACATTTATGCTAAATTTGCTTGAAAAACGCCCTGTTATTTATGCATGTATGATTTTAGAAGGTTTTAGAAGGTATGTCTTACCTCTTTGTGATATGTTGCTAGTAACGTGTTAAACTTCTGTGTGCAAGCAACTTCAAGTGAAGATTTATGCTTTTACTGGCCCGTCTTCTCTTTCATACTCTCGCTCTCTGTCTCCTGACTTTTAACCCAGGAAGTCAAATCGGCGCCTGGCCCTGAACAAAATCATAACCCAGCATTCCCCTCAGATGGCCTCTCTGCTGCTTACTCCACAAGAAAAGGCCTCTCACCTGTTTGAGGGCTTCAGGCGTCTTAAAGTGTCCTCAACTTCACGCATTGATTTAGAAGCTGTGATGGAGGGTCTTATAGAGCAGCTAAAATCACTTAGGTAATATTTAATTATGCTATGGTTGAATTATTTACAATTAAGAAAAAGCATAGTATGCGTCTATTTTGCAAGTGTTTCTAATAGTCTGATTGTACTTTCTTTTGCCTTTAGCTTTGGAATTCTTGGAAAGCCTTTGAGCCAATTCAGCTTAATTACCTTTTGTTGTTTGTGGGTTTTACAACATGCAAATTTCTTTCAACTATTATTTATTGTCCACTGTGCTTTGCATGAGGGTTGTTGACTAAAATCATATTTAATAAGAAGAAATAACAATACATGCCACTAGGTGGCACTTTCAATATTGTTATTCAGTTCAGTCCTCTTTAGAGTGAACACATCCTAATGTTAGGGATGGAATGGAAATTATTAATGGAAAATATATATTAAACTAAGAAAGCTAAGTATGCTAAATTGGGTAAATATAATGCATTACATTACGTTTGTATCAACTATTAAACAAATGGTTTAATAATTTTATAGTATCATTATTAGTATTGGATAACTTGATGTATATGTAAGTGTTTATTAAGGGCACAAAAGAGGCCCCAGGGTTCTGGCAGAAGAGGCTTTACCATCACCTTAATTAGCGGGGTAATCTAGGACACCACTGCTAATAATCTTTGTCTGCAAAGCAAGAAGAGGGAGGGGTGAATGTGTTTTTGTACAGGGGGTTAATTGGTTGGTTACCTTTGGCAGTACTCAAGATCAGGAAGCAAGAGTCCAGTTATCTCTAAGCAATTTACTGCTTCATAATTCCTTTCAAATGCATTGCATTGTTACAAGAACAATCAGACTTAATTTTATTTCATAGATTGTGGTCAGTAAATGAAGATCATGACCACTCAGAATCTGTGACTATTGCATTAACAGCATGTCATCCTTAACCTTGCTGCTCTTTCAGAGAGGAGAGAGGCAGATGCACGGCGAAACGTGTGCTAACGTGTGCTTGCCCTCTGTCACTTCAGGCTGCTGCTGGGGATAGATCTGCCTCAACAGCACCATATGGCTTTTGACAGGTCAGAACAGCTATTATTGATACCATACCTGCGAGATCAATCATGTGTGTTTCACTGCATTAATGAACAGTGTGATGAATGAGAGCATGTTTGAGGAAATAATAAGTCTGATTTATGTCTGCAGGATCAAGGTGTCATCCACTCGCTGTAACATATAACTATACGAGGTATGTGGCCATTTGACTATATGTGATTCATGAAAAATGTAAAACTTTTAGAGGCCTTTGAATATTATGGAATTGAAAATTAGTAGCCACCAACTGCAGTTCCAAGAGTTTCATATATGGTTCTCATGATGACATTAGTGTGTTTCCTCTACCTCAGTGTCTCTACATAAGTGTCAAACATATAGAAATTATTTGAGACACATTTATGCTAAATTTGCTTGAAAAACGCCCTGTTATTTATGCATGTATGATTTTAGAAGGTTTTAGAAGGTATGTCTTACCTCTTTGTGATATGTTGCTAGTAACGTGTTAAACTTCTGTGTGCAAGCAACTTCAAGTGAAGATTTATGCTTTTACTGGCCCGTCTTCTCTTTCATACTCTCGCTCTCTGTCTCCTGACTTTTAACCCAGGAAGTCAAATCGGCGCCTGGCCCTGAACAAAATCATAACCCAGCATTCCCCTCAGATGGCCTCTCTGCTGCTTACTCCACAAGAAAAGGCCTCTCACCTGTTTGAGGGCTTCAGGCGTCTTAAAGTGTCCTCAACTTCACGCATTGATTTAGAAGCTGTGATGGAGGGTCTTATAGAGCAGCTAAAATCACTTAGGTAATATTTAATTATGCTATGGTTGAATTATTTACAATTAAGAAAAAGCATAGTATGCGTCTATTTTGCAAGTGTTTCTAATAGTCTGATTGTACTTTCTTTTGCCTTTAGCTTTGGAATTCTTGGAAAGCCTTTGAGCCAATTCAGCTTAATTACCTTTTGTTGTTTGACTTAATTTTGTTTCATAGATTGTGGTCAGTAAATGAAGATCATGACCACTCAGAGAAGGTTAAAAAATGAAAAACAGGATTAATTAGTCTGCATGATATTATTTACCATTACGCGCTACGCATTTGTCCAATAGGGGGAGACATTGCATTGAGAATTCATTTAGTGAGTTCTTGCAGGTATACTCTTTATAGGGCCACCCACCCTAGCTGGGGTTTGCGGGGCCCTAGTGCAGGTTGTACCAGTGGGCCCTTTTTTGAAATTGTTTAATTTGTATGTTCGTTCTATTTATTTATTTGTGCTATTTACACAATGTGTACGTTTTTTTTCAAGTTTGTAGGTGTCCAGGTACAGAAACTCAGTAATAAAATGTAAAATAGCACTGCATAGTCTTCACTGTAAAAATTACATATACAGTCAAACCAAAATTTATTCAGACACCTTTTCTCACATTATCACAGTTTTTTGCTATAGTTTAGAAAATGGTAATAAAATATGACAAGAACTCAGAGTTAAACTGTGTCAGAACAAATTCAGCTTGATAATGTCAGATAACTTTGATAGAAAGGTATGTAATGGATAGTATGATAGTATGTTAGTATGACAGTATTTACACAACTATCAATACTTTGTTGACCAATTAACAAGCAATGCTTAATTTTGTTCAGTCTGTGGTGTAAAAAGTTCGCATTAGCAATTAAAGAAAACAAAAAAACACTTAAGCAAAACATGGTCAGGTCAAAGTGTCTGAATCATTTTTTGTCCCAAATGTTTTATCAATTTTACTGGTAGTCCACTGTATGAAGAATATTTGAGTATAATTTGTCACAGTTTACTTTATTTTGCCATCCTCACTTACAAAATCACCAAAACAAACACGCCCCTACCCCAAAAGGGTCTTGCCTCTATTCTGATAGCTCCGCCCCACACATACGTACGCAACCCAGGCAACGATTAGTTCTGTGAAACAAAGCAAAACCAATGTTACAACGTGTCTACGGACGTGAGCGGTGCGGCGCAACAAATCCCCGCCAGAAAACTGCTGCCGGGTTCTATTTATGACGTGCTGACACAAATTTCAAATGGTTTTCAACGGTCGTTTGATCACGTCCAGTGTAGGCAGACTTTAGCTGTTGTAGACACGGTGTTACTCACCTATTGAGAAGAAACAAAGCAACCTCGGCGTCCGATCGCAGGCCTCTGCTCCTTGAGTTCTCTCCAGCGCTGGAAAGCTGATCCGATATTTACACGGGTCCTACTTCTTGCCTTATCGTTCCGCAGACGTTTTCCTCTTTTGTTTTTTATCCGCCATCTCTATCTTTCTGTCGCTGGCTCGGCTAATGTCCGTCCCATGCACTGAACGCGCTCTCCTCCACATTAGGAGTAGACACGCCCCTTATTGCTGATTGGCTACAAGTTTGTTTTGCGATTCGGCCCGAATCAGTTTTCTAAAGTGTTTTTGAAAAATCACTCACTCTGCCTTTAAGGACACCGACAGCAGCTAGTAGCTAAATTAGGCGCGGTCACTTTAAAAGACAATGCATCCATTATACCTGTTCACTGAAAAAATCCGACTCATTCCAAATCAAATATATTAAAATATTCATATAGTACATTTCATACTCAACGGTAGCTCAAAATGCTTTACATAATTAAATGTATTTAAGTAACTGGAAATTTACAAATAAATAGCTTATTAAAATAACAGTGTCATAAAAGCATTATGGTTTAGTACTTAAGTCTGACATGTCTTAAACCATAAACATTTTGAAAACCAGAATTGAAGTTGTCGTTTTTTCATATGGTCGCGCTCTCTGTCAATCATTGCTCAAGCTCTCCCTCTGTTTGACCCGTATTTTCCTTTCAGTCCTGCGGGTGGCTCGACAGCAGAGCTCCACTTCAGACATATGGCCGAGAGACCTCACGTTAAATTCACCTTTGCGAGACGAGTGCAGCTTTAACCGCATGCGGCCGTAGACTCAACGCGCAAGACTTCGCGAAACATATCGAAAACGACCTATTTTACTGTACAAAAGTGCGCGCATGAATAAGCAGACAAAAAAGCAACACGTATCCGGTGGGATTTGAGTCCTGTGAGAGAGCGAGATTGGAGCGCGAGCGAGCGAGAGAGGGAAGAGTTTCTCCAAAAGTGGAAACAGACACGGGGACGATATTTTCCTTTTTCACAAGCGAAGACTAAGGAATTATGAGGAACGTTTGGATGATATTAACCCTCGGCTTGACAGCCTTTCTTTCCGGGGAAAGGGTGAGTTTCAACCGAGAACAATAAGCGTTTTGCTGGGGGGTAAGTTAGTTGAGTGTAAACTCAAGCAGCCACCCGGCCACGTTATAAAGTAACCAGTCAAACATCGTTTCACTGGACTGATTCATACTTTGTCATGTGTCCATGATAATTAATGTTTTAGATATGTATCACGTCAGTTGTAATGTATCAAGTATCAGTTTCCTTAGTCACGGCAGTGTTTTTCAATTCAGCTTGGCATTGTTGTTTTACCTACACTATAAGTATTTAGCCTATACACACCAAATGTTGTGTGGGTTTAGTTTTTAAATCGTAATAACTAGAATCTAGTGAAGAAAACATTAAGCTAGGTATTAATGAAAGTTAGGAATACTGTACAAATACACACGCATGGTGTTGTGGTTTTCAGCTCAGATGTATTGTGCAAAGCAGATGAATGACTGAAATGTTCGCGTTTGATGTGTTTGTGACATTTCTGGAAAATGAGGAATGAAGCTTGATCGTTATTTTACTCTTGTATTGTGAAATTGACGGCAGAGAAAGATAGTGTCTGTCAGAGTGACAGACTCTTATAAAGCTACTATAAATTTAGCCATAAAAACCACTAACTTGGTTGTGGTGACATTTCTGGACAGGTACACATGAAGTGAGGAATGCAGAAATAACTTGGTTTGGTTAACCTTTTTTTGTTCAAAATGTAAGTGACTGCAGTGGGAACTATCAGCAGTATTTGTAAATGTGCATTGTCTTCTCGACAACTGTTGGCGAGCTGAACTTTAAGATTGGACCACAAACCTATTTTCAGACCAATAGCACCCATTTTGTCTGTAACACTTCTGTTTAAAGTCAAAACGCATCCAACTTCTCCATAAACTCCCTGCTTAAAGTGACCAGGAGCTTCTTAGAGCAGCTTAACATGCAGAAGCTGTAAGACACTAACTCTCTCTTGGTCACACTTGGCTCGGTTTGCTGGAATGTGAACACATGCGATCATTGATTGTTTTGCATAGGCTTTCTCTTAAAAGCCACCGTTACTCTTTATAATCCTAGACCGAGATGGAAAATGTATGTTCTGGAGCATTCATTAACCTTACACAGGGACGACTTTGCATTTCTGCCTGCCTGCCTTATTATACAGTTAATTGGCAATGCATTTGATGAACATGGATCCTGAATAAGCCAGTTGCTAGTAATTTTTTGACGAAATGCCAAGGGATTGGTACCCGTGCTTTGTAATTCCATGGTTGACTGGCATGCTGGTTTGTACTGTCTCCTCCCATTGATTAGGACCTCACTCACTCACTTTGGTCTAGAGGCGTGAAGGCAGCATCAATCTCAATGAGACCCAGCATAGCGTATAGATTTTCTATACCGGCATCATGTACACAGAGCAATTAAAGTTATCTGGCTTGAAACCTCCAGGATGATCCATGTGTTTGCCAGTCAGAGCAACCGTTCCCTTCTCCTATAAACAAAAAGAAATGGTTTGTCTGCGAATGTGACCTGAGAATGTTATTTAGTCTGTTTTTGTGCTTTCTCTGAAATTGTATGTTACGAACCTGTCACAGTTTGGTGTGTTGTCTGCGGCCAGATGTTTGACCGTGTAATTTGCATGATGTTTTGGTGGGAAGTGTGAACATTGCCTTCGAAATGGAGATGTTTTGCAGGGTCACTGCACTCTTGTTGCCTGTGACAGATCTCAAGGAAATAGTTTTCACCCAACCAAAGTTTTTTTAGTGATTAGAAAGAAATTAGCACTTTAAAGTGAAAAGCGAAAGCACTTTACATAAACTTCACTGTCTTTTTTGCCAGATATGTGAATACATGCTTTTTTAAATCTACATTTGGTAACTAGCTAAATGTTTGCCAGCGCTATTTTTAACCTCTTTTATAGTTTTTGTCACTACATTCTTAAAAATAAAGCTGCCAAAAGGTGCAAGAGATGGCATAGAAGAACTATTTTTGGTTCCCCAAAGAACCTTTCAGTGAACAGTTAGAAACTTTTTCCAACATAAGGAAAATGAAAATGGATTAGTAAAGTTCCATGGATTTTAAAGGCTCTTCATGGACCATAGATGTCAATAAGGAACCTTTATTTTTAAAAGAATGTATTTTTAACACTCTGTCCGGATGCTTACATGATTAAATGAATGCGCAGAGTGACCAAGAGTGAGCGATAGTAGCATGCTGACCTCATTTTCACCCTTCGCTTCTGCCAGTCTCTCACCTGAGGCTGTTTTTCTATTCCTGATTAGCAAGGCGGATGGCCACACATCCGCAATAATCCTGCGTACTAAAAAAATGTATTGAGTCTGCGAGATAAGGGCTCAGAAGTGCTCCCTGTTTACGTCTAAATGTTTGCCAGCGCTATTTTTAACCTCTTTTATAGTTTTTGTCACTACATTCTTAAAAATAAAGCTGCCAAAAGGTGCAAGAGATGGCATAGAAGAACTATTTTTGGTTCCCCAAAGAACCTTTCAGTGAACAGTTAGAAACTTTTTCCAACATAAGGAAAATGAAAATGGATTAGTAAAGTTCCATGGATTTTAAAGGCTCTTCATGGACCATAGATGTCAATAAGGAACCTTTATTTTTAAAAGAATGTATTTTTAACACTCTGTCCGGATGCTTACATGATTAAATGAATGCGCAGAGTGACCAAGAGTGAGCGATAGTAGCATGCTGACCTCATTTTCACCCTTCGCTTCTGCCAGTCTCTCACCTGAGGCTGTTTTTCTATTCCTGATTAGCAAGGCGGATGGCCATACATCCGCAATAATCCTGCGTACTAAAAAATGTATTGAGTCTGCGAGATAAGGGCTCAGAAGTGCTCCCCGTTTACGTTGTCCTGTAAATATTAATGGTTTGGGGTGGAATATTGGCTTATGAAATAATAATAGTGTAACATGCTACAGCATTTAGCAGATGCATGCTGAAATTTCAGGTTTTGATGGCCAGTGATGACTTTGTGTTAATGAAAACACGTTCACAAATCAGCAACGAGGGTCAGCACCTTTTAGCAGTGAGGAAATGAGATTTCTAGATGGCTTTTTAACACCTTGCTGAATGAATAAAGTTGGAATCTCATAATTGGAAAAGATTCAATGTTCCATCATGGGAATAAATGATATTTTAAAATAGAAAATTTCACAATATTACTGTGTTTACTGTATTTTTGATCAAATGAATGCAGCCTTGGTGAGCATAAACATAAAAATGCCCTCAACATTTTTGAGTGGTAATGTAATTGAAGCATTTTTTTCTTCTCTGGCGTGCATTTAAAGTGGACACACGGGAAAAAATCTTACATCCCACCTCTCTTCCCTGGGGGGCTTTTTTTGATTGACTCTTAACTGTTCCACATTGCATAATCCTTAATGGTCTCAGCAGGCACTGGGCCGCTAGGCCTGTAAAGGAATCCCAGAGTGCTCATGTTTTGTCATCAGCCATGTATCCTCAGCCCAGCCGACTTCTCTCCCTGCAGCTAAGCTCGTCATTATTATTACCCTGTCTTCGGTTACTCCAAAGAACAGTGGCATTATTCTTTATCTTCTTTCCCAGCAGATGGAAAGAATGAAGAGGCAGAGTAGGGGAGGAAAAAAAGAAGATATGCCTCGCTATGCTCTGATGGCACATGCCTTGTGCTTGTTTATGTCGACACCACAAACATCTGCAACACGTATGTGCGTTTGCTTCAAAGCGGCTCTGTTCACATTCCCCCCCCCCTGAGAATTGGAAGCAGTTCTTTCACAGGGATAAAGTCATGCATACCAGTGGGAATCGACAAACAACGCAAGCCGAGTCGAGCTCGGAAGTGGTGGGAGCAGTGGCAGACCGACGCACTCGATACAGAGCGAGTACTGAAAGTGCTGCTGCCAAAGCACTGCTTTGGCCCGGTTACTGTAGACAGTAAGGAGCCTCAAGGGTGTAAAGCCGTGACCCAGAGCCCCTCCAATTTGAATACACAAGCTTGTGGAAAAAAAAAAACCCTCAGCATGCTCCACCATTTAAAACGCGCTCCTTTTGCTCCCAGTCTGACTTTTCTTGCTCTTTATTAGCTTAGCAAATGGAAAGTTTCTTTGGAGGATTGTGGTTTAAGAACAGCGGTTGAAATGAAAGGGGGTTCGTTTTAACTGCTTTCATACTGCAGCTTTTGGGGCAGGCCAGGGTCTGTTTGACGTCAGAGTTTGGTTGGTGTGAAAGTGGTTTTCTGAACTTTGGTGCACACCAGTTAACCACACTGAGTTTGCTTGAAGAGGTAGTCCGAGGTAAATGTGAATTCTAGTACACTGTATGTCCAGTAAAGATGCATTAATTTCATCAAAATAACAATAAGAATATTTATAATGTTACAAAAGATTTCTAATTCATGTAAATGCTGTTTTTTAAACCTTCTATTAATCAAAGAACACTCAAAAAGAATGTACCACAGTTTCAACAAAAAATATTATGCAACAACTTTTTTTCAACATTGATAATAATAAGAAATGTTTCGTGAGCAGCAAATAAACATATCAGAATGATTTCTGAAGAATCATGAGACACTGAAAACTGGAGTAATGACGGCTAATAATTCAGCTTTGCCATCAAATGAATAAATTAGTTTAAAATATATTAAAATAGGAAATTATTATTTTAAATTGTAATAATTTCTCAGCATTACTGTTTTCACTGTATTATTAATCAGATAAATGCAGTCTTGGTAAGCGTAGGAGTCTTTAAAAAAAAAAAAAAAAAAATCTAAATCTTACCAACCTCAAACTTTTGAACAGTAGTGTAACAGTTATTTCTTATGAATAACAGTGAAGTCTGCATCTTTTTGTCAAGTCGTTTCCTAGTTAAAGTTGCAAACAGCTGCCACTTGTACTCATTATACTATTTACCATGATTGAGACTAGGCCTGGGCGATAAAACGGTATTGATATTTATCGACGGTGCACGTGCTATGAGTGACGCAGACAGCACACACGAACACATGCTGAATTGAGTGCTGTGCCTGTCTGCCTGTGATGAGGAGATTGTGAATAAAAAAAATAAATATTGGTCGAATTTAAAATAAACATTTGCATTTGAATGCAAAAATAGTACAATCCAATGTTAGATGTGCGTCAAGGAGCGTCATCAGTGGAGCGCCAGATGCGGTGATGATGATGTAAGTGACGTTGTAGTTTAATGTTTTGTTAGTCTAGCCCACGAGACGCGCAGTTGCTGCGTTATTCATTCAAAATATTAGAGAAATATAGTAGCTTAATGCCTAGAAGATCTTGGATTAGGTTAAAATCGAAACCAAGCCATTCACACAGAACGCATATTCAGCGCATTTTCTAGACGGACAAATATGACTGCTGCACTCGCGTCACACAAGAGATGTATACAAAGCCATGCAAAGTTAAAACAGTTTTAGAAAACATGTCACAAATTTGTGGAGGTTTATTCCTTTTCACTGCGTCTCATAAGTTTTCAAATGCAATCTGTGTGATTCGGCTCTTTGTATTAAGCAATGCATAAATACATGATGCTGTTTTGTTCATAATTGTTTATGCAATTTACGAAATTATATTTGA
>NW_015548236.1:1716587-1727167 GCF_001515605.1 Sinocyclocheilus anshuiensis | reverse complement strand
TCAATTCTGCTGAGGTGAAATTCAGTGCAGTCATGTATCGTGATACGTATCGTATCGTGGCCTCTGTATCGTAATACGTATCGTATCATGACTTTGCTGGTGATACACAGCCCTAATTAGCATACAGGTGACAGTTGACCATGCAGAGCATCAGGGAGAAGTTGGAGCGTGGGGAGTTACTAAAAGTTCCCAATGCTTCGGGAAAAGCTGCATTTTGGAAGAGTTTTGATTTGATTACCACGGCAAACAGTGAGTCAATTGGTCATGTGCAGTACAGAATCTGTAAACATATCCTTGCACATGACAGCAAAAAACGCACGCAATAGGCTAAAGCGTGCCGCAAAGCCCCAGCAAAAGTAATTACCTTGAATGTGTCGGGGGGGAAATAATGAGATATTTGAATTATTTATTAATAAATTAGTGTTTTCTGAGTCCGTGTCACAAAGATGAAGATGACGATCCTGACTCACCATCTCCTCATCGGACGTGCCTTTAAAGAGAAATGCATTTTTACGGATTTTATAAAATCCGTAAAAAGAGTTTTTGTTTTTGATTTGAATTATTTAGTTTTAAGGTAGTAATTTAAAATGTTCTATAGATATATTTAGGAAGTCTGTGAGGCAAGTATTTGCTGAGTTTCGGTTCATCATTGTGAAGCGCCTTTACAGTTCCGAGTGATGTATTACTCTTACCTTTATGAGCAAAAATGACGGCATATTTTACGTTGTTTCCAATGCAAGTGATGGCGCCGGCGCCTCCATGTCCTGTAAAGCGCGCTTTAGCTCTACCCACAAACGATTAGATATGCGTCTAATAGCGCACATTTATATAGGTTAAACATTTAAACTAACATTGTGATATGCTTGAACTGTTTTATATCTATAGATTTTATTTTAGGCAAGTCGTGATGATTTGAGAAGGCTAAATTGATCGGTGGCTGCTGGCCGCTGGCCGCTTGGTTTAAACTTACATTTAACGAAGAAAAAAAAGGTTCCAAACGTTTTTCTAAATTAACTTAATAAAAAAACGAAACGAAATATAATCACTTTGATATTGCATACAAAACTGAACTATTTTAATAGCTGAAACAGTAGTATAAGCTGTTTTGGGAGATGGGGAAAAAAAGACAGGCTCGGGCCAAGAATTCTGATGAGCTGTCGGACACGTGCCGGGCTAGGGCCTGAGCATCTCGGGCCAGGGCCGGGCTAGGGCCTATATTTGAGGCCCATGCAGGGCTCTAAAGTGAGGAGACGTCTAACTGTGTGAGCTGATGAGTGTAGAAGCCATCTTGTACAGTGTAAATGTAATAACAGTGTGAGACACCATCTGTGTGCTGCAGTGTGCGTTTCTCATAGTTTGATGTTATGCAAGTCTGTAATTCATCTGATTCTGCAAAAAATAAACAACTTGCATCACGTGAGCCAAAGCTCATTCTGATAAGTTGTGATTATGTGATTGATGTAATTTTTTATTATTATTAATTAGTAATTAATTAGGTAATATCTTTTCTGGGAAATGTCTTTCACAGACTTGTGTATTTGTATATTTGCATTTTTAATTCATTTGTTTTTATTGTTTTTAGTTTTTTTTGCAGTTGTACTGCGATTGTTACTTTTCTTAGATATAATAATAATAATTTTGAAAAATGAATAATTATTAATTTATTAAAAACATGTTTTGATGGCCACTTGCAGGTTCCTTTTAGCCTCAAAGGCCACTCTTCTAAATGTACAGTGTCATTATTTATATATTTTATATATATATATATATATATATATATAATTAATATAATATAATATAATATTTATATTTATAAAAGTGTGTTTTTTGTTAGCGTTTAGAGGGATTATATCTTTTGCTACTAAAAATTATATAGTGACTTTCAACTGTTTGGTAAAGGAACTTGCTGTTTGTAAAGTGTAGATATTTAGACATGCTGTCAACTGTTTTGATGAACTTGTGAACCGCAAATACCTGTGAAGAAATACTAGATTGCTTTTGCTAATACATGTAAACACTCTTTGACATCTATGAATGTGCCTAATTAAAATGCACAAATAATTTTTCAGTGCAACTTAATTAACCATAGGTTGAGGTTGATATTTTCTCAGTGTGTTTTCAAGCGTTTCTTTAATTTCCACATGCCACTGACAATGTGACAAGTGGTTGTTATGGGAACCGTTTAGAAACTGTACGTCTTAAAAGCTGCACTTTGAAAGCAGAGTATTTTACCCTTGGTTTGTCTCGATTGCTTCGGCGCATGTAGCCTTGCTTAAAACACACCAAACTAAGCATCCTAGGAGATTTTTGAGGTGATGTTGAAGAGACTTGATAACTTGACTTTTCTCTGGTGGTTTCTGAAGACTGAAATCTGGTCCCCTCCAGCTGTTCTGAACCATCGATTGCACCCACTGATACTGGTGGCAGCCACCATATCCAATTTCTTTTAACTGTGTCCACCTAATCAGACGGCGAGTGGGTACATTGCTGAGAAATCGACTGCGGCAGTGAGACCGAGCGGCCCAAGAGGAGATTTTGTTGATCTTTTATCATTGTGGTTCAGAAAGCATACTGACCCTTCGGGAGTTTTGATGTACTCGGATATATTAATTCGACAGCCTCACACGCCGCCGTTAATCTGGCTTAATGCACTCTGTTAACACCCATTTGTGTGCCGTAAACTACACTCTGATCAACTTTCTCATCCAGTAGCATTCTGTCACACTGTTTACATTAAAAAAGGGTGAACTCAGAAGAGCCTGTCCAAATGAGTGTGCTGTCATTGTTCGCAGAAATGAAATTGACACGCTCTGCAGTCTGATTTCATTCAATATAAAACTGTGGAAAACTCTGTTGTTCTGGCATAACCTACCAACCGAGACAGTTCACGTATAAACTTCAGGTTAATGTTCAGCATTCAGGTCAATAATGTAATGCAAATTATTTGGTTTGCATCTGTTTATTAAAGCATACGTTAAAAATGCAATGCAGTGACTTAAATACACGTATAAGACGTTTTTAATTTTTGAAATATTTTGGGACATAAAGTAAAAAATTATCCAACTCACGGTGATGCAACTCTTTTAAAAAAATTTTTTTTTTATAACGTTTTTAAAATATAAATTAAGAGGTCTACATTTTCCATGTATTCAAAGTATACGAAAATGTTTTTTTTTAAATGTGCAAAGGTTTTTCAAAACCATATGAGACGAACATGAATACAAAGAGTCTGTTTCTAGTAACTTGGCACATGTGTTTTAAACTAGTTTTTTTCTAATTTTCTTTATTGTGGACTCTCTTAATTTGTTATTGACCCATCCATCACATTCAGGATAACTTACATGTGTCCTTTGTTATTGCATCTAGGCCCCGTAGGACATTAAACATTGCTTTTTGGCACTGTGAGCTTCCTTTTGTTGTATTCTGCGTCTGTTCCTGCTTTGTATCACCTTCGTCAAACTCCCCCAGCTAATATTCGCTTTGTTTTCTTTTTTCATGCTGCACTGACAGTACAAATCAGACACATTCAATACTGAGATCACAAACATATTTCTGTGTAATCATGGCCCCTTTCATGGAAAAACTGAGTAAATCTGAGCGTAGCTTGTATTACAAGACATAATTAACTAAGTGTTGACTCTACGTTGTGTACACACTAATAAACCGAAGCGTCATGCGGTGGTTCCTCTTTGGTGTGGCTTGGGTCACCACTAGACCAATTCGGCACAGTTCTTTCTGTTACCACTTAGACTGACAAACATCTAGCATTAACCATCAATTGTGCCTTTAAAGTGTCTCAGTGTTTCCATATGACAACCGAAATGAGTCTTATCAGCAAACATTAGAACAGACTGGCTCTTGGTTAGTCATATGGTGGAAGGGGTTTTCAATGCTTCTGGGGCTGGAAACTCGTTAAAACCACACACATTCATTTTGAATTACAGCAGAGAGTAGAACGAGCAGGGTAGAACAACGTGTGAGGTTTGGCACAGATTTGAGATTTGTTTCTTGTGGTTCAGTTTGTCAACAGTCTCGCATGTTGGACCGTGGAGCGGGTCCCTCTCTGTCCTGATAAACTCTGCAGCGGCTGAGGTCTGTTGGGAAGAACCATCTCTTCCTCCTATTGCTCATCTGTGCTCTTCATCATGAAAGATTTAAAGCTCAGACAAGCTCTGGTACAGGACCTATTTCTGTTTGCCAAAGCTGAATTATTTAAATAGAATGAAATATAAATTTGAATTTGGCCGTATGCTTTAAGAATCCTCTTAAGACCGTTTCTGTTGTTAGGAAGACTAGATATATGTAGAAAGACAACGGTCCATTTTCTTTGACAAAATATAGCATATATAAGTAGAAAAAAGTCAGGAAAGCAAGAACATTTTTACTTTCAGATTAGCTTTGCCGTCATCTAATGTTAACTTATGTTTAATATAATTTCCTCAAAATTAATGTCATTTTTTCATGCATTATATTGTTATTAGGGATGCACTGAAATGAAAATTCTGGGCCGAAACCGACAATTCTGGATGTACTTGGCCGAAAACCATAACCGAAAATGCTTTTCTTTTGTGTAATTACAAAACCTGTATTCATATTTTCAGCCGTTTTTCTCTTTCGGCCAACTACCGAAAATGTCATTTTCGGTGGCCACAATTTCAGTGCATCCCTAATTGTTATGCTTTCTAAATTCACTTGTAGCATTTGCAAGAATTTATCTTAGTTTTCAAATGTTTTTAAAATTTACTTAACAAAATAGTGCAGAATTTCAATATCGGATATTTTCTAAATTCACTTGTAGCATTTGCAAGAATTTATCTTAGTTTTCAAATGTTTTTAAAATTTACTTAACAAAATAGTGCAGAATTTCAATACCGGATATTTTTCAGTTATTTAAAAATGTGAAATATGACTAAATGTTTTTAATTTTCAATTTTCTATATTGCTGTTCTCTTGTGGTTTAATTATCTTGAATGCCTTTTTGCAGTTTTGTTTTGTAGCATTTAATTTCATAGTGAATTAAAGACAGTAAAGGCTATGTTTTGTTTTGATATAGCATTGTCCTACATGTTTCTTAACCATATGGTTTAAGTACTGCAGTATTATAACCGGCTTTGTTCATTTGTTTACTGAAAACCTTGAATGTAGGTTGGTTTGTTGGTCCTTTAGTATGTGGCCCGATTTGCCCGGTCAACTCTAGCAATCCAACTAAGCTCATGCATGTGCCACTATAACCCCAATGCCTTCGCAAAGCTCTAATCCGTAATGCAACTTTGCCTGTATGTGAAATAGCAGCATGATGTTTCATCTGCTGCATGCTTTGAGAAAATGCCCTGCACTTTATAATCATACCAGAATCCACCGCTTCTCCTAGTTGATTGATAGATGAAGCGAAACAACAGGTGTTTTCGCCAAAGATGAGACCGAGGCCACTTCAAGTGAAGGTGTTGCTGTTCCTAGAACAGAAATTGTAGGTTGTAACAAGACCGTGTGCTCTAGTTTGTGGAATAGCCCCACATAATGGGATCAGAAATCACCACCTGCTGCTTTCTCCTGCAGCCTGCATCCCTCGTTCACTTTATTAATATGCGCTATACGTTTTCTCTCCATCAAAACAACACACACAGACCAGATGGATGCCTGCGTCACCGAAACACCACTTTACCCTGCAAATATCTTGCTGTTCGACTTTCAATCTGACTCTGTTGAAATAGGACAAAGAGACAAGCCTTTCACCTTTCATTACTTTTAAGGTCTTGTTCGGTTCTCTTGTCACGAATTTTGGGATTTTTGAAAAGTTCTTTCCTGGCAATTCCCCTCTCCCTCTTCCCAAATTCCATGGCCTCCTGACTCCCTTGAGGACAAATCCTCTTAAGGCAAAGGTTGGATGGGAATTCAATTGCGACAGAGTGAAAATTGGAACAGATCAGCCACTGAAGCATCGAAATCGCCTCCAGCTTTTATCTCTGCAGATAAGGGCCCATTTGCAGTGCCAAGTGATGAACAACTCTGGCAGGTCATCATTTTTGATGCCTATGTAAACGGATGGGCGAAAAACAGTTCGCGTCAGCACAAACTTTCAGGAAAAAGCTCCCACTATTCAATTCCTGCGCTATTAGTGAAACCTGACTAGCTGGCACTTAAAAAACTTCCCTTTTGGTAGAGCGATGATTGCAACACCGCAGGAGTCCGGAGAGTGTTAGAAAACAGAGGCAATGCTCATCTCCTTAATGTTCTTAGAAAGATATTGTGGCATTGTCGTGTCCAGTCCTTTGTTCCTTTTCTGCTTCAGACTATTGCATGCTCGGGGTTCTCTAACCACTAAGAGGTTAATGAGCTGAAACTAAAGAACTCTTCCAGAGCTTCCTGTCGGAGAAGGGGAGGTGGGGAGGCAGGCATTAGACTGGACAAAGCATCTCTGCAGATAAGGGCCCATTTGCAGTGCCAAGTGATGAACAACTCTGGCAGGTCATCATTTTTGATGCCTATGTAAACGGATGGGCGAAAAACAGTTCGCGTCAGCACAAACTTTCAGGAAAAAGCTCCCACTATTCAATTCCTGCGCTATTAGTGAAACCTGACTAGCTGGCACTTAAAAAACTTCCCTTTTGGTAGAGCGATGATTGCAACACCGCAGGAGTCCGGAGAGTGTTAGAAAACAGAGGCAATGCTCATCTCCTTAATGTTCTTAGAAAGATATTGTGGCATTGTCGTGTCCAGTCCTTTGTTCCTTTTCTGCTTCAGACTATTGCATGCTCGGGGTTCTCTAACCACTAAGAGGTTAATGAGCTGAAACTAAAGAACTCTTCCAGAGCTTCCTGTCGGAGAAGGGGAGGTGGGGAGGCAGGCATTAGACTGGACAAAGCATCCACCGACTTTCTAAGCTATTCTGCTCCACTTCAGCAGTGGCTGAAATCTGGATTAAATTAAACTTTGAACTGGCAGCTAATTTATACATCATTGTCCCTCAGGCAGCTTGAAGTTTTTAGGGCTGGCGTGGAATAGTCTGAGCACAAAGCCCTGGCCTAATGCTGATGGAAGCCAAGCCTTTATCAATGCAGACTCAGGGAAACATGGACCGTTTGAAGTGAATGCTGCGAGAGGCGCCTGTCCCCGGCTTGGTCACATGACTGGGGTTTGTTATCTTCAATCTCACGCTGCCACATTTTGACCCGCTGTCCCAGTGCATTGTGGGAATGGTGTAAAAGGAGCTTTGTGTGGTGTAAAAACCATGCCAGATCTTAGCTGCTCCTCTTTTTTGGAAGACAATGTGAAATAGTTGTTGTAATGCACTCATGCCAATAGCTTTAATATTACATCAGCCATGGAATACAATAGGATTTTTATCCTAATATGTAACTGACAGCTTTACCTTTGTCAAGGCCTTTTCAGTCGGTATCTCGAAAGGACATTTCCCACCTAACAAAATCAGTAAATTGAATTGCAAGGCTCAACAGTAAGGGTGTTTTTTAATGCAGCCACTGTAGTTCTGATTTTTGCCATGCATTTTGTATATTGCTAGAAACTAGAGATGCACCGATTAACCGACCAGTGATCGGAATCGGACGATTTTTAGCATGACCGGCCCGGATCGGTGACTGGCCGGTCAGTCTCACGTCTTGCCGATTCCGAGCCGATCCTTTTATTACCAGCGGCACCGGCAATGATGTCACAGCCACGCGCACACTCACAGTCGCGTGTAAACATGTTTTGCGTGAGAATGATTCTAATTTTAATTGCATTTAGTGTAAATGGCGACTGATAATGTATTTATGTCGTGCCAGATGAGGCTTGCACAGCCTGAGTTAGTGTGTGAGAAAGACGGCACACACAAAGTAACTCACAGAAATTTATAGATGCATTATGCGGTAGAAAAAAAAAAAGATATTTACAAAATATGATTTAGGTAAGCAACATTATACGGCCATGATGTTTCCCCGAATATCAATATCAACACGATTGCATCGTGTTATACAATAGTATTTCAATAAACAAGAAGTTAAAATTAAGTGCCTTAGATTTTAGACAAAATATTGACTGTTTTTGCTCAATTTCGCTGACGAAAATAGTTCCGATCAAAGCCACAGCAGAACTGTTGTGTGTATCCAAGCAACACACAGCGATGTTTCGTTACTGAATGAATCCACGTTTTTGAACGAATCAATGATTCAGTGGCCCATTCATAAAGACAGTCACTTGCCTCGTTTCTGAAGGAATCAGCCATTTGAATGAATCGGTTGAATTAATGAATAAATGACTCGCTTATTAAAACAGACATTTGCCGCCACCTACTAGTGGTTTAGTCATATTTAAAAGTATCATTGAATTTTTTCAACATTTATTTGTATGTTTAAAAAAATATGTAAAACATTAATCTTATAAAATTATTTATACATTTTAAATTTTGCAGTGTGAATGCATTTATGGCAGCTCAGCTTCATCAAACTGTTTGTGTAAATGCATCTAATGCCACTTCAGATGCAGCTACTGTTTCGTCAGCAGTGGAAAAATTGAGTTTGTTAATACTAATTTCATTTGAATGGTAACAACTCTACAGTTTATTATTATTCTAACTGAATTAATTGAAATAACGTAAGAATTTGATGTGAAAGATGACATTTTAATAAGGTTAGAGAAAAAAATGACCATTTATAAACATAGTGGGAAATGACATCTGTTTTGTTACATACAGCAACTAATTTTAAGTGAACTATTTCTTCCTCTTTCCAGTCACAGAGCACTTTATTTTAAGAGTTGTTTAAGTGAGAGAAAATCTATAACTTAGTCCAGATTGGGGGAATTGTAATGTTTAATAATTTATTTTATTATGTAAATAATTTTTGCATTGAAATTTGCATACATTTTTGTTTGTATATGCTGTCAATTATAGTTCTTAGAAAGAAAATCGGAATCGGCAAAAATCGGTATCGGCAGGGCACACTTCCAATAAATCGGAAATCGGAATCGGCCAAGAAAATTGCAATCAGTGCATCTCTACTAGAAACATTTGTTTTCTGTTCATTTTAATATTTCTATTCATTGAATGATTTTTCTTTACATTTTTCACAAATCACAAAGGATGCATTATATCGATCAAAGTAACAGTAAAGGCTTTTACAATATTAGAAAATATCTGCATATCAAGTAAATTATGTTCTTTTGAACTTTCTGTTCATGAAAGAATCCTGCAAAAATGTATCACAGTTTTCATAAAAGCATTAAGCAGCACAACGGTTTTCACCATTGATAATAATAAGAAATGTTTCTGGAGCACCAAATCATATTAGGAAATTCAGCTTTGCCATCACAGAAATAAATTACATTTGAATATATTGATTTTTAAATTGTAATAATATGACAGTTTTACTGTATTTTTGATCAAATAAATTCAATCTTTGTGAACATAAGATACTTTTTTCGGAAAATATAAAAAATCATACTAACCTCAAACATTTGAACAGTAGTGTATATCAGTTTTTATATTTACTTTGAAAACTTGTACTGCTAAAATATAACTCCATAAATTCAGAAATACACTGTTGCTAGAAAACCGATAAACAAGATCAACAAATGTACTATATTCCATGGCAGTGCAGCATTGGCCCAAAAGGGCGAGTGACCATTACATCTACTGGCCTGAAACTCTCTCACTCTGGCCCCGGGCCAGCAGGCCATACTTACTGTTGAGCCCTGCTTCTTGACCCTGCTTGTCTGCACACCGGCAGGGCTGATTACATATGCTGTAGAGATGCTCTCCCCCTGGGTTTCTCTCAAGTCACCACCTGTGTTTCTAGAGACCTGGGGGATTTGCCAGACATGTTCTGGCCTGAAAGGCAGCATTCATCCATCTCATGATGCTGTGCCAACACCGAACAGCCCGAGCAAAGGTCTGCTCAGGAACATGTGTGTTTTATCCTTTGTTACATATTCATGTGGCCACATTAGAGGTCTGCTACCCGACCCGAGCCAGACGGGTCCCGAAATACTTTCGGGTTTCGGGTGGGGTTCGGGTTAATGTTTAATGAATAGCTTCGGGTTCGGGTCGGGCTCGGGTTTATAGCTAAACTAAAACTATATGCAGGCTACGCTGCTTTCATAGACGCACGCACACACATTATTGCACACGACAACACAGCACGGAAACTTTTATTAGTAAAATGGCTTCGACAGGCTGACTCGCAACGTTATATTTCTCTGCAATGAGGGGGTAAAATCGCTGTTTTTGAAGGAACTCATTGCTTGTAGAGAGAGACGCGCAGACACAGGTCACACACGCAACTTTCATCTCTCTCTCTCTGCGCGGTAATTCAAATAAATGATATAATTAATTAATTCAAATAAATGCGATCTTACCGCACTGCATCTCTGTCTGATTTAAAGCAGGCCGAATGCTAACAAGCCTTAACTGACGAAAATGACCATAATTTGCACGATGGAAGAATTATCGTCTTGTCGTATACAACCATTCAAAAACTCGGCAGAATTTATGTGACCGCTGCACCTGATGTTCATAAACTTTCATAACTGGTAAGTGTTTTTTCTTTTGCCTTGTGAACTGGCCGAGCCTTAATGATTCTGTTTCT
>NW_015548236.1:1687206-1715393 GCF_001515605.1 Sinocyclocheilus anshuiensis | reverse complement strand
TGTAAATGCATCTAATGCCACTTCAGATGCAGCTTCTGTTTCCTCAGCAGTGGAAAGATAGATTTTGTAATTTGAAATTTCATTTGAATGGTAACAACTCTACAGTTTCTTATTATTCTAACTGAATTAATTGAAATAACGTAAGAATTTGATGTGAAAGATGACATTTTAATAAGGTTAGAGAAAAAAATGACCATTTATAAACATAGTGGGAAATAACATCTGTTTTGTTACATACAGCAACTCATTTTAAGTTAACAATTTCTTCCTCTTTCCATTCACAGAGCACTTTATTTTAAGAGTTGTTTAAGTGAGAGAAATCTGTAACTTAGTCCAGATTGAGGGAATTGTAATGTTTAATAATTTATTTTATTATGTAAATAATTTTTGCATTGAAATTTGCATAGATTTTTGTTTGTATATGCTGTCAGTTATAGTTCTTAGAAAGAAAATCGGAATCGGCAAAAATCGGTATCGGCAGGTCACACTTCCAATAAATCGGAAATCGGAATCGGCCAAGAAAATTGCAATCAGTGCATCTCTACTAGAAACATTTGTTTTCTGTTCATTTTAATATTTCTATTCATTGAATGATTTTTCTTTACATTTTTCACAAATCACAAAGGATGCATTATATCGATCAAAGTAACAGTAAAGGCTTTTACAATATTAGAAAATATCTGCATATCAAGTAAATTATGTTCTTTTGAACTTTCTGTTCATGAAAGAATCCTGCAAAAATGTATCACAGTTTTCATAAAAGCATTAAGCAGCACAACGGTTTTCACCATTGATAATAATAAGAAATGTTTCTGGAGCACCAAATCATATTAGGAAATTCAGCTTTGCCATCACAGAAATAAATTACATTTGAATATATTGATTTTTAAATTGTAATAATATGACAGTTTTACTGTATTTTTGATCAAATAAATTCAATCTTTGTGAACATAAGATACTTTTTTCGGAAAATATAAAAAATCATACTAACCTCAAACATTTGAACAGTAGTGTATATCAGTTTTTATATTTACTTTGAAAACTTGTACTGCTAAAATATAACTCCATAAATTCAGAAATACACTGTTGCTAGAAAACCGATAAACAAGATCAACAAATGTACTATATTCCATGGCAGTGCAGCATTGGCCCAAAAGGGCGAGTGACCATTACATCTACTGGCCTGAAACTCTCTCACTCTGGCCCCGGGCCAGCAGGCCATACTTACTGTTGAGCCCTGCTTCTTGACCCTGCTTGTCTGCACACCGGCAGGGCTGATTACATATGCTGTAGAGATGCTCTCCCCCTGGGTTTCTCTCAAGTCACCACCTGTGTTTCTAGAGACCTGGGGGATTTGCCAGACATGTTCTGGCCTGAAAGGCAGCATTCATCCATCTCATGATGCTGTGCCAACACCGAACAGCCCGAGCAAAGGTCTGCTCAGGAACATGTGTGTTTTATCCTTTGTTACATATTCATGTGGCCACATTAGAGGTCTGCTACCCGACCCGAGCCAGACGGGTCCCGAAATACTTTCGGGTTTCGGGTGGGGTTCGGGTTAATGTTTAATGAATAGCTTCGGGTTCGGGTCGGGCTCGGGTTTATAGCTAAACTAAAACTATATGCAGGCTACGCTGCTTTCATAGACGCACGCACACACATTATTGCACACGACAACACAGCACGGAAACTTTTATTAGTAAAATGGCTTCGACAGGCTGACTCGCAACGTTATATTTCTCTGCAATGAGGGGGTAAAATCGCTGTTTTTGAAGGAACTCATTGCTTGTAGAGAGAGACGCGCAGACACAGGTCACACACGCAACTTTCATCTCTCTCTCTCTGCGCGGTAATTCAAATAAATGATATAATTAATTAATTCAAATAAATGCGATCTTACCGCACTGCATCTCTGTCTGATTTAAAGCAGGCCGAATGCTAACAAGCCTTAACTGACGAAAATGACCATAATTTGCACGATGGAAGAATTATCGTCTTGTCGTATACAACCATTCAAAAACTCGGCAGAATTTATGTGACCGCTGCACCTGATGTTCATAAACTTTCATAACTGGTAAGTGTTTTTTCTTTTGCCTTGTGAACTGGCCGAGCCTTAATGATTCTGTTTCTCTACATGTATTTGTTTACTGACCGTTGCATGCAATCGTGAAATACAGCATTTTTTAAATTGGCTATTCGTTGTGGGGGGAAAAAAAAAGATTTCGGGTTCGGGCTCTAAATTTAACTGTGCCGCTTGGGTCAGGTCAGACGATCTCGGGTACGGGCCGGGTTCGGGCTTCACTTTAAAGCCCGTGCAGACCTCTAGTGAGAGCACATCCACTGCACGATTGAGCTCCCCCAGAATGTGGACGGCGCGCATCAATACTATTTAAACTGAGCTGGATGTTGACATCACTGAATTCAGTGATGAACTGTCTTTAACTGAAAAATTTGTGTTTACTATTGTCATTTTGCATTATTGACACTCTATTTTCCTAATTAATGCTGTTCAGTTGCTTTGACAATCTGTATTGTTAAAAGCGCTATATAAATAAAGGTGACTTGAAACTTTTATTAGTAAAATAGCTTCGACAGGCTACTGACTCGCAACGTTATATTTCTCTGCAATGAGGGGGTAAAATCGCTGTTTTTGAAGGAACTCATTGCTTGTAGAGAGAGACGCGCAGACACAGGTCACACACGCAACTTTCATCTCTCTCTCTCTGCGCGGTAATTCAAATAAATGATATAATTAATTAATTCAAATAAATGCGATCTTACCGCACTGCATCTCTGTGTCTGATTTAAAGCAGGCCGAATGCTAACGAGCCTTAACTGACGAAAATTACCTTAATTTGCACGATGGAAGAATTATCGTCTTGTCGTATACAACCATTCAAAAACTCGGCAGAATTTATGTGACCGCTGCACCTGATGTTCATAAACTTTCATAACTGGTAAGTGTTTTTTCTTTTGCCTTGTGAACTGGCCGAGCCTTAATGATTCTGTTTCTCTACATGTATTTGTTTACTGACCGTTGCATGCAATCGTGAAATACAGCATTTTTTAAATTGGCTATTCGTTGTGGGGGGAAAAAAAAAGATTTCGGGTTCGGGCTCTAAATTTAACTGTGCCGCTTGGGGCAGGTCAGACGATCTCGGGTACGGGCCGGGTTCGGGCTTCACTTTAAAGCCCGTGCAGACCTCTAGGCCACATGTGCTTCCCTTCTGCTTCTCCAGGTATTGAAGTGTCAAGTGTATGGTATGTGATTCTCTTGTGTACTGTTAGTAAAAACAGTACAACTTGTACTGTAACTTCAGTAAGTTTGGAAAAATGTCAGATGAAGTTCTTTAAATGGCTACTGCTATTTTATGTGTTTCGTATTTTTAAAAAAAGATTTACTATTGTTCATTCAAAATGTGAAACTGCAAAATGTATTTTTTGAACATCATTTAAACATGAAGTTTGTACTTTCAAAGCCTCATTGGTTGGCCAACCTGGTAGTCCCGCCCCAAAGTAACCTCATTGGTTGATCCAGTGTTGTTGCTTTTGGGCTGCAAACAAGAGCAATTTTTTGATAGCACTTTGAATCAGTTTAGCAATGGAAATTTATGTATATTTGTCTCTGCATATTAAATTGAAATAGGATACACTACTTCAGTTCAATATTGAAAAACTGACTCATTTAACCTTTGCCTCATTCCTTTAAAGTATCTATTAGCCTGGGATTTCCAGCTACTTTTGTTTTCTGTCTTTCTTTGAAGATCTGGCGTGTCGACTTTGTTTCTCTCAGGCATTTGAATGCCTTTCAAACACTGACGGAGCAGAGCAGTGAGGTTCTCTGAGTGTGACTTCACGCCAGCCGGTCCAGCTCTGTTCATTCAGAATAATGCCGTTTAGCTGCTGTTCTCTCTGAGGAGCTTTCAAAATGGAACCTCTACACAGCCTTTTTTAGTTTTTCCTAAAACATCCACCTTGATCCTTGCGCAGCATGTTCTCTGGGCTCCTGTGAGAGTACCTGCCAGCGCGCTGTACTGAGCTTTCATTTCCTGTCTTGGCAGATTCATGTCTGTGTCAGTGCAAACTTGAGTTGTTAAAACACCTTAAAGAGCGGTTCAGGTTAGAGTGCAGCAAAGATGGAAGCATGCACTTTGTCACATTGAGGTCAAATGTCAGTGTTCTGCAAACCCACCTAGAAAAAGCACAGAATTTATATTTAAACAAATGTTTTTAGTAAACATTTGCCCAAGTGGTTTACAGAAAAGATCACATATAACACAGCTACAGGAAATTTGATCGGAAGTTGTTGAGCAATCTGTTCAAAACAAATAATTTCTGCTCTGCCCATGCTAATTGCGTTATTGGTTATCTGTTTCACCACATAATCTGTTCAAAAAGCCTATTATATTTCTTTTTAGATTTTTGTGGGATTTTTTTATTATAATGGTGGTCAATTACAGGCCTTTGTAAAGTAAATCACAATATGTTTCAGCCTTTTTATGATATTCAATATGTATCTCAGTAGATTTATATTTGATCTTAAATGGCTTTTGTAATCATTGAAACCATTGTTTCAACCAAAGAGCCATTGTTCCATGGTTCAATTATATTTTTATAAATTAATATAGTAACACGTAAGTAATATAAGTAGGCCTGTCGCAATAATCAATATATCGACTTATCGCGCAATATATGTACATGACCTCAATAATTTTTGGTGACGCAATATATCGCCCATTATATTTACGTAAACATTAATGTCACCGTGTTTTTGTACATTCCACTTGCGCCTGTGTCTTTTGCAGCTTCTCGTACATAACGCGGTGTAGTCATCAGGTGCTCGTTCAAATTTAAAAAATGCTTCTACAAACAAAGTTTCATCTGCAGATATGGTCTTGTTTAGGGATCTGTGCCTTTGTGCATACAGACATCTGACTGCTGAGTAGTGATTGTGTTTTTCAGCAATAGTGTGCACCCTTCATTTACAGAGAAAAGGTCAGGGAAAAATCTGTAGATGGAAAAATCTCCATACAAGTTCTTTGTGCAGTTTTCTTTTTTTCTACTTATTACTTTGCACTTTTTGTTAGAAAATGTTTATTTACTATTTATTCAGGTTTTTTAAGGTATCTAATATTTTGATACTTAATTTCCATGATCTAAATATTCTTAAAAATTAAAAGTTTGTTGTCATTTGGAAGTGTGTAGGCCTTCTTGCATTATTATGCTGTTACATTATGATTATATATTCAGTGGCATAAAATGTTCTTTAAAATGACAATAATATTGCTTATCGCAATTATTTCTGGGGCAATATATCGCACAACAAAAAGTTTTTATCGTGACAGGCCTAAATATAAGTAAGAATAATGGAATTGTATCATTTGTATAACTTTGATTACATGACGTAATATTTACAAGCATATTTTTATTAAAGTGTATATATTTATTAATTATTTATAAGTGATTGTATAAATTCAGCATTGTTTTAAACTGTTTAACTGAACAGTCACTTTTAAAGAACCAGTTTTCATAACTTACTCTAATGGTTTAAATAAGGAACGCAATTAAAACTTATTTTTCAAGCACTTAAAAAGCACATTGAAATCACTTATTACAATATTTGTACACATTTAATCAGCACAAATATCACAAGTGCCCTTATCAATTATGAAAGAAATGACTGCCATTGTGTTCATATTTATTTCACGCTATCAAATAGCATTGTGGTCTTGAATACATTTGTAGTTTCTCTAAACTTTTCATATATGGCCTTAAAGTAACAGTAAAATATACAAGTCATATACACCTACGATGCATTGAGGGTGAATAATTCATGGACTAATTTTTCACCCATTTTTGGGTGAACTAACCCTTTAAGGAGTAGATGCCTTCATTGTTTTTTATCTCTAAGAAAAAAATCTTTGAAGCTCCTAATGAGATTGCTGATTTACATCTTGTGTGTGAGATGTGTGAACATCTCAGTGTGTATTTTATGTTCCTGAATCAATGATGTGATTTTTCTCCTTAGGTAAACGTGTGCAAAGTTCTCTCTGTAGGATCAACTAGTGCTGTTCATTAAGACTGTCTTACTGAATGGCATGTCTTCATTAGTATTGCTTTTTATTTTAGCCTATTTGATTTTTTTATTATTATGTAAAACAAAAAAAGTATTGGCCAAATACAGATTTCTTGTTCAGAAAATATCAAATAAGCAACATGAAAAATTTTAATTATGTTGTCTAATTATATGCTGGAAAGCCCTTTTTAATGCTTATTTTTAATACAGTCAATTTATTTATTTATTTTTCGCACATTAAACCTTAAAATGAGATATAAAGTAAGGCTGTCTTGAAGTTGTGTTGAGGTTTTCCCCTGGAGGCATAAGGTGATTAAATTATTTTTTTCCATCAGTCACTGATACTTGATTTGTATTCATCCCTCATAGTGGGAAGAAATGCAGATGCAGGAGAGGTGTTTTATAAAATCAAATGTGAAATCAAATCCCTGCAAGGTTGACACACTTGTCCCATTTTTTCTTTAACCGGAGGGAACAGAACTGCTGCGCAGCTACAAATCCATAACTTTATCTGCTTTAACTGTAACTGCTAATCTTTATTCAAAACATGACTGGGAGGGCGAAGCCTATTTCCCAGCATATAGCATTTCATGGCTCACAAAAAATTCGTGGGTTTCTAGTGAGTATCAAAAGCAGTTTAACTGGGTCAAGGAATCACCGTGCAGGTGCCATCCACTGTGGAGTTCATAAGAAGCCTTGGAGATGAGAGCAAAACCATGATTGCGGTCTTAGATTAGAAAATCCTTTAAAATACAGTTTAAGAGTTAATTATTGTTAATTATTATTATTACACTATTTTCTTGACAGAATGCAAAATCTTTAAAAGCTTTAAATGCAAAAGCTTTCATGCAGCAATCATGCAGTCTTTAATGTGAAGCGGTAGCAGAATGCTGAAACGTTTCAGAGACGTGCTGAAATGGCGTTTGGTCTCGTACTGTATCGCGTACCTTGTCAGTGTTGTGCGCTTTGCTTGGCCATTTGTTGGGATAAACAGGAAAGTGTGTTCAAGCGACAGCAAAACAGTGTAAAGAAATAGTCTTTGTGAGAAGCAGTCAATCAGCAGAAGTTAAAAGCAGCTTGTAAGTGTATTTATTTTATATATATGTACATGTATATGTGTGTGGTTGTACATACACATATGTAGTTTTGTTTTTTGGTGTTTGGCTTAGTGTTATGTTAGAATCATTATTATACTCATACCTTTTGTTCTTTTAATATTTTTGAATTGTTTTTATTTTTATTTTTTTGTTTTCATTTAAATGTTTTAGTTTTGAAATGTTGTTGTATGCATTTGTCATTTTTATTTAATTTCTTTTATTTTCTTAAATGTGTGTATATATATAGTATTTATAGAGTTTTAGCTTTTAGTTTTAATTACTTTTTCTTATTTGTAAGTCGCTTTGGGTAAAAGCGTCTGCTAAATGACTAAAAGTAAAAGTAAAAGTAAGAATGCTGTCAAATATTGTCAGAATGCCTTTACATATTTGCCCCACCACAGGTTTGGGATCGGGTATTTACGGCCCTGGTAAGTTTCAGGGGCCGGCATCTATCTGGCCTGGCTGTAACTGGCTGTCCAGTCCTTTATGAGGTGGAAGGCCAGGTTACAGCAGAGAACGTGGCCAAGAATCCATATATAAGCTTGTACATGAAAGCTTTAGCTATGACCTGCCTAAAATTACTGCTATTTATATGAGTATATTTGATGCATAACATTGGTTTGATCTTTTTGGTGCACTTTAAAGTACTTTTTTTCATAGAAAGTCCTATTAGACCTTTACATTTTGCATAAGGTCTGGTGGAGTGCTTCCTTTGTTGTTGCAAAAGTTGTTGCCCCTGCAGCTACAGCAAGGAGACCCTTCGTATCCTTACATGGGGCACTAGCCCAGGAATGTGGCGCCGGCCTGCGTATGTCAGACAGCCGTTTGTTTTGGAATCTGAGAGCGTATTAATCTGTCCTGGGCCAGTGCACTTGCTTTCCTGCCCAACATGCTTTCCCGAGCACTTTTGACTATGAGAGTGTGAGTTGCGGACGAACGACTGCCAGTGTAGACCAAAGACGCTCGACCTGCTGAGAACTTCAGTTCCCCTGTTTACATTTACCTCTCTGGATCCCAGATTCGTTGGTGATAAATGGGCTCTTTTTCAGCTTTCTCAGCGGCAGCTGTCTCCGTTTTCTATTCGTTTTTTAAAAAATGCTTTATTTCTTTGGATTCTGCATGAAGACAGGCCTTGAAATATTGCATGAAGGACTATTAACTTCACCGTAGAGGTTTTCTTTATGTGAAATGAAGAGCCTGGAATGAATCCGTGGAGAGGTTCTTTGTGAGCTTTTTTTTTTTTTTGATTAATACAGTCACCTCTGGTGCACAGAGCTGTGGAGGCTTATATGTTGGAGGTCTATGGTTGATTCTTCATTGTGTGCTGTTAGACTGAGGATTAGAGTTCAATGAGCACTTCCCTAAAACTTCTAGACATTTATGTAGCTCCTATCCCTTGATCAGTCAAAGTCAGCTTCAAAGCATTTCTTAACCCTCCCCATGGAGAAAAAGGAAAGGCCTCATGCGTCTCGCAGGACCGATGAGGAGATTCTGATTTGTAGATCAGTCTCCTTGTGGCCCGTGAATGATGTCACCTCACAAATGTTCCTCCTGGACGTGTTCCAGGCCTGCTTGATTTTGATTGGTGTCCACTTCCTGGAGAAGCTCCCCTATGCTCGTTTTCCTGTTAATTAGTTCCTGATTATGAACCTTAGGAAGGCAATGAAACCTCAGGCCTAGAAGGACAGAGAGATAATACCCCTTCTACTTTTATGTTCTTCTTCCACAGCGCAGCAGTTCCTGAGTAAATCGCTGCTTGAAACGTCCCTTTGACTGTTTGATTATCCATATGTGTAACTTCCAGGTCTGTCTTTGTGTTGACACAGCTTCAGATATCTCTAATGTGTGGCTGATGTGTTGCTGGTGACTTTGAAGATACAACAGTGGACCATTGTTGCCAAATCTTTTACATTCAGTACGTTTGATGGTTGACTCTCTCCATTAGGGATTAGCAAAAGTAATTGGAAGTGACCGCAATAATCATGAAAACACAAAATTGTGTTAAATTTTATAAAGCATTTTTTATTCAGCCTAATAATTGGTCAATGATCTGTGACTTTTTGGATGGTACATTGTGGTTTGTTTAGTTTGCATTGGAACAGCAGTTGAATTGGGGAACTGTACACTGTACTTCTCTGCTAGACACATACAATATGTCCTTTGAGTCAATAGAACAGAAACACTGTGGCCTGTTTGTTGTTACACTGCCAAAAAAATAGTGTGTCTTGTTTTTTCCAAAAAATACATTCTCTGAAAACAAGTTAGATTTTAATTGAACTGATAAAATGTATAAAGTACTTTTTTTTTTAAATTTGATAAAAATTGAAAATAAAAAATTGATACATATTTTTTTTGGATAAAATGTTAAATGTTATTTATATTTATTTTAGTTTTATTAAAATGTATAATGAAGTAAATTCTGACTTGTTTTCTGAAAATAAACATTGACTACATTTATGTTTGCTTACTACACTGGCCAATTTTTTTTGTTTTTTTTTGTTTAAATAATAATTGTTACTAAATTGCTACCATTCAGAAATGTATGGTCAGTATGATATTTATTTATATATCTTTAAAATAATTAATACTTTTATTCAGTAAGGATGCATTAAATTGACCAAACGTTAGAGCAAAGATTTTTACATTGTTACTAAAGGACAGAATATTTCAAATATGTAAACAATGTCCACAAAAATATTAAGCAGTACAACTGTTTTCAATATTGATAATAATAGCAATTGTTTCTTGAGCAGCAAATTAGCATATTAAAATTATTTCTGAAGGATAATGTGACACTGAAGACTGAAGTAATGACATCACAGGAATAATTGACATCACAGGAATAAATTACATTTCAAAACATATTAAGTAAACCTTTATTTTAAATTGTTAATATTTCACAATATTACAGTTATTTTCTGTGTTTGTAATCAAATAAGTGCAGCCTTGGTGAGCAAAAGCGACTTTCAGAAACATTTAAAAAATCTTACCGAACCCAAATGTTTGATAGGTAGTGTGTTTAAAACAAAATAATTAAACGGTACCATAAGTGAAATTTTACTAACACAGAAAGTGTTGGCTGATTTATCTCAAGTGTTCAAGCGGTCAAAATAAACATCTCTAATCTCCATTACAGAAATTGCTTCTTTACTTGTACTCTCTTTGGGCTGTGACATGAGAGCCGTTGCCAACCAGTCGTGATTAATCCTCAAACTTCCTTATAAACGCACCCTGACTGCTGGACCGGGGTGCTGCACTAGACTTCAGTATTGATTGTGGTATAGATCTGTACCTCGCTGTTTTTTTTTTTAAATAGATAAACTAACAGGCTCCATCACATTTGAGGGTTTAAAAGTAACAAAGTAGAGTCCAAAATATTGTTTTAGCATAAGGTATCAGTGTAAGCCAGAGTATCTGCTTGCGTAGTATCTGAATGCATGCACACACAACCCTGACACTCCTTTTGAGATGTATGCATCATCCTCAGTTCTTAAGAATAGCAAATTCTGCTAACATGCAGTGGGGGACAGCCGGACCAAATAAAGCTCTGTCCTTCTCTCCATTTCCTCTGCCTGTGTTAACAATGACATGGCTTAAAGCATATGTCAGACAGTGGGAACTTTCTTGTCTTTCAGAGGTTGCTAGGCATAGATGTGCAGTTTGACAGGCTTTTAGCGATGTAACCTGAAGGCAGCAGATTGTCCTTAGCAACAGTAATCTCTCGCTCCTCTACGCCCCACATCCCCGTTGCCTGTTCATTAGAGACTGACAAAAGTAAATGCTGTGACTGTTTCATAACAGGGGCCACAAACTGCTGGCCCCTTCGTTACTGCTGATTCCCTGCCTGACTAGGCCACTCTCCAGTGCTCGTTTACTGCCCCTCAGTCACTGTCCTCGCTAATGAACTTATTTGCACTTGGTACATGACAACATTTCCCCAGCAGGACGAAGTCACCGACGAGAAATGTGTGTCAGGTAGGGATGTGCAAAAATACATATTAGGGACAAACGGCTAGTCGACTAATCAGTCTTAAGGACGTCCTGTGTAATCAGGCCAGTTCATATGGCCCCAATCATTCTTGCATTCTGTTTTTTCTTAATACGTAGCAATCATGGTAGGATGCTCAAAACAACAAAATGTATGTATTTTAAATTTGTGTGGGTGTATGTATGTATATGTATATATGAATTCTATGTTTATATAGAACATGAATGGAAAGCAGAATCCAAAACTACATTCATATCATATACAAACAGAAACTTTAAGGTCTTCACAGCAACCCGTTAAAATAAAAGTTTGGTTTAACTTGAAGAAACTGTGACAGAAATATATTACTTAATGTAATGATAGTGCTACCACTAATAATACAATTATTAAAACATTATTTTTAAGGAAATATTTTCCAGACAAATTATTTACCAGAATTTATTTACCAGAAAAATATACATAAACAACACGGTATTTCTGAACAAAAAAAGTAAAAAAAAAAAAATGTATGAAATCAATTATGTAGAGATGTTTTTGATTTATCAAAATTTCATGAAACCATTAAAATGGAATCCAGAAAATGTACGAAAAAACAAACAAACAGAATTTGATTTTTTTTTTTTAAACTAAATTTGAGGGAGAAAAAAAGAATTTCATAGGGCCATAAAAATTTAATTTTTGTTCAACTTTTAATAAATTGCTGTTAAATTGTGTAAGTTTCATGATTTCAATTAAATAGACATGCTTTTTTATTAATAAAATGTAATTTAACCATTAAAACAGCCTAGAAAAATGTAAATGGTAAAAAAAAAATATATATATGTATATAATTATTATTATTATTATATACTAGTAAAATTACATAGGAAAACAATATGTATATGTACTAGTATATATACTGTATATACTATATGTATTTTAAATAATATTTAAACAATATATAAAATATCTTGCACAAATTTTCAAGACAAAAATTATGAAAAAATAAATGTGTTGCTGTTTTTGTAGTGTTTTGCTTTGTGGTTTCATAAGGTGTTGTGGCTGGTAACTAGAGTGGCCTGGTTTGTTTCTAGGTGGTTGTTTACTCATCTATGTCAAAAGAGTCCACCTCCAAGTTTCTGATATTGTTTTCCCTAAATATGGCTTGGGTCACTACTTCTGTGTAAGTAAATGCAACTTTTTTGCCTGATTCATGGTCCACCATTAGTCGAATCGCTTGCAAAAATAATAGCAAACTTCTCATCAAACCACATGATTGTAGGTATCATTCATGTGCTTGTAAATAATGGTGTGGGATGAGTTGTGTGCCAAAGTTTAATAGCCCCAACTTGAAGTGCTTGTCTAAGCAATCATCACTAATTATTAGCTGCACATTTTAATTTTCCATGCTGATCACAGAATGTAAATACACAACTCAAGCACAAAATAATCTTATCGATCTGGTGCAATTATTATTATTATTTTTTTCAAACTAAACCCTAATCGTTCAAGAGCACTCAAGTAAAATGCATTCCTTCAAAAGGTTTTGAAAGCATCTTAAGAGCTCTGTGGGCTGTTTATTGTCCGTAGCCAGACATAAAGACACATTAGACACCTCGTTGCAGAACTGTGACTAGAATCCCATTGACAAAAAGAATTGACTCAAGATATCGAGCACTGCTGATGCGCCTGTGTGTGTGGCCCAGATAATTGTGCCCTTTGTACTTTGCATTTCAATCATTGGAGAAAGAATTTGACCAAATCAACAGCAGTGTCGTGTGGGCCAGCCAAATGAATTGTCTACCAAGAGAATAGCAATGCTGGGTTAGAAAGGTTAAGGTAAAGTTGCTTTGAACAAATTCCTTCTTTGATCAGGACTTTGGCTTGAATGCTTTTCTGTGGGAAGTCACTGCTGCTTTTGAATGAGCTGGTTATTGTTCTGTTTTATAATTGTGTCCATTCACCATCCTCTGTACAGCTCTGCCTCTTTGTGAGAGATGGCCTAGGCTTTTTTTTATTTTTTAAAGAAGATCTTTCTTACAAGCATGAATACACATCAAGTTTTATATACATTCATTAACAACAAATTTCCCCCAAAAAGTTTTCGGTAGGAAAACAGTTTTCTCAGCCTGTCTTTGTCTTTTTCTTCTGTGAAAAAAAAAATTCAATATACACGTTATTTCTCTCTGGCTGAGAAGAGGGACAGCTCTTAAAACAAAGATACCAATATGTGTGCCACAGACTCTGTGCCTTATTCCCGGGCCCTGTAGTGTGATTTATGGTGACCACATTATGGGCCCTTTTCTAGGCTGCATCAGTATGGAGAGACGGTCACAGGCAGGGTTGGACTGACGCTCAATGCTGGTTGCCATGGGGCTGGTAAGCCACTCCACAAAGACCAAATAACACAAAGGAACATGATTAGCACTACCACAAAAACCTCTACAGATAGTTAACACACATTCATTTGGATTATATCGTCAAGTGTATCCCAATCTGTGCCACTCTGGAACAGAGTTGATTCAAACTTGGCACAGATATTTAAATATAGTATTATGTTGTTGTTGTTGTTATTATTATTATCATTATTATTATAAGGTAGGGACCAAACCGAAAGACCCGTACCGAAACGGTTCGGTACGAATACGTATACCGTTACACCCCTATTATAAGGGGTGTAACGATACACGTATTCTTATTGAACTGTTCGGTACGAGGCTTTCGGTTCGGTGCGTTACATTACAAACCAAACAATTCGTTGGACTAATCCTATTAAATGACGTAACAGGCAACGTGCTGTCTGCCCCGTGTCGTAGCGGATGGGCACGCGATTACCTCCCCTTGCTGGTTTGCGTCAAAAGACAATGATCTTGTATTGACGATGACCAGCGATATTGTCAAAAACATCAATTATTTGCAGTATTAAGAGGATTTGGCATTTCCAATTAATGTAGCCTAGGCCTGTTACATTCTTATTTTTATTAGGCCTATTATTATAATGAAGTTGCTTTTATTATTAAATTAAAATTACAATTAATTTGCCCCACAATAATTACCGCATAACTGACGCGCTGCGAGGATAACAAAAGATTAGGCTATTCACTCCTCAATTAAAATGTTTTTAAAAAGGTCTTTTAAAACAGGTCTATTTAGGATACAATGAATTATAGGCCTATAATTAAAATATTAACACTGCAGTCATCAATAAAAATTTATGATATAAAAAGCTTTTTTAAAAAAGGTATTTTAAAACAGGTCTATACAATTAATTATAGGTCTATGATTAAAATATTAACACTTCAGTCATAAATAAAAATCAATTAAATAAAAAGCTTTTATTTCAAGCACTGACTTTCAAAAACAACCTGTTTAACACGAAATAAGTATCTCCTCATTTTTTCACTATGTACGGGCCACAAGATAAATATTAAGGGAATAAATTAAAACAGTTAGCTATATAGCCTACCGTTATCAGCATATGTTGAAGTAGATTCGTCTCACGTCGTCTCTGAGAGAATATGCGTCAGATGCCGAATGCTCCTTCATTACTCCGTCATTCCGTTTTTCCATATTTCTGTCATTCCGAAATATTTCCAACATTGCGAATTAACCAATCCCCCCCGTATCGAAAACCTACCGAACCATGACACCACTGTGTCGAACCGAACCGTGAATTTTGTGAACCGTTTTTTATTATTTTATTTTATGATCACAGTTATTTTTTTTTAAGTTTTATGTGTCTCTTTAGTTTTATAAATCTTATTTTTAAAAGTATTCTTATGGTGGGTAGAAAAACGATCACCTTAAAGTAATTTTCAGGTAATATATTTTTATTTTATTAATTTGTTTTCACAATTATTTTAATAGTTTTATGTTTCTCCCCAGGTTTATAAATCTAATAGTACTCTTATGGAGGGTAGAAAAATTGGCAACTTAATAAAGCAACTAATTTTCAGGTATTTTTAATTTTATTAAATTTTATTTTATTTTTTAATGATATTATTAATTTAATATTATTAAATTATTTTCATAGTTTAATGTTTAGGAGATCATGATCCGCACTCACGAGAACGGTCTTCCCTTTTGTAAACCGATTGACGCACCAAAATAAAAAGATCAAGTGACGGAAGAGCCGGCGTCATAGTTTAATATTTCACTTCAGGTTTAGGGGGTTTGTGCACTTTGTGGCATCAAAAATGCTACCATGATCTGGCATACTTGGGACTGTATCTCTCTCCATAACTGTGAAGCAGACACCTGAATATACTCTTTAAAATGCATAAACTGCGCTTCATTATACCGCGTATCTAGAAATATAGCCAAATACAGAATTCTACTCCATCCTTTGCTCATCATTTGATGAATATCTGCTGCCATAATTGCAAGAATATGCACACAAATGCCACTCTTAATAAAATCCTGTTCAATAGTGCAGCGTTAATTGCACTAGGCAAATGAGTGAGTTTTGTGAATGGGGAACAATGTATAATAAACCTAATTGGCATAGAAAGTGGGAGTGTTTGTATTGAAAAGAATGACCATTACATAATTTAAATAAACGCTGTGCCATTTTATCATGTTTGCAAAAAACTATTTAGTAAAATTTGCTCCTTTGTAGGTGATGCAGCTGGGCTCCTGAGAATGAACCTGTTGTTGGAAAGTTTCTGCAGTGCTTTAAAATGTCATAATGTGGCTCTACAGAAACGGCTGAGTCTGCAGTTCATTCTGAATGCTCGGTTGTGGAGCAAATTTTAATTGTAGCTGCTGGGCTTGTGTCTGCACCGAGTCTTTGATGAGAAGGTTAGGCTGTGTATAATACGTGTTAAGGCAGAAAATATTGGCTTTCAGATTTCGGCAGTAAGCAGGGGAGACAGGGAATACTCATTCATCGTGTGGCAAGATGGGTAGTTTACTAGTTTCAAACACATTACTGAAAAAAATCGATTTCATAGCCTCTGGTCCTTTGAGTCGAGGGGTTTGAGCAATAAGACACAGACAATGAAAGCAAAAAAAACACTCCTTTCTTTCTTAATCTCCATTTTTATGACTTATTTTTTACTTTTACCTCTGCAGATAGCAGTCTCTGCGGCCAAATCCACCTCCTCGACCGATGATTTATACCTGGAGGAGGCCGGGTCAGGAGGCTACCCTGAAGATGACGACGACTTCACTTCTGGATCAGGATCAGGTAAGAAGTGCCTCATCGATTCAAGGTGCACAGTCTGATCCCTTCATGTTGGATATTGCAGTTGAAGCACAGATTGTGTTTGCCTTTCAGGAACTGGAGAAGTTATTGAGGAAACTGTCACAGTAAAAACATTGTTCATCGTGCCTAAAGCAGAGCCCACACAGGACTCCACCAA
Organism: Sinocyclocheilus anshuiensis; assembly: GCF_001515605.1. Classification (NCBI taxonomy): domain Eukaryota; kingdom Metazoa; phylum Chordata; class Actinopteri; order Cypriniformes; family Cyprinidae; genus Sinocyclocheilus; species Sinocyclocheilus anshuiensis. Next base: position 1,698,890 of record NW_015548236.1, on the reverse strand, counting down.
AGACTTCACACCGAAAGTGGAGACATCTACGTCACGCGATGTCCCCGAAGACACAAAGAAACGAGTCAGGATAGAGGTGGGTACCAGCTGTAAGGTGCTATTATCACCCATCTCAGGGGATCTGATCACAAGTGGTAGTAATAGACGCGAAGAAGGTCCTATGTATCTGATCACCTGAAACCAAAACCAGGTGTAAATGGGGTCTATTGGTCACAAGTGGATCTATTAGTGGAAATGATATTAATGTGCAGTCATGCAGCCAGCAAAGAGCCCACTGCTGTCATAAAATCATCCATTACTCAAAATTGAGTGTAACGCATCCTCTTCTTCACTCTCTTTAGGACCCAGTTCCAACCACAGAAGACTCACGTAGAAACCCAGTCACAAGCACCACCAGCCTCCCTCGGTCACCCCTGGAAGTCCAGTCGGAAAATCTCTTCCAGAGGACAGAGGTTTTGGCAGGTCTGTAAATTATAATTTATAAATAGATACTATCAAGACACTTTTGAGTATTTTTAGGAGATGCCATAATTTGTTTGATCAGAAATACAGTAAAATATTGTAAACAATATTACAGTTTACATAACAATATATTTATAAATATAATTAAAAAAATAATAAAGATAATTTATTTTGTGAGGTGACAGAGATGAATTTTCAGAAGCCATTTGTCCAGTCTTCAGTGTCACATGATCCTTCAGAAATCATTCTAATATGTTGTTTTTATGCTCAAAAACATTTCTTATTATTATCAATGTAGAAATCAGTAGTGTTGCTTAATATATTTGCAGAAACCACAATATATTCTTTGATGAACTGAATGTTCAACATGATTTTTTTAGTAAAATGTTTTTTGTAACAATGTAAAAGTGTCACCAACGTTTTGAATGGTAGTGTACATAAATGTTTTTTATAATAATTTTGCTACTAAATTAGAAATTCTTGCTTACAATTAATTCCTGTTTATAATTCATGGTGCTGTGGTGTGCACTTTCATAAACTTGAATTGCAGCCCTCACTGGGAGTTTCAAAAGTTTACTACACATTTCAGCTAGAACGCCCACTTTATCTTTTGTCTTAGGAGAGATGCACAAAACATAAAGAGCATGTTACCATACAAGTCAGTCAAAATAACAGATCAATTTCTCAATGTTCAAAGGTCAAATTCTTAAGTTAAGCACACTCAGCTTTAATATCCTGTCGAATAAAGACAGAATTACAATGAGAAGAAATAATGTCTTCCTGTCTTCCTCCACACTTCCTCTCGCTCAATCTCTTGACCCTCCAGCAGTGTTGAGGGGTTCCTTATTTAATTATTTGATTACTGGACATAATCGGAGTCTGCTTTGTATGAGCCATAGACTCCCAGATGGCACTTTAGTCACGTAGTCGGACAGGAATGAGATTTCACATATACCGTGAGAAAGCAGCAACTCAGCTATTTCTGCTTATCTTAACTGAAACAAACTTACTCATTAGGCCTCCTTAAATCCTCTGTTCCAGCTGTCATTGCGGGTGGAGTTATCGGCTTCCTCTTTGCCATCTTCCTCATCCTCCTTTTGGTGTACCGCATGAGAAAGAAGGACGAAGGCAGCTATGACCTCGGGGAGAGGAAGCCGTCTGGAGCGGCCTATCAGAAAGCTCCCACCAAGGAGTTTTATGCATAGACTCACTCATGTACAACCGAGCTTCACCAACCAGAGTGATGGTCTAATATCAGTGACTACGAAAAAAAAAAAAAAATCATACGATATGACTGAGGAAAAAAATAAATAACATAAAGGAAAGCTTTTGCATAGAGTATTGTAATTAAGACCTTTTCTTTCCTCTTTTTTTATGAAAAAAGCAAGCATTGCTTATTTTATGGCAAATCTCTCTGTATTTAAACATTATTTTCGGTGTATTTGAAAAGGCTTAAAAGAAAAAAGAAACACAATCTGTAAAGGTGAGGTTATCCGCATCTGTCTTCTGTCAAAGGAGCTGTTTTTAGTCGCTGACTACTTTTTAACTGTAGCAGTATGTGTTTGTAAAGAAAACTTTAAAGTGGAATAATTGAATATAATTGTTCTGTATCAGTCCTGACTTCATTTCTCATCTTTTGTTTTGGCCTAGCATGTCTGATGTTGATCATAAGTGTTTCATTAATTTATCATTTTCTCGGATGTTGAAAAATGCCTTTCTGTAGTTTTCAGAAATCTGTCTAATAACTCTTAACGAGTCAATGTAAATGTTTCCCTCCAGGTTGCAATGCTCATTTTATTATTTCACAACATTTTTTTTTTTTTTGGTGCTTAGAACTGAAAATACGTCAAAAGACCCATGTCTTGCAAAATGATTTGAGTTACATCTGCGCTTGAGTGTTTGCAGGTTAAGAAAAACAACCAGTGCCATTTTTCATTCGTTCTCGTCTTGGCGACTCTAAAGCTTCTCACATGGTTGAAAAGAGGTTGATTTATGGAACTGATGAGCCCAGAGCCTGTCCTCTGTGATGAGAGCTTGAGGTAGCTCATACTGGGGATCTGACACGGCCTGCCCACCTCCAGACATGCATTTCCTTTGATCAGAGCGCCGTTCTGATGTTTCAGTGATGAAAAGCTCACATTTATTCTCACGTCACACTGCAGTGATCTGTTTTATTAGTTCATGAAGAGAGTAGACCTGATTCTTTTTTTTTTTTCTTTTTTTTTTTACTGTTACAGGCTTTGCTTTCCTACTGGGCCCAAACAAACTAGCAACTTGGAATCACTTTCATTGAAATCATTAATTTTTAAACAGTTTCCACTAGTTTGGGATTGTTTGAAAAAGCTGAAGTTCAACCGCCCAGTTTGAGTGCTGTAAATGTATCTCTCCAGTGCTCATCAAAAACCATTATGGAGGCCAGTAATGTCCCATACAGATCAGTATGATAAAACTCATGCTCTAGATCCATATAAAGGTTGTGAAGTTGCCTTGAGAAGCGTGACTCCTTGTGTATCTTTCCTTCCTTGCCCTGTTTATGTACCAAACTGTGACCAACACCCCAAAGTGACTGTACTGACCCTTACCTAATCTAATCTAAGCTGGAGCTGAACGAAACAAGGTACTGAGAAAACATAGGCAAACCCAAAGACTCATTTGATTTTCACATTGCTGTGTATTCCTTTGGCCACATTTGAGTTTTCATTGTTAGCTGTTAGTTTTGTTTTTGTTTTTGAGTAGACATCTGACCTTTGCATCCAATTACTTATTCATGTATGGGAAAAATCTATATAGAATTATATATAAATGTATATTCACAAACGTTTTAAACCTTGCCTTAAAAGTGCCTACCATATGGAAACGTGCAAATGTCTGTCGTTTAGACGCGATGTGTACGCCAGAATGGCTAGAGTGATCGGTATTGTGTTAGCACAGCAGACTGAAATGGTAACTTTTTTTTAGTTGTACAAAAAGCAGACAGTATTGTATCTAAAAGTTAAAACAACACTACTGAATAAACATTGTGGCCTAAATATTCTGGTCTTCTTTTCTTTTTTTATCCGTTTATACAGCCATCCATCCATTTATTCATCCATTTGTCCATCCATCCATCGTTTGTTCGTTCGTTCGTTCAATCTATCATCACTTTCTACCTATCGTTCATTTGATCTATCGTTCGTTCTATCTGTCATTCGTTTGTTCTATTTATCTATCATTCTATCTTGCATTCTATCTATTTTCTATCTTGTTCTGTCTTCATATCTTCTGTGCATTCTATTGTTAGTTTGTTCTATCTATAGTTCGTTCTATCGTTTGTTCATTCATTCTATCTTTTGTTGTGTCTATCATTCTATCTGTTGTTCTATCTGTCATTCCATCTGACTGTCATTCTGTTCTATTTGTCGTTCTGTCTCTGTTGTACTATCTATCAATTGTTGTATTTAGCTATTGTTTTGTCTGTTCTATCTGTCTGTCGTTCTGTCTATTCTCTCTGTCGTTTGTTCTGTTCATCTGATGTTCTGTCAATCTTTCATTCTGTTTGTCTCTATATTTCTCATTCTATCGCTCTATTATTCTATCTATCAATCATTCTATCAATTTTATCTGACTGTCCATCCTTTGATCTAATTAACCCAGTGTGTTGAAAGCAATCATTATATATGAATATAATCATATGAATAAATGTGTGTCCGGAATCTCTTGCAGGGACTGTAAAATGGGATTTGAAGGGATTTCTGCTGAGAGTGTTTACACATGGGCTCAGCAGTGCAGATTACCTCTCTATTTATTAATCTTTATTGGTTCTCCTCAGGGATTACTGTAACACTGCTTGCTCACAGTGCTTCTCTTATTTAGATCAGTGTCATGGTCTGGTGGAATATAAATGACTGACACTGTGGAAATATAAATCTGAATATTACTATAAGATCACGGCAGTATTTGGATTCATAGGAACCAAACTGCTATATCTTTTTTTTTTTTTTTTTCTGTAAGGGTATTGTAGTGCAAAAATAATCCTTGAGAGAGAAACTCTGAATGAAAAATAGAATAAGATCATTTGAAGCAAGGCCATGAGTTTTGCTCTTCTTGCTCATGTAAACATCGGTATGCTCCTTAACTCTCCGTTCTCTGTGTTTGCTTTCAATGACGTTGTTTTCCCATATAATCGAGGGGTCAAGCCTGGCCTTAGCTTTGGCAGATGTACATGGCTTACTCTCCAGACCGTGATATGTAGCATCTGCCTTTAAACCAGTCTCATCAAAACATTTGAGCCTTCTTTCTCATCTATTCAGCGGTGCTGATTATGAGTCCTAAATTTATGGCTCCCTGATCAGTGCCCAGTGTTTGTGTGTGTCCATGTCACAATGTCCCTTTAATTTATAAGGGCTTTCTCAATAGGGGCAGGGAGAAGGGAGGGAGAAAAGGGGAGTGCATATGGAGCACAAAAGGCCACCGGGGCTTCTCTTTGAGAAACAGGGCTGATTCAGTAAAGAGGCCAACCATGGATGCCAAACCATGCAGAAACTTCAAGGAAATGCCATCCAACGTAAACATACTTTCAGGCTTCATAAGAGCTTATGACCGAAGGGCAAAAGAAAGACTAGCTTAAATCCATGAGTCAAAAGCTGGTGTACCTCAAAAGTACAGTATCTTTTGATAGAGGATTTATATTCTGATGCCCTAAATGTTGAGGCATTATTCTTTTATACACTATATATAAACAAAAGTGCCCTTGAGTGTATATTTTAGAGACAGGTGTGTTTTCTCAGGACACATTTCAGTGAAATCTGTCAAGTAGCAGGATGTGGCGTTCAATTGGTTAGAGGATAATTTACTGCACTAAAAATACCAAATTAAATGGCGTGATGATAGACGACCAGCTTTTTTTTTCATTCATTATCATGAGTGGAACTGTGAAGTACACCAAATTCAATGGTACACCATTGAATTTCGGCACTAGGGCTGGGAAAAAACACCCAATATTTCACCCAAAGTTCACCCAAAAATGAAAATTAGTCCATGCTTTATTCACCCTCAAGGCATCCTAGGTGTATATGACTTTCTTCTTTCAGACGAATCCAATCGGAGTTATATAAAAAATTGTCCTGGCTCTTTCAAGCTTTATAATGGCATGGGCGGGTGTTTTTGTTCAACAGTCCAAAAGTAGTCAAATAAAGCGCATCCATCCATATTAAAACGTGCCTTACACGGCTCTGGGGGGTGAATAAAGGCCTCTTGTAGTGAATCCATGTTCCTCATTTAGTTCAAACCCTGATCAAACTTGCTTACCTGTGGTTTTCTAGGGTTCCTGAAGACTTTGATGAGCTTGCTCAGTTGTGTTTGATTAGGGTTGGAGGCGAGCTAAACTCTGCAGGGCATTGGCCTTCCAGGGCAAGATTTGAGGAACCCTGATCTACAGCCACACGGCAAAAAATCTTATTTTAACTGCTTTCATTGATATGATAAAAAAGACAATATAACGGGCAATAACTATCAAGCATACATGTATTTCCATTGAATTTTCCTCCTCGACTGCATAGAATATCATACAGTGCGACAAGTGCAAGTCCAATTCAATTTTAAAACCAGTTCTATATAATCTATAAAAAGAGCATAATCAGTGTAGTTTGATTCATGTACAAATTAAACTTTTAAACAGTTTGTTTTTATTATACAAAAAACATAATACAGCCTTTACAATACATGTTTTTGAAAGATGTCACTTATGCTCACCAAGATTGCCTTTATTTGATAAAAATAAAATACTTTAATATATTTCTAATATATTTTAATATGTAATTTATTCCTGTGATGGCAAACTTGAATTCTCAGCAGATCAGGGGGATAGTTCACCAAAAAATGAAAATTCTGTCATTAATTACTCACCCTCATGTTGTTCAAACCCGTAAGACCTTCGTTCATCTTCAGAACACAAATGAAGATATTTTTGATGAAATTCAAGAGCTTTAGAGCCGCCCCAGACAGCAACGCAACTACCTCATTCAAGGCCCAAAAAAGTAGTAAGAACATTGTTAAAATAGTCCATGTGACATCAGTGGTTCAACTGTAATTTTATGAAGCTGCGAAAATACTTATTGTGCACAAAGAAAATAAAAATAATTACTTTATTCAATAATTTCTTCTTTTCCGTGCCAGTCTTCAATGCATGTTCATGAGAGTACCATGTCTACAAAGTCACTTTTGTTTTCTTTGCGCACAAAAAGTATTCTTGTAGCTTCATAAAATTAAGGTTGAACCACAGAACGTGGTAAAGTAGTTGTGTTGCTCTCTATGCAGGGTCAGAAAGCTCTCAGATTTTATCAAAAATATCTTTATCGGTGTTCCGAAGATAAACAAAGGTTTTACGGGTTTGAACCGACATGAGGGTGAGTAATCAATGACAGAATTTTAATTTTTTCAGTGAACTATACCTTTAATATTTTGCTCCTTAACCAAGTTAGAATGTTAAAATGTTTCATGAACAAGTAAAATAGACATTAGAACTGATATGTGCCCAAATTAACTGGAATCAAATCGAGTGACTCAAAATCGAATTGAATCGGGAAATCCATCAAACCCAGCCCTTTTCAGGTTCGTGGCATACAGTACTGTGTATCACCATCTGATTCCATCAATGTGCTAAAACACGTATGTTTTTATAAGGATTATAAATGCAATTACTTAAACGACATTCCCTGTCTCTCACTCTGCCCCGAGCTCTCATCTGCCGAGAGTCCAGATGTGCTGTTTGCGCGGTGAGTATTTTAGACTCTCGATCGTACATTGGCTCAGTCTGAAAGCCATCGTGCTGGGATAATTCCACACAGTGTTCAGCTGTGGAAGGAACCACTCTCCCGGATTAAAGTTTTGACAGGTTGAGAGAAAAACACACTCCCCCGCAAAATGGCTTGATGCCAGAGTAATTGGTCCCTGTGGGTGGGAGGGTGTGCTTGTGCTCTCTCTTGGCTGGTAGGGCATGGCGGATCGCACGCGGAAGTTCGGGGGGCACACGAACGTTTCCAATGCATTTAAATCAAGCAGCTGACATTTCTTTCTGTAAGAGGTCATTCATTATCATGTTAAACTGAAGCTTATCTCGGTAGAGAACCAATGTCAGGACCTATTGTGAAGGTACGTGACTGAAGTAATCTGTAAGGAGGCCAATATTTAAAAAATAATGGGTATTATTATGGTAAAGACTTTTGTACAGATGTTTAAATGAAAAGTGCTTCAACTATTTATGAATTCCACTCAACCCTTGAGGGCTTTTTAAATTGGGTGTTAAAATGAGAGGTCAGGTATGTCAGCGAAACTTCAAACAACAAATACCTGGCTGGTTTTAATGGCGCTTCTGTTGGAAGAAGGGCCGAATTTAAGCCTATTCTAATCTGCAGCACAGGTGCTATTCACTCAAGATTATTACCAAACCCTGCATAATCCACCACTCTCAAGTGAGGGGTTTAAACTTTGAAAGTGAAATTACTTGGTGAAGAAGATGAATCATATTCCAATCCCTGACAACAAACTCAATTTATAGAAATGACAAGCTTCTCAGTTTGCCACTTAATCATTCCCACTCTTGATTAAACACAGACTGGTAATGAACGCAAATATGGCACCTTGGTTCCTCTTGATAGGATTTGGGAAAAAATTTCTTATGAACTCAGGCTCTCTGGCGTTTTGAGGCCCGTCTATGCAGCAAAATGATAGCATAGTTTAATTTTAATATGCAAAGCCTCGTTGCAAATTAAAGTTTGTTGTGATTAAGACCCTCTGATGGGTCTGTTTATGATGATTATGTTTTAATTAAAAGCAAAACTCTAGAGCAAAAATAATACAAATTTATTGAGTGCTCTTGAGATGGTTACGCTGAAGTTTGAGCAGACGAATTTGGAACCGCTGAACTCAAAGCCATTTGTGTTGATGACATATGGTACTAGATCTGTTGCAAATGAGCCCCGCACAGCATGCCAGTAAATGAGCCGCTAATTTGGGGTCTAGGCGACGTCATGTTTAGCTCTGTTTTGTTAACCTTTGTGGTGAAGGTGTTCAATCCTGCTCCTGGAGATTTACCTTCCTCTTCCTCATGCACAACACACCTGCCTGTAATTTTCAGCTTGATTAGCTGCTTCAAGGTGTTCAGCATGAATTTTCAGGCTTTATGTTTGTCAAAAACTAAGGGTACATTTACACGACAATGATGTACTAAAATGGAAAACTTTTTCCTTTGAATAATCGGTTTCTGAAATTTTTTTGTAAGGGCAACAATGTCAAAATGATCCCTGTTCACATGGATCTGCAAAAATGACTAAAACGCTGTATTATATAATTACATAATATGCACTGTTTTCACAAATTTGTTTACATGGAAACGATAATAGTTTCATTTTCGAAAAATTGCACTTTGAAACCCATTTTCAAAATATTGCATTTTTAGGCCCCCCAAACAGCATTCTTGTGTAAACAAATGGCCAAAACGCAAATTATTCGTTAAAAATGGTGCTGTGTAAACACCCCCAGAACTAATTTAGAAACAATGCAGGTTTCAAATTTTAGGTTTTATTAAACTAGGTACTATAACACTATATTAGGACTATATTATGTTAATAAAACTGTTTAAAAAAAAAAAACTAACAATCATGAAAAATAAAATGAAAAAAAAAAAAAAAACTCCATTCTTTGAACCACATAAAAGTAAGATGTTAATGAAGTTGGTTTTTCAGATTAAGCACTTTGTTAACAGTGACATCAGACAGATAAATCAGGGTTATTATAGTTAACTATAACTAACTCTCTCTCTCTAACATTTTTTCATTTATATTTGGTTTATCTTATAATCAAATAAAAAAAATAATAAAATGAAATAAAAATAACTAAAATTAAAATAAAAAAATACAAATATAGATGTATTTAAAAAATAAATAATAAAATAACAACAAAATTATTACAACTTTATACATACATATATAAAATATAATAGTATCTCTGTGATACTAAAACAACACTGAAATGAATTCTTCAGCGCATGATCGTTAATCTTTACAGTGACACCTGGGTATTCAGAAATATGGTTGATTCAGTCATAGTGAGGTTATAAGAGGAAAGCCAGGATGGATCACTCAAAATAATTAAAGTAAATAATGATAAAAAATTTAAAAAATATGATGGAAATCGTCTGGAATATAAAAAAAAAAAACCCTGTCATTCTGTCAAGTCATTAGGACTGAGATAGAAGCTCTCCACAATCAAAACCTTGCACAGCTTGATCTTTTCTGTCACCACAGATCAATGACTACTGACAGAAACCAGCCTTAACTCTCTCATCCTTTTTATTTTTATGTCAGATATGCTGACAAATTAAGCAATCAGCCGGAGATTTGCTCCTCTGTGTCTTCGATTCCCTTTTACAAGCCTTTTCAAGAGTATATTTACAGTAATTTGTCATATTCTCTATTGTAAGATGTCTGGCGGCTTTATTCTCTTCTGTGCCTCTGAGTTAATGATGGCAATGTTCTTTTTTAAAAAACTATAATTTGCCCCTTCCAATGTTTATACTCAAAGGACAGACATGAAAATCCACTTAATCTGCTGTGTTGTAGGCTATTGCTAAATGACAGAACGATTACACATCGTCTTATGGATTGCAGTGTCTGAGAATAAAGACTGCAGTATATGCAGCGCTGAGTAGGCAAAAAAGTACAACCAACTGTTTTCACTGACTGTGACTAGCTAAACACAAGACCAGGCAAAACACCCCGTGGTCATAATTCTCAAAGGGTTTTAGGAACTTCAGCCCTTCTCTCACAACAGCCTCTCTTCATGCATTCCTCTCCTCTTCAAAAGCACTCCTGAGACCGTCCTTCAGCCATTCACCGTGCTCCAGTCTAATCCAACCTGCTTCTACTGTGTGGCCCTTTTGGCAAACACAAAAACTGGTTGGTGAACCAGTTTTTGAGAAGAGAAGGTGGTTGGATGCCTGGTGTTGCTATGTTGGTTACAGTAGGCCACTCAAGCAACTCTGAGTGAGAATAAAGGATAAGGGAAGATGTTATCCACCTCACAGCTCTGCTTTTTGGGGCAAACTAATCATTCTTTTTTCTTTCCCGTTCTCTGTGGACAGGTCACCCCACAAAATGGCTGCCTCTTCCATTTTAAAAAGTTGATTCTATAAGGTTTGAAACATTATATCAGACAAATAAAGTCTTGAAGTGTAAATTAATCGATTTGTTCCATCTTAAGCTAAATTGAAACATACATGTTAATGTATGCTGAAAGATACTTTTGCTTTTAAAATAAATAAAAGGATTTACAGTTTTACAGGTCATTTAGCCAATATTATTTTATATTTATTTTTTATAATGCAAATATATTTTTGAATATATATTACATTTAAATATATATCATATATTAGTGTTGTATAATCTACACATTTTATTAATATATTTTAATATATTTACTAATTAGCTAATATTATTTTTTATTTTGTATAATGCAAATATATGTTTAATATACTTTACATATTTAAGAAATGAAAGTGTGTGCGTGTGTGTATTACACAAATATATTTTTCTATATTTATTAGTAATATGTCTAGCTTTATTACTAAATATATTGAAATACAATTACAATACAATAATATATATATAATTTTATGTATAAATGTAAAGAAAACGATCGTTCAAGACAGATTGCATGAACTGCAGACTTGCGTGAACTGTGTAAATCTCCACTCTCATTTCCCGGGTTCTCAATCTAAATATGGGTGGAGTCCCCACCAATCGGGTACAATTTGATTGGCTAACCTAGTAAAACTGATTCCACACAGATGCGTCTTTGTTCCTTTACCTGCTGTGTGAGAGGAAAGGGTAGAGAAAAGTTGGGGTTGTTGATATCCCTTAAGTGTAGCGTGTGTCCTCTTCAGATGCACAGCATCTCCGGCGCTGCTGTCTGCAATATGAATCGTGCCTTGATTTAACTAAGCACAATGGTCTCATCTGGTTACCAGCGCGTCTTTGATGCCTGTGGCACAGATTGCAGGTGAGCAGGGGAACCGGGAATTCGCGCGCTCTCACTCGCAATCAACACTGTAATCCGACTTCCGTGGCCATCGTTGCCCCCGGTGACAGTTATCTCAACAAAGTGAGCAATTCTCAGAGACCACGCACCCTATCAGCCTCCTCTCTTTACTGCAGTCCTTTTAACTTTCCCGATTGCCATGCGGTGTA
>NW_015548236.1:1676217-1686804 GCF_001515605.1 Sinocyclocheilus anshuiensis | reverse complement strand
TGGCTGCAATATAACAAAGAGTGAAAAATTTAAGGGGGTCTGAATACTTTCCGTATCCACTGTATATATATATATGAGAATTGTTATTGATGTCATTACTTTTTACCTGATTATACAACATGAGTGATTTATTTGTTTGTTTGTTTATTTATTATTTTAAATGACAGAAGTCCATATACAAAACCATATAAGCCAGCATGACATAAATACAAAGAGTAGGCCTTTATTAATTCTTTTTGATGTTTTTTTTCTTCTTCATCATGAACACTATGTCATTGAGCCATATATGCTAATCTGCCTATATGGCAGTTATTGTTTGTGTCTTACAGTCGCTCCATTCATGTGTCTCATCCATGTTCGCTCACTCAAATGTGCTTTGTAGAGCTCCTAAACTGTATGGTTGCATTGTCCCATTTTGGAGGAGAGAAGTTTATGCTTGAGGCCTGAATAAAAGAGATACATTTACACTTGGATGAGTAGATTCTTGTATGCGACTCTCAGGCCATTTACTCTTTGTCTTTCTTGGATACTTTTCTACGGTGGCCGAGAGAGCTCAACGCGCTGCAACTTAAGATATTTTCTGTATTAAAATTTGCATTGTAATATCCTATGGAAATGTAAATATATGTATAATATGTATTTATCTGTAAACTGATGTTTATGTACCCTCTTTTTTATTGTATTTTTTTTTCCTTTTCTTTTTCCGTGTTCTTTCTTGTTGAGGCATGTGAAATGTTTTTGTTATATAGTGAGATATGGCACTGTACATGCTACTTGTTGAGAATAAAGCATTATATATAAAAAAGCAAAAAAACAAATCCCAGCCGGGTCCGTTTCTTTTTTGGGTCCCCTTGATCCTACAAAAATTTAAAATTGATGTAGGTTTAAAATGCTCTTTTTGTGAATGCTCGACTGAAACAATTTCTCATTTGTTTTGGTCCTGCCAATATACCCAGCATTTTTGGAATAATGTGGAGGGTTTCATTGCTGATAATATTTTAAAAACATTTTCCTTATCTTATAAACATGTGATTTTGGGTTATTATATCAAGGATCGCTCTTTAAAGGATGTTGGTTTTATAATAAATTTTATTTTATTTTTATGTAAATTTCACATTCATAAATGCAAGTTTACAAAAGGCAAACCTTTTTTTATGGTGCTTGGAAAAGAGATTAAAATGTTTGTAGATGTGATGTCAAAATCTAAAAATAGTAAAGCAATTAAAACGATTAATATATGCTCCTCCTTTAACATTTTCACATAATGTATAAAAAAAAACAATAATAATAATAAATAATGGTGCTGACCTGCAAAGTATATTTTCTGTATTAAAATTTGCATTGTAATATCCTATGGAAATGTAAATATATGTATAATATGTATTTATCTGTAAACTGATGTTTATGTACCCTCTTTTTTATTTTATTTTTTTTTTCCTTTTCTTATTCCGTGTTCCTTCTTGTTGAGGCATGTGAAATGTTTTTGTTATATAGTGAGATATGGCACTGTACATGCTACTTGTTGATAATAAAGCATTATATATAAAAAAGCAAAAAAACAAATCCCAGCCGGGTCCGTCACTTTTTTGGGTCCCCTTGAAACAGTTCCGTTGTGGTCCGTGCTATTTGCAGAGCGTTTCTTCATTTGCATGTGCTGTGAGGATTTGCAGCGCGTGTGTTGTCAAACTGATGAAGATGTTTTCTTAATTTGCTGGTGTTTTTTCAATTTGCATGTGTTTTCTTACGTTGCAGCGCGTTGAGCTCTCTCGGCCACTGTACTTTTCAGTCAATAAAAACAGTGGCTAAGAGTAAATCCTCCCTACAAATGGGTTGTTTACAGTTGTTTTTACTTATTAAAACGGCATATTTCTACTTTAACATTTTATATCACATTTTTTGGACAATACTGTTGGTGGTTTGTGTTTGAAATGAAGATTTAACAGTCATAATTCCAGCCACTGGTGTCAATAACTTCAGGCTATCTGTTAACTATCAGGTCTGTTTTGGTCTGCCACATTGATCTGTCTGGCTGCGATTGCAATATGTATTGTCCTTTAACCTCAAGCCACAGGTAGCTGTGATCTTTTGCGTGGATAATGCTAGTGGAAAAAAAGCACAGAACGGTGCATCGATAACAGCAGGGATCAACGTCTTCTCTGGTGCAGACAGCATGTGGAGAGAAAGCTGTTTTACAGTGTTTTCAGACTAGATAAAATCCAGCTTCAATGATTTTCCCTTCTTCCGACTCGGCCATTATTGTGTGGCTTCATGAGGCAATTTAAAGACTCTGGATCCTCTTGTGACAGAAGCACAGATTCCTCAACCATGAATGATTGATCCGAAAAAGTTTGCAGATTAAAATGTATTCAAAGTTGAATTCCAGGATTAGTTTACTAGCTGCTACTTTGGGGATAAACAAACGTTTTAAGAATAATTAAATAAATAAATAAATAATAAATTAATATTTTTGGAGTAGTAAAAAAAAAAAAAAAAATTATATAATTTAATTTTCCCATTTGTAGAACTATGTAAAATAAAAATACAATAGCCTAATATCTGAAATATTTTCCAAGTTAAATGTATTCAAATTTGAATTCCAGTGTTCACTTACTAGCTGCTACTGCTACAAACATTTTAAGAATAATTCAATACATATAAAAATACATATATGATTAATGTTTTTTTGGAGTAATAAAAAATGTAATTAAATTATTATATATTTTTTTTAATTTATAAAAAAATATATAAGTAAAAATAAGAGAAACTTATATTAATGAATATTCTGTAAATAAAAAAGTAAATAATTGGTATTTTTATGGAGTAGTTAATAGATTTTTTATTTTCCACTGTAAAAGAAAAATACAGCAATATAAATGTATATAAATAACTGGTGTGTACTTCTGCGGTGCGTCTAGCCAATCAGAAAATCTTAGCACGTTAAAATGTACTGCATTTATTCATGTTTTGTGCCTAGAGTTTCTGAGACTCCAAACAGAAGTAATGTAACAATTTTCATGCAGAAAGTTTTATGTGTGTTATCAAGTTGAAATTATGTTTATAGTCAGTTCTTATAAGATTATGAAAAGCCACAAAGTATCAACCCATTCCTGAAATGCTAAGTACTTTTTCTGAGCTACTGAAATGCCCTTGTGGCCTCTAGTTCTCATGTACCTTTCCCTCAAATGACACTGAACCTTGAGGATGGATTTGCTTAATCTGTATAAAAAAAAAAAAACTGGTAAGTGTGTATTTCTGCAGTGTATAGCCACATCAGAAAATGTGTATATATAAGATGTATATAGTATAATATATATTTTTTTAATTTATAAAAAAATATATAAGTAAAAATAAGAGAAACTTATATTAATGAATATTCTGTAAATAAAAAAGTAAATAATTGGTATTTTTATAGAGTAGTTAATAGATTTTTTATTTTCCACTGTAAAAGAAAAATACAGCAATATAAATTGCTATAAATTGTATATAAATAACTGGTGTGTACTTCTGCGGTGCGTCTAGCCAATCAGAAAATCTTAGCACGTTAGAATGTACTGCATTTATTCATCTTTTGTGCCTAGGGTTTCTGAGACTCCAAACAGAAGTAATGTAACAATTTTCATGCAGAAAGTTTTATGTGTGTTATCAAGTTGAAATTATGTTTATAGTCAGTTCTTATAAGATTATGAAAAGCCACAAAGTATCAACCCATTCCTGAAATGCTAAGTACTTTTTCTGAGCTACTGAAATGCCCTTGTGGCCTCTAGTTCTCATGTACCTTTCCCTCAAATGACACTGAACCTTGAGGATGGATTTGCTTATCTGTCTCTACTCTTGATTTCATTCACTATCTAAATAAATGACCTGTCTTTCAACGTGCTTAGACTTTAATTTGGACCTCATCCAACCAGCATCTCTCTTTGTGAATTGTCAGTCCTTCTCCACACAATTCATTTTAAGGTTTGCGTGGTAGACGAAGTCTAATCAGCGTTTCAGATTTTCACATTTACACTCATTCTAACAAGTGCAGACACGTCTGTGATGTGTGTATAGTCACAAAGAGAGGTTTGAAGAATGTGGGACCTCAGAGGATAATCAGTGTTTCTGTTAGTCACAAACTGTTTCACAGCTTTTGGTTTACGTCAGTCATTGATGAGATCATCTCAGGTGTAGCACTAAAATTGTTCCTCTTCCTGTATGGATTAAACTAATATTGCTAACTTGTTATCGCTCACAGTTTTGAAAGCCAACAACAACATCTATTGTCAGTTTCATACAAAACTAAATTAACAGGCAGTAAAAAATAAATCGGTAATATCTGTGGTCAAAAGTTAAATAACTAAGTTAAAATAAAATATAAATATCAATTATGAATGTCATCAAAATATGTAGCTAGGGATTTTGTGTACCAAGGTGATTTTCTCAAAAGGATCCTTCTAAAAAGGATATTCAGTACATAATATCTAAGGCGAGTGAGAAAACACTCTTCAGGAATCCTCCGAGAGCGCCGGGTATCTCCTCAATCTTGTTTCCCACTGGGAAAGTGAATAATGCACCAGGTTGCTTTGTATTTTCTATGCCTTTCTTCATGAAAGCTTTTCGCACCTTTGAGCATAGTCAAAAATGCATCAACACCTTATACGTCTCACGCTGATATGTTAACGCATACATGGCATATTGCTTTTGAAGAACATTAGATGTCTTTGATGCCTTTGAGTTCAATGTTGAACCTGCTTGTGAGCATTAGATATTAGTCTTTACCTCGAGACGAATCTGAATTTTTCATTAACTTAGAAAAAGCCTCATGGGTGTTTACACAATAACAGTAGCATTAATATTCGTGCATTATATTATTGAAACTGAAATGTAATATCAGATGTGTAGTTGTGCTCACATACATATGTATATATGGAGGCAATCACAGCCGCTGATATAGAGCCGGTATCGCTTGAGTACTCGAGTGATATTGCTCATATATATAAACATACATACATACACACGTTTATACAACAGTTCGACTTAACGTGTGTAATTAAACAAGAAACAACGGAGTGCCTAATAAAACCCTCTTTTGTGCGGAACTACTTCCTTCCGCCACGGATTCAAAGCCAGTTGACAGTTAAACATACGTCACTTTTAGAATTTGTATCAAGGGCATGTGCTGCTTCAGTTAGGTTATTAGTGAGAAATATTGAGGTTATAAGAGAAACAATGCGGCAAGACGTGTATCCAAATGAGAGAGAGAGAGACCGCGAAGCTAGACGTTTCTTCTTATATTAACTAACGTACTCTACGATTAGCTCAGTGAATAATAATAAAAAAAACATAGACCCGGCTAGAACAAGCGGAGTGATACAAAATTGTGAAAGGGCGTTCCTGTAGCGATACCAGTACAATATCTCACGGTTCTCAACCAATCAGATTTGAGAACCAGAACGAACTGTTGTATAAATATATATATATAAGTGCCGTCAAACGATTAATTACATCCAAAATAAGTTTTTATTTACATAATATATGTGTGTGTGTGCTGTGTATATTTATTATGTATATATAAATACACATTTTGTAAATTTCCTACT
The DNA here is from genome assembly GCF_001515605.1 of Sinocyclocheilus anshuiensis. Classification (NCBI taxonomy): domain Eukaryota; kingdom Metazoa; phylum Chordata; class Actinopteri; order Cypriniformes; family Cyprinidae; genus Sinocyclocheilus; species Sinocyclocheilus anshuiensis. The sequence goes on along the minus strand of NW_015548236.1, from coordinate 1,681,225 downwards.
ATAAATATATCAAAACTTAATTTTTGATCAGTAATATGCATGGCTAAGAACTTCATTCGGACAACTTTAAAGGCAATTTTCTCAATATTTAGATATTTTTTTGCACCCTCAGATTCCAGATTTTAGGTGTTTTGAGTTGATTAGCTGATTGGCATGTTACCATATTCTAATTTGTTGAGATTTGTTGAATTGGTGGGTTTTTGTTAAATGTGAGCCAAAATCATCACAATTAAAAGAACCAAAGACTTAAACTACTTCAGTCTGTGTGCATTAAATTTATTTAATACATGAGTTTCACAATTTGAGTTGAATTACTGAAATAAATGAACTTTTCCACGACATTCTAATTTATTGAGATGCACCTGTATGTATAAATCTCAATTTCGAAAAATTTACCCTTATGACTGGTTTTGTGAAAATTATATGAATATAAATATATACATGTAAATATATGTAAATATTTTCAAAATATATACTGTATGTGTGTGTTCTTATATATACATAATAAATATACACAGTACACACATATATATTATGTAAACAAAAACTTTTATTTTGGATGCGTTTGACAGCACACACACACACACAAACACACACATATATATATATATATATATATATATACACGCACACACACACATTTATACTAAATTTAAATAATTATATAATATTTTCTTTAAATATCATCTTTAAGTTGATCTAACCAGGCCAGATTTGTCCATTTGTAATCACCTTAATTTGACTATGCAACAAAATTAAAATCTGGTGTCACAGAGTTGTTCCCACATCTGATGAGCAGAAAATGATGAGATGAAAACATTTGCTTGATCACTGAAGTGCAGATGATCATCTTTAAACTGACAAAATAACATCTAACCAACGTCAAACTTGATATGACAAAATCCCACGACAATCCCTCCTACGCTCTGAAGTCACTGTTTTATAGCCTGACAGTGATGTCATCACTTAAGCCACTTGAAAGCCAACTGCTCTCACTGTTTATGTGCACATTTGAGGAAATGAGACCCCCAGATGTTGTAAAACCTCAAGAAAGGCTCCCATCAGCTCCTAGGGTCCCAGGCAAACTTTACTCTAATGACTTAACATAGATGTGCTATGTATATTCTAAGAGAGCTAGAGAAAAACGTGCACAAACAGCAGGATTTAGCTTTGGTTTCCTGTTCTACTGGCCTCAGACGTTCCACTGGAATGGAGAGGAGGGGCCGCGTCGCCCAGCACTCTCTTTCTGCATAATTTGGTGCTAATGGCCAAGTGTCTTTTTATGGGCTGCTACAAACAGCCACTTGAATTTTACTAGGCGCAATTTTGCATGCCTGTGTGTGTCTTATGAGAGCTAATGGCAAAATCTGACCTTTGACTAGTTTTATTTAACAGTTCACATCCAGATTAGAAAAAAAAAACTGATTCTAGGCGAACATTCATTTGTGAAATACATTTAACAGTTATGATTTCAATGGCACAACCACATGAGGCATGTAATGTGATGAATAACTATAACATAACAAGATCTAAACTCTAATCTCTACATGACAACGATTGTAAAAATCAGGAATAAACTGTGAAAAATATGATTTAAAAGGACCAGTGATTGTGTAACACCTCTGTTCAACTGTAACAGATTATAAGGTCAGCTATTAAATATATTAAATTCTGCGCCGCAGCCCACGCAATTCCCTTATACCAGATAATCACTCTCAAAATATATAATACTCTACTAGGAACACAACTACGCAACTACAACTTATGCAATAAGACTTATTTGTTCCCTATTTTTTCCTTCAGCATTTCAGTTGAAAGGACTTAAAGTGATAGTTCACTCAAAAATGAAAATTTCCCCATGATATGCTCACCCTCAAGCCATCCTAGGTGTATGTGACTTTCTTCTTTCAGACAAATACAGTCGAAGTTATATTAAAAATGTCCTGGCTCTTCCAAGCTTTATAATGGCAGTGAATTGGGGTAGAGATTTTAAAGCCCAAAAAAGTGCATACATCCATCATAAAAAGCACACCATATGGCTCCAGGGAATTAATTAAGGCCTTCTGAAGCGATGCGATGCGTTTGTGTAAGAAATATTTAAACTTTATAAACCATAATCTCTAACTGTTGTATGTGCGTACATGAGAGAGTGCTGTTCCAGCGGATGACGTATAGGACATAGCGTAATCTTTGGTGAGAATATGCTAGTCTCTCAAGAAACAAGTTTTGTTTACAGCAACGAAACACAAATCTATGTTTTGCTTTCTCCTTCATGCTTCCGTGTTTGTCACTTCTCACTGGAGCTTACGCTATGCCTACAAAAGAACAGTTTTGAACTCGTTTCAGTTGTTTTCTATAACAGAATATTACTGTAATTTTCTGCCAGGACATTATCCATTAATTTTACAGATATTTCCATAAAATCTAAAACGCAATGCAATGCAATACAAAACTTAAAATGGTAAAACACCTGTAAAGGATCAATGCGGAAAATTCCTTGTGCCCTAAGATTTTCTACGATTTTAAAAGAGTGTATATTGCACAACTATTTAAAAGAAGTACACAATTATAATTTTAAACAGTGATGTTATACACATTAGCCAAAATGTTGAGTCATGGTGCTCATTTTGATGACACAGGTTGAAGTCTAGCCTGTGATGTGCCATGATCCCATTCTAGTCTCTTTCTACAATAACTTCCTGTCACTTTCCACAATAAATACCCAATAAAAGAGACTAAAAGGACTGTATTGTATAAAAAGTAAATACAAAATCCCTGCATACACATTGACAGACCACAAAAATGGATTTACTAGTCTGAAAAATAATTTCAAAGTCAAACATCAAGGATTCTTGGGATTTCATATACCAAAACCACACACTAAACTCAACTCTAAAGGGGACTCGCAGACCTTTATTGCTCTCTCTCTCTGATTTGCCACTATACACCTTGGTATTAGGAGAATACACACCGGTATTAGAGTGAAGTTCTTCATTTTGTTCCTCACGATTCCTTTCTCATTCTCTCATCCCCGCTGTCTCCCTTTGTCATCTCTCTCTATCTCTCTTTCATCCGTGTTTTTGTCCTTTAATTCATCTTTATCCATTCTCTTAGAACGAAGCACTTTTTAATGAAGAGGGAGCTTGGTGACTCCACTCCACCCCCAGATAGGCACCACGCGGCCCCACTGGATAGAAAATCAAACCCATACAATTAAATGTCAGCGACTGAATGTCACATTATGGAGTCACCTGAAGTGCCCTGAGAATCAGAACTGCGTAATGCTTCGTATTATTGCAATTTTGATAGAAAAAACTGTAATTGAAACTTTCTCTTTTTCATTTTAAGATATACAAAATTAGAAAATACTTAATATTTCACAACAATACTGTTTTACTGTATTAGTCAAATAAATGCAGCGTTCATTAGTATAATAAACTTATTTCAGAAACATTTAAAAATCTTGCAGAACAGTAGTGTAATATTTCTAAAGTTATATCTGAACTGATTGCACTGTATTTTATGCACCATCATCTTTTATTCTCAACTGTTTTAATTCATCTTAAATGAATTTTTAAATCATTCATCATTTATTGCTGTGATTATTTTATGATTATTTTAATTCTTTTTTATGTAAAGCACTTTGAATTGTGTATGAAATGTGCTATATACTTGCCTTCCCTAAAGTTTCAATATAGGCAAACAAAACTGACTAATAATAATAATAATTATTATTATTTGGGGGGGGCGGGGGGTCATTCACCATTTTAGAGTTATCAATCTATAATCATATTTTTAACATTCTATCATACTTATCAGACTTATGTCTTTACAGTAAGGAAATTGTATTGTGCTTTTATATAATTGTGCTTTTACAGGTTAATAATTGTGCTTTTAATTGTGCCAGTTTTACAGGTTAATTTGACATTCTTGACAATTTTGACATCTCTTCTACTCTGTTATAAATTTATAGCATTTTCACTAGTAATAGAACTTTCTGCATTTTTAGATTTTCAAAAAACTTAATTCTGTATGATTTATAAGCTTTTGTACCCGTGGGGACCACAATTTAGGTCCCCACCGTGACACGAGTCCCCATGAGTCTGTGTGTAGTCAGGTTTAAGTCCCCACCAGGATATATAAACCAGTACACACACACACACACACACACACACACACACACAAAGCACATATGACCACCTGACCCCTACAGTCACCTTCAAATTAGAGCTTACCGACTAAGAGCTATTCTGAAGGTCTCTGAAAATTGCTGGTTTCTGGGAAAAACAATGTGTGACGTGATCCTTCACTTTTATTAGTCCCTTGCAACCCTTCACAAATGCACACACAGGTTTATATGGTGCTGTTTTCACAGACAGGTGGTGATTTGAGTGCATGTGAGTGTGTTTTGCACAGTCGGGACAATGTTACTGCTGACCGTGTTTATGTGAATTGCTTGAAGGGAAAGTGGACGGTTAACTGGTGTAGTAGCAGTGATTTTCAGGACACTAACAGGTGGTTTGGCTGACCACCCCAACACACACTCTCTCTCTCCCGCAGAGAGGGACAGAAAGTGGTCTTATAGCGGTTTGTCAGCCTGGGTATTTAATCCAGTACAGAAAGCTGTGTGTACAGTGACAGCAGGTGTTCATCACACAGCTGCTCTCACACACACACACACACACACATACACACACACGAGCCTGATGTGCACAACCAGATTTATTGAGAAAGAAAGGTTTTTTTATGGTCCTTGAAAAAACGTTTTAATAACTGCTATGAAATTCAGGTATTAAATGTGTAATTCTGACACAGTTTTGTCCCTTTAAAAAAGTACTGTATTGGAACTTGGAAGACCCTTTTCACTTTGGAGTTTAAAATTATTTATTTATTTATTTTTTTTTTTTGAAAAATGCAAACATACCCTTAACTGGAATTCATCAAGAACATTCATTTAAAAACAACTTAATTAATTAATGTTTTTAAAGGGGTCATATGCTGTGATTTC
>NW_015548236.1:1675947-1676169 GCF_001515605.1 Sinocyclocheilus anshuiensis | reverse complement strand
TAACACGCCCCCACATGTCTACGTCACGATGTGGGAAGATTTGCATAACACCGGCCAAATGTTCACGCAAAGAAAGAAAGTGTAACTTTATTGTTGCTACCACCGCCATGTCGTGGAGACACTGTGTTTTGTTGTGAAAGCGAAAATACTTTCTTTGGTCTTCCAAAAGAGGACACGACTAGAAATCAGTGGTTAAGTTGTATTTACAACACTGTTCCAGAA
>NW_015548236.1:1664313-1675906 GCF_001515605.1 Sinocyclocheilus anshuiensis | reverse complement strand
CACTGGATGCAACAAATGCCTTGTTTATAATGGGTTTTAATGTTTTTGTCTCGTTGCTCCGGCCGGGACACGGCATCACAATATGGTAAGGGGCGTAACATTTCCGTCTCACGCTTGAGGTAATCGGCCAATCACAACGCAGTGGATAGCTGGCCAATCAGAGCACACCTCGCTTTTCAGACCAATGAGCTTTGTAAAAATCGACGCGTTTCAAAAAGGCGGGGGCATAGAGGAGAAACAATAATGTACAGTATGTGGAAAATAATGTGTTTTTTTAACTTTAAACCGCATAAACACATTTCATTACACCAAATACACAATGTTATTTTTAGCAACATCATATGACCCCTTTAAATCATTTTAAGTTGTGGCATACTGTAAAATAATAAGTAAACATGTACAATTGTACACTACTTGTATGTTAATTTAAACAAATTTGTGATACAGATCATGTTAATATAATTTGTAATGAAAATTGTGTTCACTAAACCAGGATTCATCAAGTGCATTTTTTTGTGTAACAATAATAATTTATAAAGTTTTAATTTTAAAATAATTTAAATAATTTAAAAATAATTTAAAATAACAAAAATAATTTAAAATATTAATTTAAATAATTTTGAGTTGTGGCATACTGTAAAATGAAAAGCAAACATTTATGATGGTACACTACTTGTATGTTATTAATTTAAATCAATTTGTGATACAGATTGTTAATGTAATTTGTAATGAAAATGAACTAAATCAGGATTCATCAAGTGCATTTTTTGTTTGTTTTGTGTAACTTAATAATTCATAAAATGTGAATTTTAAAATAATTGTAAAATTTCAAATAAATAAAATGCAATTATTTTTTAAATTAAATTAATTAAATTAAAATTAATTAAAACCAGGATTCATCAAGTGCATTTTTGTGTAACTTAATAATGTAACTTAATAATTCATTAATAAATAATTTTCAAATAAAAATGATTAATTTTTTTTTTAAATGGTTCAAATAATTGTAAATAAATCGGTTTAAATAATTTAAGTCTGATGTAATGTAAAAAAAGATTTGGTCCCACGTAAGAAAATGTATTTTGACAAACATAAACTTGAACATACTAGATTAAATTAGTTTGACCTTAACCAACTAAATTGTGTTGATCCAACTAAACAGATTTATTTTGAATGAACTAAATTAAATTGTGTGTAAAAACTTCACAAAAAGTTAATTAATTCATTTTTTGAGTGTAACACTATTAAGCAAATTTGTAATCATGTTAATATAATTTGTAATAAATTGTGTCCACCATTTCTTCACTAATCTTTAATAGTCTTGTAGCTCGATGTTTATCCTCGTTTCCACTGCAAGCTCCTCAGCTCAGGCACCCTGACAGCATTGACCTGGCCCATAATCCATCATTGTCTGCAGCTCCGCCTCAGCTGACCAGTGCGCCCGATGCCAACAGAAAGCTGTAGTAGCACAGACTTTCATAACCTCACAACAAGAAGGGCTCCAGCTCTCACAGGCTGTTGTGACACATGACAGATGACTCTATGCACTTTATGAGAGGATAACAGCTGTGGCAAAGTGATGTGGAGATAGTGAGCTCAACTGTGAAATTCGCTCCTTCCTAGTCTCTCTCTTGCTCTTATATGAAGTGCACATGTGTGCCTGCATCTCTTTAATAAGGGACATCCAAACACGCTCTCTCAAAATGGCCGCCCCATGAGGGCTTTTCAACATGTGACCAGCCTCAGTTCTGGCTTGTGGCTGCCTCATCCAAACATTCCCTCTCTTTTTCTCATTTGCTTTATCTCAACATCTTTCTCTCTCACTTCCAAACAAGCTTATTTATCTCCTGCCATCTTTCCCTCTGTCTTTCTCTGTGTATGGACAGCTTAGCAAGCTCTTACTCCACAAGGCTTTTCAGTGAGAAAGACTGTCAGAGAATTGATTCATGGACCAATACTGAATCAGCCAGTAGGCTACTTTGGACTAGCTTTGTTTCATCTGACTAATTAAAAACAAGCAATCAAAATAATTATGACTTAATTAGCACTATACTGGATTACATGCATCAGCGTCGAAGGGCTAATGAGCCAAAGCTCAAATTGAATGACAACATTAATCTTTTATTCTTTGCTCCGCATTAGCCGTACCCCAAAGTTTAGTTCCATTTCCCGTGGAACGACTGAGGCCTTAAATCACACAGCTATTGGAAAACCTATACTGTATACAGAAAAACAATGGCCTGTTTTAAATGGATGTTTAATTAAAAACAAGGATCACGTTTAAATGGGTCATTTTCATTTTCTGAAGGAGTTATGCTATTTGAGTTATAGCTCGAGTGTTTATTTGCAGAAAAACAATGGCCTGTTTTAAATGGATGTTTAATTAAAAACAAGGATCACGTTTAAATGGGTCATTTTCATTTTCTATGCTATTTGAGTTATGCTATTTGAGTTATAGCTCGAGTGTTTATTTGCAGTCTGAACTGCAGGTGAAGTTTGTGCAGCTGTGATATTAAACTTTACAAACCTTGTAATTGGATCTCCCTTAACTCACCTTAGCTGACTAAATGCTGATTGACCATATTCATTATTTAGGGTCAAATGTATAAAACTGTGTGTTTTATAACTTTCCAATCCATGGAGTACCTCAAATCATGGTGAAATTGCTACTTGTAGAATACATTACAGGTGGTAATGACTTAAGCATGAGGTGGCTGTTGAGCTAGAGCTGTTTTATGGGTTGTGGTGGGCTGATTGCTGGCTACTGGCTCCCAATTCTGCTCTAAGCTCTTGTTGCTGCTGCCTGCTTGTTTACATCAAGGGATCGACGTGCTCAAGTGGGATTGACCCTGAGCTCCTTCCCTTCACTTCACGCTAAACGCCAGTCCACTCCAGTGTCACACAAACAACAAAGGCCCTGTTATGCAAACGGATGTTTCCTCAAGAGCTGCGCTCCAGAATGCAGATTTAGCCTTGTTTTGGCTGTTTAGTGCATGTTAATGCTAATCCACTAAAGCAATGCAAGAACCAGTGCTGAGGAAGCTACTTTATACTATCGTTCAAAAGATTGGAGTTGGTAAGATTTTTAATGTTTTTCAAAAACAAAACAAAAAAAAAATTTGCAGGCTGCATTTATATGAAATACTGTAAAAACAATAAAATTGTGAAATATTATTACAATTTAAAATAAATGTTTTCTTTTTTTAAACAGTTTCATATATAATTTTAATTTATTCCTGTAATGGCAAAGCTGAATTTTCAGCAGCCATTACTCCAGTCTCATTCAGAAATCATTTTAATATGCTGATTTGGCGCTTTTTCTTATTGTCAATATCGAAAAACAGTTATGCGGCTTAATATATTTGTGGATACTGCGATACATTTGTTTTCAGGATTCTTTGATGAATAGAAGGTTTAAAAGAACTGCATTCATTTGAAACTGAAATCATTTATAACATTATAAATTGTTACTGATCACTTTTGAATGACAGTACATATATGTGTAGTTTGAAACCGTATCCAAGCTATATTATATATACACATTGTTACTGAGCTGCATTAGGATGACAGATCAAAACACATCAGAAAAAACAAAAAACACCACAATTTAATTATCTAAGTCAAAAAAAAAAATTTCTGAATATGCATACTTCACTACTATAGAGTATGCAAAAAGCAGTATATCAAATTAATAGCCCGAATGTGCAGTACTGTATTCATAAAAAGGTAGAAGAAAATGGAGCTGACTGACTGAATATTTTAGTTATGGATTATGTATAGCCTCCTCCTTTCACCTCTCATCATCCCTCCTGATTTTCTGCAGCTCTTCTAAAGGTTCACATGGGCAGAATATGTTCCTGGATAAAAGAGGGGCCCAAAAAGCTGAATGACACTATCAAAGCAGCATCAAATAAATTGAGGCGCCGTAGCTCTCACTTCATCAAAGGGATTCTGGCCAACTCGATTCCTCGCGATAGGCTTGAAATGAACAACAAACACTGCCAATGATTTGACATGTCTTCCTTCTGACTCTTTCTCCTCCTCTGATTTTCCCTCTGCCTTATGCCATCCCGACTCTCTATCTTGATTTACATTCCCAAGATGCGGACAACAAATGCTGCTCCGTAATCTGTTGTGACGTTAACTGTGCATTGGTGTTTTATCTTGAAACCGACAGCGTGGCTTTAAAGGTTCAATATGCAGTAATTGTTTTATGAATAACCATGAGCCATTTAAATAAAACTGCTTCATCGGAACTTGGTTATTTAATTGAATCTGTATTTGATCCGCGGCTTCTCTGTAAAATGTTGTTTGCTGGCTTTTGCCGCTGTGTGCTTGTCTGTCTTTGTCACGCACACCAATACACTCACGGTTTATCTGAAATAGCACATTAAATCCTCTGCCTCACAAAATCTCACCTACCGCCCTTAAATTTGCTCTTTTAGCCTTGCTTTTCACAGCACATCATCAACTTTCTCCGATCCTTGCTATTTTATAAGGCTGCCATAAAAAAAGGTGGGGCAGAGCGAGATTGAAAGCTAAATTTATATTAGAAAATAGCTGGAATTCGTTTGTCCCTTTTTTCACTGTCTTTTTGTTCTCTGCCTTGATCGCACGCCCTCCCGGCACGCCGTAGTGACAGCTCGCTGCGTCTGCGCTATATCATCGCTCAAAAGCTGGGAACGTTTGTCAAATGTTCCCAACAAATGGAGCTTTGGTGGCAAACTCAGCCACCAGGCTTAAGACGAAGGCGCTGTGATACAAACTGAACCGGCGAATAGTTTGAAACACCCTGACAGATCTTTTTCTGCTATTATTCTGTACTTTCCCTTCTCTGCCCTAGACTGAGGAAAGGAGCTACGCTGTTTTATAAGGCCCAATGCCAAGTATGCAATTATGGTGTGCTCTGTATTAGGGCCTAAACTATATATATGTGAGTGTATGTGTGTGTGCTTATGTCAACACAAGAGTTTGTCTCTGTATGTATGTGTGTGATTTAATTGTGAATATAAATGTGCGTTTAGTGATTACTGTGTAATCTGATAAGGTGCATGTGTGGGCTGGGCTGGGGTGGGGGTGGTGCGGATGCAATAAAAATGAGTTATACATTGTAAAATTAAAGAGAGTTGGCTCATGTATGGTCGGCTATTGGAGTCTGGGTGTATATGGTTGGGCAAAAGCCAGAATTAGGTTATAAGATCAAGGCACAATCAAGTATGGGATCAGAGCTGAAACCTTAGACCTGGAGACTATACCAGTAGTGGTAGAAATCCAGGTAGTCTTAATAAAGCAGCTTCAAGGAAGAGTCATCTGAGCGACATTAAATATCAGAATCAGAAAGAGCTTTATTGCCAAGTATGTTCCGCTGCTCCGCCAACTACAACGTTCAGCAAAACGTCCGAATAAACGAAATTCGGTAGAAGATTGTGTGGTGTGTACTGCCGAATGTTCAGAAGCTCATCCCTGGTAAAACTGATCGTGTTTGAGAAACAAAAAACAGGAAAAACTAACAAAAACAATACAAACACTGGAGAGCCAAACACTGAGGCTGCCGTCTGCGGCGCCATCGCTGTCAGTCTGTATCAAACTCACACTTCACACTTTCAGGTTTAATATGAGATATTCCTATTTGACATCTCCGACTTATAAAACAGTCATTTCACTGCATGATGCTCAGAAGATGACATTATATAAAAGGAGTCTAGAAAAGTTGAGGAAGAAAAATAATGCTAACATTTGTTTTGCTGTTGTAAAATTATCAATTGAAAAACTTTTACGTAAACAGTTTTTGACTTGAGCTTTGTATTTGCTTTAAGTGCATGTTTATCATTAATCGCGTACATCTCTGTGAAACCACACTTTCAGAAATACTGTAAAGGTTCGAAAGCAGTTACTGGGGCAGTACCTTTTTAAAAGGTTCACCTTTTTACCTAAAGGGTCCATATTGGTACCTAAAAGGTACATAATATTATCTAAAGCATATGTGGAGAAATCTAGAATATGTATATTGATAGATTCATTTTTGTATAAAAAGCTAGGCCCCCCAAATATATTATTTTTTCTTTGTAATATCTGTTCAATAGTTATCAATTGTTTTATTTATGTGAAAATATTCAGTACATGCATACATTTTTTGCATACTCACGGCTAGGCGATGGGTGTCCAGTGGGTGGCGGTAGCCAGATGGAAACCCCTAGAGCAGACCTGAAAGAGAAAGAGAAGACTTAGTAGTAGTTCACGCGATGTTGTGTTGCATGGCGCTGTGGCGAAATCTGTAAAACTGCTGGTTGAATAAAAGAAAGAACCCAAAAATCAATCACGCTTGTTGCCTTCTTCAAGTGTGTTACAAAATACTGGCGATGAGGATGGGATCAGCGGTGCCGTTTTGAGTAAGTTACAGCAACGCTGAGCATGGACATAGAACAACTGCAAGATCAGCTGAGCGAGGCATTGCTCCGGCTGCGGCTTGATCAACTGCACGAGGTGTGTGTGTATGCCAAATTGTCGGCAGAGGGACAGAGTAAACGGCACTCGCTGATCAGATTAATAAGTGAAGCAGTAGAGAATGTGATAGAAACAGAAGAGGATGATGTAGCCCGTCAACGTGTGAAAGATTTGTTAAAGTTTGCCAGCGAGATGACGCGACGCGACGACCGCGCAATACAAGATGGCGGCGGCGACACAGACAGGAGTTCAACGGAGCTCGCGTTAAAGAAACAGTACGCAGAACTGCAGCATAATTTCGAGATATCCACAAGTATGCTGAAAAATGAAATTCAACGCTTGAGTTTGAAAATTCCTGATGTGTCAAATCCCCCTGTGTTTCCCCAACATAAGCTGGCAGTGCCTGAAGTCACAATCCGACGTGATTTTAAGATTAATGGCCAAATAGGAGAACAGGGACAGAAAGATAAGCTGTCATACAGCAACTTGATGCACCAGATTGATGCTGGAATAAATAAAGGACACAGAGAGTCAGATCATTGATGCTGTGATCAGAGCAGTCAGTCCAGGTATGAGCCTGCGTGACATGCTGGAGATTAAGACAGATTTAACCCTTTCCCAGCTGCGCACAATTCTGAAAGGCCATTATAAGGAAGAAAGCCCAACCGACCTGTATCATAGACTGATAAACGTAACTCAGGAGAGCCGTGAGTCACCACAAAATTTCCTCTTCCGAGCTATTGAATTAAAAGAAAGACTGTTAGCTGCTGCTCGAGATCCGGATGGAGAACAATCATACAGTCCAGATCTCATACAGAGGAGATTCCTACGTGCGCTGGGGACAGGCCTGTCAAATGACCACATTAAATACCAACTGAAAGCCTGCCTTGATGACCATACAGTCACAGATGAAGTTCTCATCACAAAGATGAATGAAGCTGCAAGCCTCGAGTGGGAACGACAGCAAAAGTTCAAGAAAAATGCCCATGTCAAAGAGACTAAAGTCACTGAGATCCAGGCAGAATTACATCAAAGTCAAGACAGAATGGTTCATGCTGTCGCAGGTAAAGAACAGTCCACGCACACACAAGTGAAAGCTTTGAAAACGCCGCAGGTCACAGACAAGAAAGACTCCGAGCTCTACGAGGCCGTCAAGCAGTTGAAGGAGGAGATTGAAGAAATGAGGAAAGTGATGACTGCTTACCGTTCCACACAGCACCGAGAAAGGAAGCGGGGATGTCGTGGGTGTCAGGAGCATGGTAGCGGTGACCAGTGTGACCATTGTTTTAAATGTGGGCAAAGTGGGCATCTTTCTAGAGGGTGCAGGGGACCACCTGCAGGAAGAACAGAAAGAGGGCACTCAGCTAGTAGTATGACGGTAACAGCTCACATGACACCATCCCAGTGGTCGAAACATCAAAATGTACTCCTGGGTGGCAGCATCAAGCAGCTGGAAGCCCAAGAAACAGCGAAGCAGAAGGAGACCTACCTACAGCTCATCAGGTCAGTAAGTGCTAATCAGCTATCCACCAAACATAATGTACAGCTGCTGAATTTGATTGGAGAAAAATGTCTGGTGAACTGTTTCTTCGATGGTGTGGCAACGCAAGCACTCTGGGATACTGGCTCACAAGTCTGTCTCATGAACGAAAAGTGGAGAAAAGAATATCTCCCACACACCACGCTACATAGCCTCGAAGAGATTCTAGGTCCTGGAAGTCTCACCGGTAGAGCAGTAAATCAAACAGTCATCCCATTTGAAAGCTGGATCGAAGTGACGTTCAAGCTAGGAACAGACAAAGCCACACCGCTGGAATTGGAGGTACCTGTATTAATATCTAGTGATGATGGAGTGGCAGAGGAGCCCATTATTGGGTACAATGTCATTGAGTATCTTCTGAACAATGGTGTCGAGCAACCTACTGGTGTAACAACCAAAGCCATGAGTACTGCCCTGTCCTGCGACTGTAAGAAAGCAGGGTTGTTATTGAGCTTAGTGAGAAGTCAGGACGATGGAGGCAGCGATGGAGTAGCGAAAACGGGAAGGTCAGTAACAAAAATTCCAGCTAAACAGGCTACAGCTGTTAAATGTTGTATCAAAACGGGCCCTTTATTATCTGACCAAGACGCCTTGTTTGTACCAGATGAGTGTGCACGGTGGCCAGACGGATTGAGGGTGGAGGAAAACATTGTCCACCTCCAGAGAGGGACTTGTTCACGCATCTGCATTCCAGTGATTAACGATACTGTCTATGACATTGACCTGCCTCCACGTGCAGTTCTGGGCCATATACAGCGAGTAAAGGTCGTCTACCCAGCGGAGGTGAGACCAGTAACAGCCCAGCGAGATAGTGTATGCGAGACTACCACACACACCACTCAAGGCCCGTCCCTCAAAGACAGTAAAGTTACCCAATCTACGGAAAATGCTGAGACGTTATCGACCCAAAGTAAATACTTATGGGACCCTCCGGTTTGCGTTGACCACCTAACCTCCGAACAGCAACAGAAAGTCAAACAGCTGTTAAAGGGATAGTTCACCCAAAAAGATGCTTCGGGGGTGAGTGAAACGCAGCCTAATTTTCATTATTGACTGAACTAACCCTTTAAGAGAGGAAAGTGGTGCCTTTGCCCGCGATGACAGTGATGTGGGATGTATCCCATCTCTCCAGCTAAAAATCCATCTCCATGATACCACACCGGTGAAGCACACATACATGTCTGTTCCGAAGCCACTGCACAAAGAGGTTAAAGAATACCTGGAGGATTTGTTGAATAAGGGATGGATTACTAGATCAAAGTCACCATACTCTTCGCCGGTAGTCTGCATGCGTAAGAAAGATGGAACTCTCCGCCTCTGCTGCGACTACAGGGAGTTAAATAAGAAATCCATTCCAGACAGACACCCCATACCCTGTATACAGGACATGCTTGACAGCTTGGTGGGCAGCGCCTGGTTTTCAGTCCTCGATCAAGGCAAAGCCTATCACCAGGGGTTTATTGAGGAATCCAGCCGACCTCTCACTGCGTTCATAACACCGTGGGGATTATATGAATGGGTGAGGGTCCCGTTCAGATTGTCAAATGTACCTGCCAAATTTCAAAGGAGCATGGAGGAGTGCCTGAGAGAACTGCGTGACGAGGTATGTCAACCTTATTTAGATGATAACCTAATCCATTCAAAAACATTTGATAATCATCTTCAGGACCTTAGAAAGGTGTTGCAGTGTTTCCAGAAATATGGTGTTAAGCCAACGCCTCGAAAATGTGAAGTGTTCCGAAACCAGGTATGATTCCTAGGGAGGCTGGTGACCAAAGATGGGTACACGTTGGGGACCCGGTTGACATTGCTCCAGTCCAAGCACTGAAGGAGAGAACCCCTAAGACAGTTGGCGAGGTGAGAAAGTTATTAGGATTTCTCTCTTACTACCGGTCGTACATTGAGAACTTTTCCCGCAAGGCCGCCCCTCTTTATATGCTGCTCACTGAAACGACAACACCAAAAGAAAAAGTACTGCCGAAGCGGAAGGGCAAGGGGAAAAGTCGCCAGGGACAGCTTGCATCGTCATATCCAGTCATGTGGACAGATGAGCATCAAAAGGTCCTCTGTGAGTTGATTGACTGCTTATCCAATCCACCCATGCTGGGGTATCCAGAACTAAATGAACCCTTGGTACTCCACTGTGACGCGTCACAGGAAGGCCTTGGCGCAGTGCTGTATCAAAGGCAAGGAGGCAAGTTAGTAGTGATAGCATACGGATCCAGAGCCCTGACCCCTCCCGAGAAAAACTACCATCTCCATTCAGGAAAGTTGGAATTTTTGGTCATGAAGTGGGCCATATGTGAGAGGTTTAGAGATTATGTTTTCCATGCGCCATCATTTACTGTGTACACAGACAATAACCCTCTCACATATGTGATGTCAACAGCTAAGCTAAATGCCACCACATATAGATGGGTAGCCGAACTTTCCGATTTTCGATTCACCATCAAATACCGTCCCGGAAAGTCGAACGGGGATGCTGACGGCCTCTCACGCATGCCGCTATCAATGGAACATGCCAGAAAAATATCACCAGCTTGTTTATAAGGAGTTACATCAGGACATGGGCCATCTAGGGGTAGAACTAGTGCTGAATTTGATCAGGGATCGATTTTATTGGCCCCACATGCAAAGGGAAGTAGAACACTATGTCACACGTGTTTGCAGTTGTCTGAAAAGCAAGCGTCCAAACAGGGTGACCCGAGCTCCTCTGACCTATATCACAACCACTTATCCATTTGAGCTGGTCTCCATTGATTTTTTACATCTGGAGACGTGTAAAGGAGGTTATGAATACATTTTAGTTGTGATGGACCACTTTACACGGTTCGCTCAAGCATATGCGTGTAGAAACAAGAGCGCCAAGACAGCTGCAGAGAAAGTGTTCGGAGACTTTGTTTTGAAGTTTGGGTTCCCAAAGAAGCTGCACCACGATCAAGGCAAGGAATTCGACAACAAGCTGTTTGCAAAGTTGCAAAAGTACAGTGGTGTGCAAGGCTCCCATACAACACCATATCACCCGCAGGGAAACGGGCAAGTTGAGCGGTTTAACCGAACTTTGCTCGCAATGCTGAGGACCTTGCCCGAGACCGCCAAAGCTGACTGGAAGACATCGCTTGCAAAGGTTGTGAATGCATACAACTGTACAAGAAATGAGGCAACGGGGTTTGCACCCTATTATCTCCTCTTCGGCCGTACGCCCAGGTTGCCCATTGATATCATGTTCGGTGTTCCAGTGAGGGACCAAAGCCCCTCTTACCATGACTATGCTGAGGCCTGGAGGAAGAGAATGATGGAAGCTTACAACTTGGCCTCAAGAGTGTCGCACAGAGAGAAGGAAAGAGGAAAAGTTCTGTATGACAAGAGAGTGCATGGAGCTGAATTGTTTCCTGGTAATAGGGTACTAGTCCGTAACCTTAAGGAGAAAGGCGGACCTGGGAAGCTCAGACCATTCTGGGAAGAGCAAGTTTACGTCGTCACTCAAAGGAAGTACCAGGATAGTCCAGTATATGAAGTTCAACCTGAAAATGGGAAAGGAAAAACAAGAGTACTGCACAGAAATCTGTTGCTCCCGTGTGATTACTTACCAGTAGAAAAGGAACACCTCCC
>NW_015548236.1:1649986-1663507 GCF_001515605.1 Sinocyclocheilus anshuiensis | reverse complement strand
ACCACTTATCCATTTGAGCTGGTCTCCATTGATTTTTTACATCTGGAGATGTGTAAAGGAGGTTATGAATACATTTTAGTTGTGATGGACCACTTTGCACGGTTCACTCAAGCATATGCATGTAGAAACAAGAGCGCCAAGACAGCTGCAGAGAAAGTGTTCGGAGACTTTGTTTTGAAGTTTGGGTTCCCAACGAAGCTGCACCACGATCAAGGCAAGGAATTTGACAACAAGCTGTTTGAAAAGTTGTAAAAGTACAGTGGTGTGCAAGGCTCCCATACAACACCATATCACCCGCAGGGAAACGGGCAAGTTGAGCGGTTTAACCAAACTTTGCTCGCAATGCTGAGGACCTTGCCCGAGACCGCCAAAGCTGACTGGAAGACATCGCTTGCAAAGGTTGTGAATGCATACAACTGTACAAGAAATGAGGCAACGGGGTTTGCACCCTATTATCTCCTCTTCGGCCGTACGCCCAGGTTGCCCATTGATATCATGTTCGGTGTTCCAGTGAGGGACCAAAGCCCCTCTTACCATGACTATGCTGAGGCCTGGAGGAAGAGAATGATGGAAGCTTACACAGTGATGGTGGTAGAAGATCATGGTGCACAATGATGTCTGCTGCAAACACACTGCATGGAAAAGGAGATAAATGTTGTGTGTGGCGTGTGAATATATAGCACGAGTACTTGAACTTTTGTATCACTGACTCCGACCTAAGAAGTAATCTCATGGGTGAATAACCAGTAATGTATTCTGAGAATGTCGGGACTACATTCTGTTTTGTAGGGGAGAATGTGGAGAAATCTAGAATATGTATATTGATAGATTCATTTTTGTATAAAAAGCTAGGCCCCCCAAATATATTATTTTTTTCTTTGTAATGTCTGTTCAATAGTTATCAATTGTTTTATTTATGTGAAAATATTCAGTACATGCATACATTTTTTGCATACTCACGGCTAGGCGATGGGTGTCCAGTGGGTGGCGGTAGCCAGATGGAAACCCCTAGAGCAGACCTGAAAGAGAAAGAGAAGACTTAGTAGTAGTTCACGCGATGTTGTGTTGCATGGCGCTGTGGCGAAATCTGTAAAACTGCTGGTTGAATAAAAGAAAGAACCCAAAAATCAATCACGCTTGTTGCCTTCTTCAAGTGTGTTACACATACATATTAGCACCTAAAAGGTACAAAAGTGCACCTTTTGAAAAAGTACTGCCCCAGTGACAGCTTTTGTACCTTTTTTTCTGAGAGTGCACCAATTTTTGGTGACGTCATACCTGCAATTGGTGAAATCAGAGTTTCTGAGTTTAAAATTGGACTTCAAAGCGGCGTTCTGTTGCTCTTTCCAAATTGAATGTAATGCAGCATAAGAGGCCATTCAAACAGATTGCATTTTTGCATTTCATTGCACTTTGGACGTCTTTGACCTTTGCGTTTGCGTCTTTTGCAGCATCTTGTGCATGACACAGCATTCTAAAAATGCGGTGGTCCTGTTAAAAGAAGCTCAACTTAAAAAATGCATTTCTAGACCTTGTTTTTTTCCTATCTCATTCCACTGTCCTGGGTCTCTCTTTTTTTCCAGTTCTGTAAGAATGTCTTTGCTCAGGTAAAAAAAAGAAAGTGAATTGTAAGAGGCTTAAAACAGGAAATGAAGTTACGATTTAATACATAATGTCACAGTTAAGAAATAAAGTCACATCGCAAGATACAGTATAAATACACATTTACAAGAAATAAAGGTGCAACTGAAAGATATAAAGTTACATTGGTCACACTTGTGAGATATATAGTTGCCATTACCTTATTTTTTTTCCTGAGGTGGAAATGGGCTTCCATAAGTATGTACACACTCAAATATATGCTGGAACACCTGTAGACACACACATAATAAAAATGAGTCAGAGAGATCATTCCGAGTGAAACCACAGATATTTAAATGCTTACACACACACACTTCCTGTAGGAGTACAAAGCAGATAGGTTAACACAGAAAGACAGCTGGCTAGAAGATCAGTTGTGTGGGTGTTTGCTTGTGTGCACTGTACAGTTGTAAAGCCATTGACATGCTTCCAGAAAATCTGAGTAGTGTTGATTTCAGTATTAGTGTACATAGTCCTACATAGTGTGTGTGAGTGTGCCAAGGGGGAACGGGCACTCTCAGTTTGCGTAAACGCAGCAGCCTGGCCTAAAAAAAGTCCCTCTCCCTTCCAGACACATGATTGGCTGTTGTTTCCCACCCCATTTATGCTATCTTTGCTCTCTAGCTCTCTCTGTCCTTTAGCACTGGAGCTGAATTCATTTTGACAGGTCATGCTGCAGTGAGCATTAGGAAAAAACAAGTGTGTAAATCTGTCCATTATCCTGTAAAATGGAAGAAAAAACATTTTACCAATGCCAGAAAGACTTTTTTGCCACGGTTTCATTGTGGGGATTCTTTTTTTTTTCTTCTTCCAAAGCTCTGGAGAATCCTCTAATGTCTATAATTGCCGGCCATTCTCCCCATTGTCCCCATGGCTTTCTATGAACAAGGATTAAGCTGTCCTTGGATATCTTATGAGGTGAGGTTCAATGATGAATTAAAGTCTCAGCCTCATTCAAAGGGTATAAGTAGGGCTGACTTGTTACATGTAAACATTACAGTCTCTCGGCAGCTCAGGGAAGTCTGTGTTTACGTTGTGAGACCTGAGCCATTCATCCCACCTTCATAAAAGTCAAAGCAGTCTGGCTTGTAGGGTATTTTTGAGACAGCACAGAGCTGTGAGACCAATAAAAGATTACCTTTACCCTTTCTAACACCTCAGACTTTAGGAATGTAGGCTCTTACACAGCCATCATTCCCAAAGTACAACAAATATTAGCCTACTATATATTTACAGTGCTGACTATGTGTGACATCATTCTCAGTCGAGCGTCATAGTGAGCCGTTTGTGGAGAAACTTGATTATAAGTAAAGAACTGGAATTTGGACTGTTATAATATTTTTCACAAAAAAGTCGCAACTTTCAAATCAATTTTATTTCTGAATTCAAACAATAAATTATGCTCTTCAGAGGGGTCATGAACTAAGAAATCAAAATTCCCTTGATCTTTTGATATATATAAGAGGTCATTGTACTATAAAGACCTCCTGTAAGTTTCAGAACTCAAATCTTCCTCCTTAGTCTAAAAACAGCTTACATTGAAGCCAATCTGCCAAAACGACAGGTTGTGGAATGTGCCACTTTGACGTAATAGTGTGGCTATACACCGCCTCCACAGAGGAAGATCAACGCCTGCTTCTACATCGCTGCCTGTTTAGCCCTGCCCACCGATTCACGCATTTAGTGTTTACGAGAGAGGTGAACGTGGGTCCACACATAAACCAAACGATAAAGATGGCTCTGAAGGCAACAAGATGCTGTGCAGTGCCAATTTGTGGAAAAATAGTCTTTGCATCGCCTTCCTTTTGATCCCAACATTATGAAAGAGTGGATTAACTATATTTTTTTAATAAAATGCCAGACCACGTCAGTAAGAACTTGGACCTTTGTTCACTTCATTTTACAGTGGATTCATTTACAAACAAGGCACAATTTGACATGGGATTTTCAGAAAGATTGAAACTTAAAGACGATGCTCTTATGACTATATTGGATCCAACAGTAATGTTGCAACACACAAGTTTGAGTAACTGTTTTTATTACGTGGTCACTATTGCTTTGTCCGTTATTGCATATCGTTTGATATGTAATGAATATTTATGCATTTTTAATATGCATAGCGTCCATCTATGAAAAACAGCAAAACTGTTAGCCAGTCATAGCAGTGGGCATTTACTTTTGAGTTTACAAACCGCCATGCCTATTTAAACGGAGCATTCTGATGAGGGGGGTTAAAAACAGGACAGAAAATAGCCTATTACTTCTATTTAGTAATTATTATTACTGATGTAAAAATCCTGATAACATTATAAGTGGAACTCAGAGAACAGTACAAAATAAAAAACAAAGGCAGTTCATGACCCCTTTAATGTGACGGGACAGATAAGTGCCTCAGCTCAAATGGAAACGTGGAGCACGTGTGAACTGCTTCTCTAGGGCACCTACTAGTTGCACGAAAAAAACATGAATTAACATTGGGGGTAAGTTGTAAGACACAGAACAACTTTCTGAAATCTATCATCTCTAGTGATACTTGTTTTTCAACTGCAAAATATTCATTCATCAAAACAGCTTGTTAACAACACATTACCTGCAGTTACATTTACCTCAGAAAAGTCATTCAGTGTAAATAGACAGAAAACAATCATAGCTAAAATTTTAAATATATTGTTAAATATATGCCTATGTAGTTATTTGCAGAAGTATCCTAATCAAATGATATCAGAAAATTGTTTACAATAATCAGAGGTAATTTTCTCAATAAGTTTTAATGACAGCCACTATTATATCATTATTGGCTATCTGGACAACAGTTTGGAGAAACAATAGATAAATCACTTTCTTTTTCAATCAGTGCATAAAACTCAAAATATGTTTCTGGGTTTCAAAACATTCAAAACTTTGGAGCAGGTCACATATTTCCCAATATTTTCTGACATAGGTGTCTGTGTCAGACATTTAATCATTTATTTTTAAACACAGAGTGACATATATGCTGAGGTTCATCCAGCATCCGCCCTCCTGTGTCACAGGAAATGGTGTGAGATCCAGTATTGTATTTGACAAATGGTGTCTGTTGTTTATCATGGCTCTGTGATAAATGAGTGTTTGGCAGTAACTTGATATGACCCTTCAAACCAACATAATACCCGGTATAGGGGTAAACACAGGCTGGCTGTAACTGCCTTCTCTCAGCTCTGGTGGGTCATGACCTCACCGTGGCCCAGAGTTAACTTCTAAACATAGCTCACGGAGACTGAGGCTGAACAGTTAGTGGGCAATGCTTGACCTTTTCCATTCAGTTTCTGTGAGGTAAAAAGATCTGGGAAAGGAGTTAGATGTGACAATTTACCCACTTAATCAGCTAATGACAAACTAGAGTTTTCTGAAGAAACTGGGAGTGTTGTTTGCCCTAAGTAAAACTCACTAGTACAATGTTAAGCTGGATGTCAGGGTGATGCTCTGTGGTTGTAGAGTGTTCTGATTGGTTGTTAGCATGTTGCTAAGCACGTACTAGGGTATTGAAGGTTGTTAGGTGTTTACTTACTGGTAAAAGTCAGTAGAACCTGGTATTTTGGTCATGCCATAGGGCTTAGGTTCAGCTTCAATGCAAGTTATTCTCATCTTGTCTAGAAAAGTAATAGCACATATCTTTCTCAGTAAGCTAACGTATCATTCGTGATTGTAGCACAATTCCTGGGTAATGGTAAATTACATATACTAATACATTTTTACATCATGTTGACATTAGATAATATATTATGAATAAACTTCAATTAACAGTAATAAACAGTACATGTTTTCACGTTTATGCATTTGATAGACTTTTTTTATTATCGGAAGTGACATATTGCACTGAGGCACATTTTAAACTATAATAATATTGCACAATATTTCCTGTGTGAATGCAACTTTTATAGCTCTGAAAGAGAAAATCCCAGGTTCAGTTCCATTAACTCATTTTTGTTGGTTTTCACTTTCTATACTGAGATTAGAAAAAGAGGGCATGTGGTGGGCTTTCATTTCCCCTTTGTTGTCGTAAACACACAGGTAAGGACATACACACACACACAGACGCACACACACAAGCAAATGCCTTGTCCCTGCCACCTTTCATTAGGGTTTTATGAGGTGCACTGACAATGGCTGACCCTGCCATGGAGACTGGTTCCACATTCCCCATGCAGGAAATCAAAGACAATCTCCCATCTCTCACCATCTCCATCTTGCAGAAGGAAGCCACTCCTCGGGAAACCACTTTCTGTAGCTAGTTGCGCTTCAGGGCATCTGCCTCTGTGAATTTGTGGCAGTTCAATATTGTACGGCATTCTGGTTTGGCATAATTTTTTTTTATATGTCAAAAGAGCCAAAACGCAAAAGAGTCTGAGCTGTGGTGGCTGGATTCTTTGTGTTGTCTTGCAAACTACTTTTGTACTTTTGGCACGACTAGGCAAA
The DNA here is from genome assembly GCF_001515605.1 of Sinocyclocheilus anshuiensis. NCBI lineage: Eukaryota > Metazoa > Chordata > Actinopteri > Cypriniformes > Cyprinidae > Sinocyclocheilus > Sinocyclocheilus anshuiensis. The sequence continues at coordinate 1,657,411 of NW_015548236.1, read as the reverse complement.
ATTCTCACATTTTCGGTGACTAAAAGCATGATGCCAGACATTGTGTTTACTGAGGCTTTTTCTGAATATAGCTGACAATTTAGTGGTTGTGACTTACATCATTGCAAGAGTTTTGTGTGTCTATTGATACCAAAGCCTGGCTTATGGTTGGCTGGTAAATGTCATAGTATCATCAGAAATTACTGGGTTCCCAATGGGATGAATTATGGGCTAATGCTTGAAAAATTTTGCACTTTAACCTCCCAGCTTTACATCTCTCGTTCGTTGTGATCCAACTCCATCATTCATATCTTGGAGTGTATGAAAACTGCTGCGTTTAGCCAGAACATGCTGCAGTGGCAGAAAGGAAATGAACACGTTGGCTAAATGCATCACTGACCTTGGGGAGGAAGAAACTTTTGTATAAAGTGTAGAGTTGGTACAGTATATATTTGAGCTCAGTGGTAGGTTGCACATATTGCATGATGCAAAATATTTACAGTATATTAAAATTTCACTGCTAAATCCATCGGTGTAAACATGTGAAACACAGATGAATTGATGAATACCTCTTACTAAAATTCTGTTTTAAGTCAGTCAGACATTAGGATTTCAATCAAATGGGGTATGTCGATGAGTCAACCTGATTTTAATGTTAAATGCATGTTTTATTTTCAGCCTAGTAATGTTCAAAAACACTGATCATTTAGAGAGGAATAAAGCAAATCTCTTCAATAGTAAGTCATTGAGTCATTCATTCAAATTATTGAGTTTATTCATGAATGTAACTAGTGAGGCTATTAAGGTACGGATTTATGTTTAAGGAATAAAACGAGAAACAACCAGTTGCATCAGTTGAGTAAATTATTCAGTGACTCCCCAATAAAGATGAGTAAATCTTTGAATCAATAGGATAAACCGTGCAACTGTTTCATTATGCTGTAGCTTTGCTTGGAACCATTTTCATTGACCGAGCAAAAATAGGTGACGCAACAACCATCAATAATGTGTCAAAAATAATATATATTCAGTATTAACGTCTTGTTTGTTGACCTGTTGTATAAAAGCAATATCATATGCGTAATTGTGCTGCTAAAATTAATCAGAACGGAAATAGTATAGTTTCAAAATAAATCCTAATAGGGAGAATTTATTAATTTTATTACAATTGTCACAAGCTGTAAAGAGAAGTTTTGCCAGTCTCTGATGTAAACTAAATGCTACTGACTATTCAAAATATATTATATAATCATATTGTAAAACAATTAGTAAAACAATGGTAGCATGGAAACATATAGCATTAAAATCTGTTGGTACTTTTTTACAGAGCCCCAAAGGGGACATGATGGAAAAAAATACGAGGTGGGAGGATAAAACTATATTTCAATGCTTTTGCAGTCTTTCGTAAAACTTTTGCAGTCCCCCGAGAAAATTTGCATTCATTCGCTGAACTGTTGTGTTTGCTCACAAAACTTTTGTGATGGAAATAATATGCAGTAGGAGGAAAAACTATATTTCAGTGCTTTTGCGAGCGAAAGCAAAGTTTCTCTGAGGAACACAATACTTTAGCGAGAGAATGCAAATGTTTTGCGAGAGAATGCAAAAGTGTTGAAATAAAATTTTTCCTCCCATCTCATTTTTTTTTTTTCCATCACCACATCCCCTTTAGGGCTCTGTACTTTGTAACATACTTACAGAAAACGTAGTTAATCAGACAGAGAGATGAAACAAAATCACTGACCTCATAAAAGTGTAACTGAGCTAACCATCCAATCTGAATACAAGACAGATTTTTGAAGGAACCTTATAAAGCTGCTTAAATTCTGATGGTCTGGAGCTGGAGTTAAGTTTCACTCCCTGAACTTCATTCTAGCATACGTCTTCTCTTCCTACTTTTTATGCGCCTGGTGTCATTCATCAAAGAGTGATGACAAAAATGGTTCTGGAGGCAACGAAAGGTCATGACCGTGCGTATTTGAACATCGAATATGTGTGTGTGTGTGTGTGTTAAGAGCTTGTCTCCAGCTCCCAGTGCCTGTCTAATCTCTACAGAGCCTTAGGAATTAATCCAATATATTGATGACTGACTGCTGTGCACATTTTACAGGTTTTTTAGTAGACTGTTATGAAGCTTAATATAGCTTATTTTGCAATATCTGACAAGCAAGCACCCGAAAAGTCCAACATTATCCTTCGATTTTACACTCCCGTATATTCTAAAACGTTACGATGTCATGTCAAATAAATTAAACCCAACACATTTCAGAAGTTTCTTCTGTTGTGATACTCAAAGCATCCCTGTCCATCACTAGCTCATTGGAAAGGTTGGAGCATCTGTGGCCTGAGGGCCAGAAGTTCGTTTGGTCTTGTTATACGTGTCCCTGGGCTTTCTTTATGTTTTGTGAGCTTTCTTTTAACTGGAGCAGGATTAAAGCTCCAGCTGTGGCTCTGATTTACTGGACAGGAGGCAGAGACAGGAACTTGACTACAATGATTCTGGCATAAATTCTAGGCACAAATCACTGACATAAAACATCATACACACGCATAAAGCCACGTCTCCCTGCCCGGCCTCCAGACTCCATGAGGTTGTCTAATTTTCCTGAACCCCCTGGGATGTGACAGTCATATGTATAGTGTTTCCTCTTTTATTACGTGCTGGAATGAGGGCAGCTTTATGGACAGAGAAAGTTGAGGCCCATCCAAGGTTGAGCCGGGTACACAAGTTGTTATTGTAACCGGAATACTGCCTACGTCATAAATCAACAAAGGATTGCCATGTTTTTGAAAATGTGGCCGACATAATCTCCATTTTGCTTGAAATAGAGCTTGTTTATATGGTTATATATATATATATATACACAGCACCCCTAGTGGCACAAAATGGAGTTGCAAAATTAATGTCCGATTCAAAAACACTCTTGAGAGAGCTACAAAGGATTGCCATGTTTTTGAAAATGTGGCCGACATAATCTCCATTTTGCTTGAAATAGAGCTTGTTTATATGGTTATATATATATATATATATACACAGCACCCCTAGTGGCACAAAATGGAGTTGCAAAATTAAAAACACTCTTGAGAGAGCTAGTGCTTGGTGGTAGATTGTAGCTTTTTAATGAGCATGCATAGAACTGTACATTAAGTGTATTCATTAATATTATACATAGCAATAAAGAGTGAGCATCTGCAATGATGTTTATATTTTGTTATACAAATTAGTATTGTTTCTCAGAGACTGTGCTCATGTTACTCCATCATCACATGATATATAAAGATACACAGTTTTCTTCTTTATTAATTATCATCTCAGTTTCTTAATGAAATTTAATAAAGTATATATGTAAATAAACCCAAATAACAAAGAGAAAAATAAAAAATTCATACCTGAATCTATTAAGCTATGGCAAAGATAAGAAAATAATTGAAGAAAATAATTACAGATTTCGGTCAAAAATGTATATCATTTTTATCAAATGTAAGTAATTTTTATTGTCAAATTATACTATAATTTTAAATTAAAATCGGGACACTTTTAATAGTTTAGGGACTGTTGATTAGGAGATTAACTTCAATAGTTATTATTGTAAATCAGAATAAATTATTCTAAATTTTAATTATTTATAATCATTTTCCATACCAAATGGCATTATGTACAAGCTCTATACTCAGTAGTAATCCTAACCATAAAATCTATGTTGGTCACATAAAATAATAAAGTTGAAAATAAGCTATATGCTATTGCACAAGTGCATCAAATAACCAGTATGTCGCGAAAGTCCACTGCATAGTTGATTAAATCCAGTACGTCATTGTGCTACAGCCTGCTGTAAGGAGTAGCCTAATGGTCCTGTCTGCTATTGCTCAAACTCACCATTGGTTGAAGTTGACATTTTGAGCATGTTCTGAAAGTGTCACAGAGAAACTGGTATAGAAGAAACTATTTAATGTAAAAACAAAACAAAACATCACTCTTAATACAGTACACACTTAAATTCCAAATACAGGAATAAATAGTAAAGCTGTTTGTGTCTATTCATTATTGATCATCTTTAGGTGGAAAATATTACTCATAGTTTCACAGTGGCTCCTGAAAGATGGTTTGCTGTTACTTATGAATGTGTGTGTTTGTGTCCCTGTCTGTACTGTTATTCTGACAGCATCTCCTCCCACATCTGATTGCCCATAAAGGCAGCTGCTGTTTTTGAATGCACAACTGACAGGTATTTTGGTTGACAGATGAAAGGAGAGAGAAAGTATGTGAGAGAGAGAGAGTGGGAAAAAGAGAAAAAAAGAAAACAAGACAGTTCTTGAAAGATGTGCAGTGCAAATTTGTTTAATTTGCATGCGAGCAGACCATTTTGCGAGATAATTTACAATGAAATTTATTTTGAAATAGAGCAGGAAGAAGACATTTACCATGTTAAACACTTTCTGTAGATGCCTAAATAGTTTTCAAAAAGCACTGAGTAACAAAAATGACTTTAAATCCCCCTAAACGGAACAATCATTTGAAAACTTAAGTATTTTGAAGTTTCTGATTCAAAGATGTGGATGAATAAATAAACACATCCAGAACATCTGCTTAATCTCTTCTATATTCTGCCATAAAGGTTCATCTACACTACGTGGCACTCCATGAAACTGACAGCACTACTGTGAGAATAATTGCTCTGATAAACAGATCCAATGGAGAACCCAATAAACCCAAAGCCCCAACACCAATGCATTTATATTAATGGAAACACTCTGTTCTATTTTCCTTCATAACAGCTGCTGACAGCTTTTCCCTCCTATCAACAATTTTACATTCACTGCCCCTGAGACAAAAGATTTTATCTCGTTTCAGCATTTGAGAAATAAATGAATTTATTCCCCTTCCAGTTGTCCACAAGCACTTCAGTAAATAAAAGAATGGATAAGGAAAGAAAGCATAAACAGAAATGTGGTTAAAAGCTCTCATGCTATGCGCGCCAAAAAGGTTAGAGGGACTTAAAATGATAAATAACAAAACATTTGACGGAAAACAAAATGTCAGTGCATTTTCTAAAAGAATCTCACACATGAGAGTTACGATAAAGAAACCGTTACTGTAACTGTAATTTCAGTGTGAAAGTAAGAAAATGCAACATCTTCAGACAGATTTGCAGATGTTACCAGATCTGAATATCAACCCCTGCTTGATGAAACATGTCTGTTCTCAAGGTAGGGTGATGCAACAGAAAAATCTTTTATTTCTCAGACTTTCCAGTCTGTATTTTGTATTTGCACTGAAGCGGCTTAAAAACATAACCACTGAACTAAATAAGCATGGTTGCCTTTGGTTATAGATTAAAATGTTTAATTCAATAAGAAAAATAACGTACAAATACAAAATAAATAAATAAATATTTATAACAAAATATAAGAACTAATCAGTTTTACACTAAATTTGTGAATACTCAAATGAATAACTGAATCTGAGATTTAAATCAATTAATTGAAACTGTGAGTTCAGTATAGGACCCATTTACAGAAATTAATCAAATCCACAGCCAATTGTACTTAAGTTTAAATCAGAGAATCATTATTCAAATAAATCTGTCTTAATATTCACATACTTGCAAGTTATGCTGTACGGAAAGAAGAAACCTATTGGCAATATTGAAATACTGACTATGCTTATATCACCAGCAAAATCATCTAAAAAAACAATGAATACTGAATATAATTCTATATCAGTGTATTCCTTTGACATCCTTTTTGGTAACCATCTTCAAATTAGATAATAAATCCTCCCACATGTCTTTCCCCATGCTTTCAACTACACCACAATGCCATTTTTAACTTTTATATGCACAGGCGTTCACCAAAATAGACTTTTTTTGCTCTTTTCTGAAATTACTGTAGAAGTATCTTTCCCAGTCCTGTCTTCCCACATCTGTTTTGACATCTGTATGGTTTGTTTTCCCTGCATGTGATTCATAGCTGCCCATATACCTGAATTTACTGCTTCAAAATGGGTAATATGTGACTAGCTCTAATTGGTTTGAGGTGCTATCTGGCTTAGGGGGGGGTTTCTGCTTGAGGAATTCATACTTTATTCAAGGTGACGTTTTTCATTTCAGAGAGCTGTTTCTAGCAGATGATACGTCTCTCTTTGTTTCTTTCTGGGCGGTGTTGGAGAGGAGAGGCACTGGGGCTGGTGTACAGCTGTTACAGTTATTCGCTCTCTGCTGTCCTTCTCCGTAGGAAAGAACTCTTCATTCCATTTCCTACTCAATGCTCCACCTTCATTCATAGGGTTATCTGCTTTATCTGTTTCACTCCACTACTTCCTAAATTTACTAATGTTATTAAAAGGGCCGTAACTACCCAGGTGAAAAAAAGTATACTTGAATGCACTAAAAATACTTAAATACCAGCAAGTACATTTGTAGTCCATTCCTTTTTTTGTGCTAAACAAAAATGTAAAAGTTACACACTATAAATACACGAATTAAAGTATATTTCTACTTCAGTAGTATTTTAGTGCAATTGCAAAAGTATACTAAATACCACTGAGATTTAAACTGATTTTTAGTGCACTGACATAAAGTATACTACTGCAAAAATATACAGAGGACTTTTATTAGTGTATTTCTTAAAAGTGTGCTTTGAATGATTTAAAAAATAGTTCAATGTTAGTACACTTTTATATAGTTATCCTAAGTTTAAATTAAATTGATTTTATTTAAAATACATTGGTAATGTAATAGTTAAGTACATTTTCCCAACTGTGCTACTTAAGTACACTTAATATAAATACACTAATTAGCACTAAATTAATTTGCACGTAAACAACGTATGTATGGAAGCATATGTGCCGTTGTGAAAAAAGTATACTTTATTGTATTTGTAATATATATATATATATGTTTTAATAATAGTACATTGCAAATAGAGGAGCATGCTGAGTGCGCACTCTCCTGAAGTCAACAACAATCTCCTTCGTCTTCTCCACATTCAGAGAGAAATGTGGTTGAGTGTGGACAGCTGTGGTTGAGTGTGGACACTGTCCATCCAGTGATTGAGGATGGACAGCAAATACATTATGAGACACTATATAAATGTTGAGGATATATTTAGCTGAACATCTCTAAAAAAGTTCCCCCACGCAAGCTCTTTAGCTAAAACAATCTGTTTGTGGTGGATGCAGAAGATGCCCCATCCTCACACTTGAAAGCCACCAGGGTCATAATTTCACAGAATGTTCCATCACTTAACTGTACAACAGAATTGATCCTCTTTTAAAGAGTCGTGTTATTACAGGAATGATAAAGAACACTGCTCACTGAGAAAAAAAAATGTAATGCTGTTCACTTTATTTAAACAATTCCTTTTGATTTAACACCATTATATCAGGTTTCCCGTTCAAACACGACTGCATCATGTTGAACAGACTTGAAACAACTTTTTTTCTTTGTA
>NW_015548236.1:1644820-1647469 GCF_001515605.1 Sinocyclocheilus anshuiensis | reverse complement strand
AAACAACAATTGGCATTGATATCTGTATAAAGCTGCAGAAGTAGTTCCCCAGGAATCAGTTTTTAGTCTCTTTCAATATTGTTTGGAAGTGGAATGACATACAGTTTGTCTTTAGACCTAATAATTACACATTTACACTTGAGTGATTGAGGATGGACAGCAAATACATTATGAGACACTATATAAATGTTGAGGATATATTTAGCTGAACATCTCTAAAAATATGTTCCTCCACGCAAGCTCTTTAGCTAAAACAATCTGTTTGTGGTGGATGCAGAAGATGCCCCATCCTCACACTTGAAAGCCACCAGGGTCATAATTTCACAGAATGTTCTATCACTTAACTGTACAACAGAATTTATCCTCTTTTAAAGAGTCGTGTTATTACAGGAATGATAAAGAACACTGCTCACTGAGAAAAAAAATGTAAAGCTGTTCACTTTATTTAAACAATTCCGGTATAGGGCTATAGGTTATTATAACTAATTAAAAGCTAATCAAATAAATACATAAACAATAGTAAATATACTTACTATTTATATATTTATGTATTTACTAATATTTACTATATTTCACTGGGGGGAAAACTTATTCATTGAATTTACTACATTTTTTAAGGAAAGTGGTTGCAATTAGTTTATTTGAGCTACATTTAAATAAACAAATTTTATTTGTTTATCGTATATATATTGTCAAATAAAAAAAAAATTTAAATGTAGCTAAAATAAATTGTTTGCAACCACTTACCTTAAAAATTTTTTTTATCATTTTTTTCAGTGTACATAAGTCTTTCATATAAAGCCTACATTTAGCCTTTTTTTAATGTAATAACTTTTACTTATGGCAAAATATATATTTTTAGTGTGTTTCCTAAAAAGATTAAAAAACGCGTGGAGTGCTGGGATGTCAAAGGCAACAAGATGTCTGCAATACTACGAGCCTAAAATGAAGTAAGTAGAATTCACATTGATTTAATTGATGGGTTTTAGTGTTTTGCGAGATGTAAACCATCACTTTGTGAAAGTTTTTTTAAAAGTACATTTCTTCATTTTTGGATGAATTGCTATTTTTGCAAATGTAGCAGCACAAATGGGTCTTCTGAAGCAGTACAATATTTTAGAATGAAATTTAAATCTGAACATTGACCAACTCAATGTCCAGCCCAGACAAATACTGGTTCTTTCCAGTATTGGTTCTTTCACACCACATGAATGGCATCATGATATCCAAGGATCAGTGATGTTTGATGTGATGTAGTGTGCCACCATTTTTGATTCAGACTGTATTGGCAGAATGAATAACATTAAATTTCAGTTTGCCTTTGATTTCCGAGTCATTATGCTTCAGAAGAATACAACTTGGGTCTTGAAAGTTATAGTAGGCTTTCTTAATATGGATTACAAAAAAGGTCTTTTGTGTTATATTTCCACTTGCACTTAAAGTTGCTTTGGGTTTGTATAAAGGTGTGTTGATTTATTATTTATATTTATTAAATTATATTTATTTGGATGTTTTATTAATAAAAATTATATTCAAACTCAAGAACATTCAGCTGAAACACCCCTGAAAGTTTTTCCCAATTAAATCCAGTTGACCGACAGCTCTGGAAGACATGTTGTGAAAATTACTACAAGTTTTTGAAAAGTACTACAGGGTTTTAAATGGGCACACACCCTACTGAATAAACACTACTCTGATCCTTCACACCTTTATTTTCATTTATGAAAATATAAATATGTCTTTCCACACAAGGGTTTTCCACAAAAAATTTTTTATGATTTGTTGTGGAATATACTAATACTTTTTTTAATGCATTTAGAAAAAGGAGCCTGAGCAGGTGCAGAAGGCAGCAGTCCCCATCATTGCTGTTGAGGAGGAAGAGGAAATGTCATGAGGGAACCCACTGGATGTTTTGATTGTCTTTGAAGACGAAGAGGTGATGTCAACCAAGTCTAGGGTCAGTGCACTGCTGCTGTTTTTGCACTTTATGCCCTCATCTATTCAACAATTCGTCTCCTCTGTGTCTGTCCGCATCACCGTAGTGCCATTTTGGAGAATATGAGCCGAACGCAGGCAGCGTACACTCTTCTGTGTCAGCCGTGACACAAGGATACATTTTCTACGTGTATTTACACTGTGATTTGAAAAACAGCGCATCTGTGCAGCGCGGCTGACACAGAAGAGCGTACGCTGCCTGCATTCGGCTCATATTCTCCAAAATGGCACTACGGTGATGCGGACAGACACAGAGGAGACGGATTGTTGAATAAAGTCGTTATTTTTGTTTTCTTCGCGTACAAATAGTATTCTGGTTGCTTCATAACGTTACGGTTGAACCACTGATGACAGGTGGACTATTCTGACGGTGCTTTTCATACTTTTCTGGACATTGACAGTGTAATTTACTTGGCAGTCAATTGTTTCCACACACAAGTACATCTGATGTGTGAGTGGCCATCAGGCGCAATTGTAACAAAGAGCAATTCTTTATAGAGTTGTAATATTTTTTGGACATGTATAATTTAAAATTATGTATTATGTTGTATTGTTTTTGATTTGTTTTATAGTATTTATTTTTATTTTATAAATCAAAATCAAATTCAGCAAAAAAGTGAAGTTTGTGTGTTGCTGCTGTTACAAAATGTTTTT
>NW_015548236.1:1639744-1644767 GCF_001515605.1 Sinocyclocheilus anshuiensis | reverse complement strand
AATATTTTTTGGACATGTATAATTTAAAATTATGTATTATGTTGTATTGTTTTTGATTTGTTTTATAGTATTTAAAAGTAAAAAAAAAATCAAAATCAAATTCAGCAAAAAAGTGAAGTTTGTGTGTTGCTGCTGTTACAAAATGTTTTTATTTTTGTATGTTTGTTTCTTTCAGCGTTCTTTTTATTTAAAAACATAGTTGCATTTTATGTTTTGCAATGCTAAAACCATTTAAGATTTAAATAAACACTGTTTGAATTGTTAATAATGTGTCTCTGTCTGTCATTGAAGTTATGTATTTATTGTAATGACCTTAAAAAGTGGATTCAGCATTGGGAAAAAATAGCATATTTTTACTCAAAAATAATACATTTATAGTATATTGCTTGTGTGTTTCAAAGACACTCATAATTAATTTGTAATGTACTCGTAACACAAAAAAAGTACACTTTAAAATCACTAATCAAGCATGTAAATAGGCATATACTTCAAGTGTACTAAGTATACTTGAAGTTGTTCCAATTTAGCATAGAAAAGTACACTAAATACACTTAAAGTTATACTTTAGTATAATTTAATTACGACTAAAATCCACTTAGTACAAAAATAGTTGTTCCAAAATAGCACACTTCAAGTTAACTAATCATTAACACACTTGAAGTATACTGACAATTAGTCTGGCTGCAAGTATACTTGATATACTTTTTTTTCACTAGGGTGTAGCAAAATTTATTTTGAAATGCAATATGCAAAATGGCAATGTATTTTTGTATTTAAATTTACATTTTCCCATACATATGTGCAACATTTAGTGCAAAATAAAAATGAAAATTCAATTATATAATTTACATTTGCCATTTTCTACACTAGATTTAATATTATTAAACCTATTATTTCCCACACTAATAGCACATGATTGGATTATTAATTTAGATGTGTTTAGATGTGTACCAAAATTCACAATTTAACAGTAAAAATAAATAAATAAAAATAAATAAATATATATATATATATATATATATATATACAGTATATATTCACTGTAGATTTTTATTTATTTATTAGACTTTAAATGAATTATTAACATGTTATTAATTTCCATGACTATTACAGTTCTAGAAATCAAGCTTTTAAAATTCTTTGAAGAAATGTTGAGGCAACAAAATAAAATATTAAATATGATGTCAGTTTATGACTTGGTATTTAGCTGTTTTACCTTATTAAAGCATATTTTGTCTTATTGTTAATAGACCCTGGCCCTCTGGTTGAGAAGTGAGCAGTTTTCTTTTCTGTGTTCGCCAAGGAGGTCTATATTTCCTGAAGAAAACTTCTTAGTATTAACATTCATCTCAATGACTGCTAACACAGTCCCCTTCGAAAGCTATGCCATTTAAAATCTTTACAAATGGCTGTTCAGTTTGAAGTTTCTGATCCAATCACTTAAGCTGTAAATGTCATGTGACTCATTATCTGGGAGCTGAAGATGTCATGACAACACTGATTGGCTGATTGCACCAAAAGTATTATATAAACCCTGCTAATTGCTTATTTGGACTAGCTAAAAAATATTAAGCAGAAACAAACATTCAGAACAAATAAAACAAACCAGACAGCCAAGACAAGTATTGAAGGTTTTAATGTCAGCGTCTTCATGTTTCATAAGAGATGCAGTAATGATTTCCTCTCACTCTCTGCCTGTCACGCATTGCTATGCAGAGGTAAGTGACATTGATATTACAGATGGCAGCCTGCTGCTGCAGAGTCTGCTGCTTTAGCAGGGAGAGTTTATTTAAACTGCTCTGAAAAGTAGATGGTTCAGCAAAGGGTCAGGGCGGCAAAGACAGTTGGAAATGTATTCAGTCCACCCATGGGAGAGATAAAGATGCTTGGCAATGCTCACCCCAGCTGTGGGGAGTCTGCCTGGTGGTATATTATAAAACTACAGTGTCATGTGTTTAGCTTGTGGATAAGCATGCTTTAACCTCCCGTAGACCTGCACCAGAATATCCCTATATCCTGAGAAACAGCTTTTTTAAACATTAGATAAAAAGAATAGCATTATCGTTATAGGTAAGTTTAACTTTTAGTGCAGTAGCCACTTTGCACATTTGTTTCAGCTTTGCAAGATAATCAGCAGTTTGCAGTAGTTTGCAGTGTAACGATAATAGATGGTTAAAGAAATAGTTAGGCATAGTTCACCCAAAAATGATTCTGTCAAAATTCTGTCATAATTTACTCACCATCAAGTTGTTCCAAACCTTTGAGTTTCCCTTTCTTCTGTTAAACACAAAGGAAGATATTTTGAAGAATGTGTGTAACCAAACAGTTGGCAGTAGCCAGTGACTTCCATAGTATGGAAACGATGGTCACCAGAATTGAAATTCTGAGCCTGAAACTCAAATAGAAATGTTGAGGCAGGTCTTTACAACAACTCAGTTGATCTAGTTTACAAAAACTGCTTGAATGACTCATTCATATTACAGACTGATCAATTCTCAGTTCATTTTCGGTCACACAAATCTGTCATTTGACTTCAGAAGAACTGTAATACAGAGCGGAGTTGAAATGGAACACTTTTATGATACATTTATGATGCTTCTGTGTCCTTGAAGCTTGATTAAAGCTTAACAGTCCTAGTTCTCTTTCACTTTCATTACTGAAAAAAACAAAACCAATTAGAAAGAAAGAAAACCAAAATCAAAATTCAGTATGCAAATAATATCATCATCATCACTGTTGGTGACATTCTGCATGCTGGACTAGTTTAATCAAAATAAGTTACCTTTCTTATAGTATAAAGTTTATGAACCAAAAGTAGACATCACACCTAAGGGTGAAATGATCTACAAAACAAAGTTTGTGTGGAGTCTGTATGTTACTGTAAATGGTTGAAATAAAAGCGAGAAGAAGATTAAGGGTGACACTATAGCCCTGGTTCCTTTTTGCACTGTTGGGAACTATTTTGTGCTCCAGTTTATTTTAAAGCACAGTGAGACAAGATCCTCTCTGTGAGCTCTCTTTTCATCCTCCACAGCGCTGTCTGCATTTTAATCACACAGATCCTTCTTCATTTCATTCCTTCATCACTACCTGACAATCTTATTGTAATGTCCCACTAATTATTAAAAGCATAAATCTGTCATGCCAAAGTGCATTAACTGGGGCATTCCACATTGAAAAAGAGTGAGAAGGAGAAAAAGGGAATCAGACAGGGAATCAGTGTAGACAGCACATCAGATGTCAGACATTTTGAAAGCCTGCAGGACCTCCATGACAGCCCAGTGTTTGAGTTAGGGGTTTGTTATGTGTTGATCTGCCAGGCTCATCCACATCACTGAATCTAAATGCGAAACTTACACCCTGCCTCTAACCCATTAAACTACAGACGGGCTGTTTTCCCTTTTAGCCCAGGTAACACTTGTGTGGGAGAAGGATCTGTGCAGGTTACCGAGCTGACAGACTCTCTCACACGGTTCTTGAACAATTTGGAGGTGTGAAATAAGAGGCTGTGAGCAGTTCCTCTCTGACGTTAAAGCCCTGTTATCACACTGGATAACTCTACCTGTACCATCACTAACATCAGCAGCAGAACTCTATCAAAAGCATTACAAGTCTTTACTGCTGGTAACAAATATCCCAGGCAGCTAATAGGCATAAACACACAAGCATACAAGTCAAATATAGCATTTAAAGGAATAGTTCACCTAAAATTTTGGAAATTTTGTGAATGGGTGCCATCAGAATGAGAGTCAAAAAAGCTGATAAAAGCATCACAATAGTACACAACATGACTCCAGTCCATGAATTAACATCTTGTGAAGTGTAAAAGCTGTGTGTTTGTAAGAAACAAATCCATCATTATGGCATTTGAACTTTAAACCGTCGCTTCTGGCCAAAATACCAGTCCATAATCCATAAATTAGTTAAAAACATCTTAATTATGGATTTGTGTATTACAAACATGCAGCTTTTCTCTTTACAAGATGTTAATTGATAGACTAGAGTTGTGTGGATTACTTGTGGATTACTGTAATGCTTTTATCAGCTGTTTGAACTCTCATTCTGACGGCACCCATTCACTGCAGAGGATCCATTGGTGAGCAAGTGATGTAATGCTACATTTCTCCAGATCTGTTCTGATGAGAAATCAATTAAGTTAACATTCAGCAAATGTTTTACTTTTGGGTGAACTATTCCTTCAATGAACACATATTTTTATATGTAAAGCTCTACTGAACTTGTTTTATAATAATGATTTGTCTTGATGCGTCATGATAAAATCCTTTAAAGAACAGTTCACTTACAAATTATTATGAATTATATATTTTTTGCTCACCCATGTCATTTCAAAACCAGTATGTCTGTGGAACACAAATGGGTTTCCATATAAGGAAAGTGAATGAGGACTGGAGGATTCAAATGAAATAGTTCATTCACTATATTGAAAGTCATATGAAAGTGAGAAACACCTTAAATTTTAATCATTATTATCAGAAAACCTCTGCTGTCACCCTTTAATTTGATTGTATGGAAAAGATCAGCAAGGACATCCTGCTAAACTTCTCTGTAAGGGAAACAGGTCAATTTAGCTCAAAGGGAATCATTTAAGATTTTAAAGGGAATTTGGACAGAATCACTGTTTTACGGCTGATCACTGAGACGGCCAGCGATTCATTGAATGGGCCGTATAACATCAACTCTGCAATGGATATTAATATCCAAAATATAGTGAAAACACTATTAATTAGCACAGTAACAAGATCGGCAGTTTAAGACATTAACTTGTAAGCACAAAACACAAGATACTTCTCTTTTCAATATAAATAAGGCTTTATTGGATAAATCTAAGACATATAAACTAATCTAACACATAACACACGCATTCACACAAGTTGCAGAAAGAGAGAAAGTGAGGAAATAATTAGTTTAAGAGAATGAAAATGTGAAATCCCAAGTTTACTGCAATATGTGCAATTGCATAGACCTAAACAACCATCAATCACTTAATTAACCCTCGCATTGA